>NC_134818.1:11391869-11396869 GCF_046742065.1 Oratosquilla oratoria
TCTGTATATTTTGTTCTGTCCAGCCTGTTACCTCTTTAGTATGAGCTTCAGCTATCGCCAGGCGATTTTATTCAGCTGTAGGAAAACCCTCTCCTATGTGATCTATATGCTTGCTTCGTCTTCCCATCTTGACCCAAGCCCCACAATTGTGGATATTAATGATTTAAGTACAAAGGTTATTATATTACAAGTCATGAACAAATATAGCCTACGGCATGTTCCTAATGTAATGGTTCACTATATTCCCCCATGCAAAATATAGTTCCGAAAATATGACAAGTAGAAAATATTTAAAATGTATGAAAGGATATAAAACAATATTGAAATATCATTCAGTCGTATTTGTACTGCACTTATAAAACAAATTCTTATGGAGAGGTGTAGATGCGTGAAATTGATAATGAAAATAAAAAGGCATTTATAATGTAAAAATTGAAAATGATGGAATGTAAATATAAGATAACGCAGGAAAAGAAAGGTCATAATAAACGTAAAGCACCAGAACAATAAAAGGCAATAATCACACTTCATTCTATATTTGTCATTATCTTTCTTTCTACCATAGAAGATATAACTTGAATTATATATACATCTAATAGGCGTGTCTATATGTGTCTGACATCCTAAGGTGTAACTAAAATTACGTAAACATCAAATGAGTGTGTCTGTGTCTCTGTATGTGTCTGTCTCCCGAAAGTATAACTGAAATCACATATACATTAAATGGGTGTGTCTTTATGTGTCTGTCTCCGGAAAGTATAACTGAAATCACATATACATCAAATGGGTGTGTCTGTATGTGTCTGTATGTGTCTGTCTCCCGAAAGTATAACTGAAATCACGTATACATCAAATGGGTGTGTCTGTATGTGTCTGTCTTCCCAAAGCATAACTGAAATTAAATATACATCTAATAATTGTGTCTGTCTCTATCTGTCTCACCAAGTCTCTATCTTGCAAGTCATCTTAGTAGACGTCTTGGTAGTAGATGATCTGCGAGTAGACAGGAAATGACCTGTAGAGCCTGAGTGCTTTGATGGAGCCGCGCCTGACAAATAACACCTGGAATATGATAGAGGGATATACCGGATGTCTCCACGTGAGATAACTAGAGAAGATTTACCCATGCCTAATTTTATGTTCTCTGGGTATTGGGGAAGAGGTGCATGGACTGATTGCTGACTGCTGATTTCCAAAAATTTTAGTACCTATTTTTTTCCTTCCTTTTTTTTTCCTTCTTTTTTCTCGGAAGGTTATTCTTTGGGCAGTAATCCTATCCGAATAAAATCGTCTGACGGCAGTCATAATGAACTTAGTAGGTACGAATATCAGTAAAAGATAAACTCAATGCCATGAAGACAATATATTTACTTTTATTATTTTTTGCCACGTCATAGAATACTATATATCTGAACGTGTGTGTGTGTGTGTGTGTGTGTGTGTGTGTGTGTGTGTGTGTGTGTGCGTGCGTGCGTGTGTGCGTGCATGCGCCCTACCTCCCACCTTCCTCAGACAAGGATTCTCTTCTCACCTGAATAAAATCACCTGGCGACATCCAAAATGAACTATGAACATAACACTGTGGAAAGGCTTGCGAAGGCTTTACCGAATAAGGTGATGGAAATAGGGGGGTAGGGAGGGTGGGGGGGAGGTGAAAGAAGTCGTATAGGGTCGGGGGGGGGAAGGGTGAGTAAAAAAGGCTGACATGTTTAAGTGAAGATAAGAACATTGTAATGGACTCCGACGGAGCTCGGAAAGTTGAAGCTAATGAGAGTAAGCGGCTCCGTGTGTGTGTGTGTGTGTGTGTGTGTGTGTGTGTGTGTGTGTGTGTGCGTGTGTGTGTGTGTGTGTGTGTGTGTGTGTGTGTGTGTGTGTGTGTGTGTGTGTGTGTGTGTGTGTGTGTGTGTGTGTGTGTGTGTGTGTGTGTGTGTGTGTGTGCGTTAGGGGGTATAGGGTTTGTTTCCAAGGTTGTGTAAGTAATATATCGTTGATATGATTTATGTGGCGTACGTTGATAAAGGGGGGGGGAATCCTGAACAGGCTTGCTCCTGTATCAGAACAACCGAACACTTTAGGCCAACAATGAACTCATCCGAATAGCTTCGATCTTGACTTGATAAAGTTGAACATTTAGAAGATAAAGCTGGTGCGTTAGTTTTTTGTATGACATAGAGCGTATCATGAGTCTTAACCAGAAATGTACCGTGACATGGTACAACCGCACTTCTGCGATTCCGTTGACCTTTTGGCGCAAAACCGAAGCCGGTGCCACAGCGACGCGACGGGACAATGTTTGCGTTCGGATTAGCCCCTTCTCCTCTCGACTTGCCCGACTCTGCGTAAATAAATCATTACTCTGTTTACTCTAAAGATTTTACCGCCGTATCGCCCCTGTAGGTCGTTAAGGTAAGAGTGGTCCGGGTCGGGGTGGGGGGCTAGGGCGACCCGGAATTGTGGGTAGGAAAGTATCCGCGCATTGATGGAGAGAGAGAGAGAGAGAGAGAGAGAGAGAGAGAGAGAGAGAGAGAGAGAGAGAGAGAGGTATACATGATCATGCTAAATCAGGGAAGTCGGAAGAGTTAGTCTGTATGAAAAAAAGAAAGAGGGAACGTTAGAGAAAAAGAGGAGAGAGAAAAAGAGAAAAATTGACGAGTTAATGGGTGAAGTCTTTGTGTGGAAATGGGTTTGGTAATCATGAAAGGATTTCATTGGACGTCACGAGCATGGGTAGGAGGTGGTGGAGTGGGTGGGGGAGGGGTGGAATGGGTTGGGAGAGGGGGTGGAGTGGGTGGAGTATGGGGTGGAGAGGGTGGAGGATGGGGTGGAGTGGGTGGATCGAAGTTGGGTGACCTAGCGGAAGTTTCGTTGGGATTGTCGGAAGATGATGGGGGCCTGGGTGAGCTGATATTTTATATTTATGTATTCTCTTATTTTTTCTGTCTTAGTTCAGACCTGAAAAAAATAGAATACAATAAAAAAAATCATAAGTACGTCTATCTGTGTATCTATATACCCGCCAATCATTCCACTAAATACGTAAATAAGATAAAAATAAATAAATAAATTAATAAATTGCAAATGCATAAAAATAAGTGAATAGATAGAACAAATAAGCAAGTAAATAGATAAATAAATAAACGAATAAATAAAACTGTGAAGGACAACATCGGAAAAATCATAACAAAACCGAGTGCCAGCATACGGGGTTGTCTTGATACATCTCGGTAAGGAAGCGAGTTCCAGAACCTACCAGCGGAAGGAAATAAAAAGAGAAAAGAAAAAGAAAAAAGGAAAAGACAAAGTGGCTGGCTCGTGCAAATGGTATTAGCACAGCAAATGAGAGAGACGTTTTACCAAATGCAGTGCTGCGTAGAAAAGAGGAGCTGAAAGAGAAGGAGGAGGAGGAAGAGGAGGAGGAGGAGGAGGAGAAAGAGGGGGAGTTGCTGGTAGTGGACTGGAAGAGCTGGTAAGTGTTGGTGACAGGAAGCTGTGGGAAATGGAAATGGTGAACCGGTTGGAAGTGGTCACAATATTGAGATCGGATGGGGCGCCGCTGTGGTGGTGGTGGTGGCGGTAGTAAACGGGGTAATGGTGATGCTGTGTTAGGTGCAGAGTGGAAAGGGATGCTTGCTCTCTCTCTCTCTCTCTCTCTCTCTCTCTCTCTCTCTCTCTCTCTCTCTCTCTCTCTCTCTCTCTCTCTCTCTCTCTCTCTCTCTTTCTCCCTCTCTCTCTTTGTGTATGTGTGTGTAAGGTGAAGTATTACCCATAGATAGGGCCCTATAGGCTATGGAGTTCTCATCCTGGAGAGTATTAAGTGTTGATCACGAGTCCAGCACGTAGTCAAAGACCATGGTTTAACACAAACACACACACACACAAGTTTATTGCGTGTCTGTATGTATAAGGTCATCATAACCCAGAGATCGGGCTCTATATATGATCTCTGAGCTCATATCCGGGAGGGTAATAGCTGTTGTTCACGATACAAACACGTGATCCAAGAACGTGGTGAATCACTCGCACTACGGGCGAGTAGTTCCAGGTGTCTGTAGGGTGCTGGATTTTATCAAATGTTTCATTCACGTGGTTCTCAACTCGTAAAATCGTTGCCAGATGCTACAGGTCGAGTGGGTTGTTCGCTAGAGGGCTTACCGACAAAGACGTAGACCTGGGCTTTGTCATTAACTTCCTTGGTAACTGTCGCAGAAACTTCGATTGAACAAAGTTCTGCTCAGCGAGGAAGTGCCCAAGGAACCTCCCAAGACTCCAACTTTTTTAGTACTGAAAGCTATTGGAAGGTCTTTGTGGGGGAAAGTTCTTCAGGAAGGAGGAGCGGGTGCCTTGGTGTCACATCTTGAAGAAAAAAAAAAAAAAAAAAAAAAATGTTGCCAAACCTTTAACCAGTGAGGTTGTCCTGTTCGGAAATGCTCCCCCTCTTATCCGAACTATTTACGTCACAGGGTGTTCGGATATGGGGAGTATTCGGATAAGCGAGGTAAAATATTCCCCCTCCATCCCCCCTCCTATTCTCCATTCCCCCACTCCACTGCTAATTTTTCAATTCTGAAGGAATAGAGATGGTATGTAATATACATTGAGAATTTGATAATGAGTTATGTTTCGGATATGGAAGGCATTAGTCCCTGTTCACATTAGCGGTTTGAACCGAGGCGGTTCAATTACAGTGTAAGTCAATGGAAGCATTCACACACACCCGCGCAGTTTTTCCTGTACTATGCTATACGCCGTGGTTTCACACGCGGTTCAAACCGCTAACAAGGTCTAATTACTGACAGATCCTCCCGTATTTGGAATACGCTGTTTCCATTGTGTCCCAAAATCTCGTTAAAGACATTAATAGATAGGAAAGAGAAAAAACCTCATACTATATATTAGAACGAAATAAAGAAAAAAGAAAACATACAAAAACAGAATAAAACATTTTAGCCAAATCTCTTTAAAAGAGCGGATAAGATTTTAAAAGGAATTGATGACATTGG
>NC_134818.1:11401869-11406869 GCF_046742065.1 Oratosquilla oratoria
GTTTCGTTCACGCAATTGGACAATTTCCACCCGTGACTGAACCTTTTTGGAATCGGTGACAACTTATGGCTACTGTACGTGTGGCTATGGTTTGCCCATATGGTTTTGGTCGGTGGTTCCACTCGCCCAGTGCCAGAGGGGCGTGGCCAGTCCCCCACGGCACTGCAGGCACTGTCAGCACTGTGGTAAATGGCACCAACGTGCTTGGAGAGACGATGTGAAAGCCACAGTTCTGGTTCGCGAAGGAAAGCACACATAGCAATAACGGGGGAGTATAGATGGCCCAGTGGTTAGCTTGCCTGGCTCCCCGTGGCCCTTATGAGAGCAAGACTCCTCTCCACCCCCACCCCCACCAACCTCCGTGTGGCACGCGGAAGTTGGCACACTTGGCACACTTGGCACATCGTAATCCGGTGTCAAGTTACTGTTTATGGCTTAAGTTGTCTACTGAAGGGACGTGATGGCTACCCCCGAAACGAGGGGAGGGAATGAAAGATAATGTTTGGGCTGAATTTATAAAGACATGTCATAACACTTTCCTCCCCCCCTCCCCCCTTTTTTTTTCTTTCCTTCCTCATCCTCCACCTCCCCTCATCCCTTCCATATCCTACTCCTCCTCATTCCCTCCTTACCTCCTTCCCCGCCTTTCCCTCCTTACCCCCCTCCCCGCCTATCCCTCCTTTCCATCCTTCTCCTTCCTTCTCCCCCTTCTCCACTTCCTCCTTCCCTTTCCCTTCTTTCCTCTCCTCCACCTCCTCGTTCCGTCCCACCTCCTTCTCTTCCCCATTCTCCCCCTAATCCTCATCCTTCTTTTTCTTCTTCTCCACCTCCTTCTATCACTCCTCTTCCTCTTCCTCCTTCTTGGAGTGAATAAATTTGACGGGTGTCAGCCAGAATAATGTCATTTAATGGCCAAAGTTTGAGACACTAGTGGTTGTGGTTCGGGATGGTCATATAACCCAATTCAGATCCAGACCCTGACGTACATTTCTAATCCAACTAATTTCTAATACCGGACAAACTTCGGGATATAACGGATCTGTCCGGTATTTCCATCGGTTATAACGGATCCTCGGTCATAACGGATCTTAGGATATAACGACAGACCTCTGTCCCCATATCGTCCGTTATATCGAGGGTTTACTCTATTAAAGAAAGTAATAGTGATAATGAAGAATAAAATCGTCTGGAGGTTGATCAGAATAAAATCCATCAAGAGTCTTCACCGGGTTATGATCATGGCGGATGCGTCCCAACCTGAAATAAATAAATAATCAAAGAAATGGATAAATCCATGCTGCACGGGACTTTCGAAAACCAAAACCAAAAATTTGACCTGAAGACATCTGGAAGACTCTTCTTCAAGAAAATAATAATCCTTTGACTGTCGAAGTCGATTTCTTAGTTTTGTCATAGCTGAGGTTAACCTCCGGATGTGAGAGGATTAAATACCGTCGCCATTAACCTTTTGAATGGTAGAGTTTTGTAGGTTTTGTTATTATGGCTGCCGTCTGGTGATTTTATTCATCTGAGGGAAACCACACAGTCAAATGGGTAAAGGGTTGAGTCTTAAGGTGTTATCACACTGGGACATTTTTCCCCCGACAGTTGGAGCAGATTTGCAGCCTACAGCTTTCGGGAAAGGATCTGATGTGCAGGAGGAAAATCATTTTCCTCCAGCATATCAAATAACAGTCTATGTATATTGTTGAAAAAACAAAAGTTTGGCATAGTGATTTTACGGCGGAAAAAGTGATGGAGGTGGACGTTACCGCCGATTAATTGGAGGTTGGAGGGAAAATAGCCCAGTGTGATGCCTTTAGATTCATAGACTTCTAAGCATCATACCTCCTTTTGGTCTTTAATCTACTGGACAGGGATCGAACTCAGGAGCTTCAGGTCTGGTAGGTTGGACGCTAACATGTCAGAATCAAGGCTTCGTAAGAGCAAGAGGTTTAACAAGATAAGGAGCATACGCCAGGAGGCGCTGAGTAGTTTGGGCTGAAGACGTCACGCTTTTGCCTTATTACACTCTTTTATTTATTTATTTATTTATTTATTCATTTATCTATAGGACTGTTGGGACAGATAACTAACAGTCACTGCTGGGAATCGGAGAAGCGTGCGAGATTCGAACTTACTATTAAGCCAGTACGAGACCAGAGTGATAGACTGGCACTGTCAGCAACGCAGAGCGTTGTAAGCTGACACCGTCAGCTCGGCTGTGAATGCATTTCGCCCAAATCCCACTAATGATGGCAAGGGAGTTACAGCTGTTTCGTTATCAGTCAGGCAGACCTTGTTTATCAGATTATCGTAAAGGCTACGAGTCGCTTTGATCTTCGGCTAAACTTGCAAGTCAACGGAAGGGTGTGGAACAGATTTCCCGTTCCCTTGGTCACTGGCGGCCATTTTGTCGGAGGCCATTTTGTCGGTGCGGTGGGGGATATTTTGTTTGAGGAAGCCAGGTGCTACCAATCCCTTTCCATCTTTATTTTATTTTATTTATATAAATTTTATTTTGCTGTTTCCTGCTCGGCTAGATGATTTGAAATGAATGGCTGTATTGGGGTGACTACCCGGGAGCTTGCTCAGGGGAAACCGTGAAGGTTTTCGGTGTGAACCGCGCGGGAACAGTGGCGGTACAGCAGAGTCAATTAAAAACTACGAGATTGTGTGTGTACGCCTTCATTGACTTACACTGTAATTAAACCGCCGCGGTTTGGTTGTAGGTTCGGTTAAAATGATCAGCCTCGCACTGCAGCTCGAAGCAAAACAACCCTATCATTCAAAAACAAAGAATTAGTGCTCGTGACCATCGTTTGACGATAAAATCGTCTGGTAACTACCAGAACAAAGTCTTTAAAGAGTCTCCACAAGGTTCCAGAAGTCATAAGATTTGTAGTGAGAATATCTCAGGAAAGCTCTGCGGCAATCATTATAACATTATGCAATCTGGATCAACGAGATACGAAATATTCCCGTGACAAGTGAAAGGAAGATAGCGTGACTGATGTAGTGATTTGCCGAAGAAAAGAAATCCGAAAAGTGGGGGTGCCAAAACATTACGGCAAATCTTAAGTTTTGTGAGTCTGGGTTCTGATCCTAGTGCCCCTCAGGTTGGTCGTTATCACGCACGCCATCAGAATCTTAGCGTTTTGATACATTTCCCTTTGACTGGCTCTCACACGCCGTGGGGGAATGGGGGCTAATTAATCTGAATGCATTGCTGCCTGGGTTTAATTATTACGCTGTGCATGAAGTGGCAAACAAATTGATGAAGCTGCCGGTAGGACGGTGCAGCGCACGCGGTTGCTGAGTCTTTTTAGAACCTTTCCAGAAGACTTTTTGGACTCCAGCCTGCGGTGATGACGTCATTGGCGCTAGCCAGAATAAAAAGGGAAGTGCCAAATGACACTGAATGGCACTGGCAGGCTCAGGTGCCAATGAGGAGGGTGTCATGGAGGTGAATTAAATGAACTGGCGGGAACCAGAAGAGCAAGGAAACTGTGACACATTGTACGGAAGGAGTTTTGGTGGTTGTACGGATCTCAAGATTACTTGAATTAAATATTTACGTAGAAACCTACGGGAAAAAATCCATTATAGAACTTGCTTCACCGATTGTACTTAACCCTTCAATTGCGAAATAGTTTCTATAACTTGAAATTGCCTGACGGCAGATGTAATCAAGGAATGGGCATAAACGCATTGAAAGAGTTAATTGGAGTAGAACCGATTTTTTTTTTTAACTATTTCCTAGGTACGGACGGATTTCTTTTACCCAAGTAAAACCAGTTGGCAGATAGAATTAACGGATAAAGTAAAACAATGAAAAGAGTAAGGGATTAACGTGGTTGTAAAGCAACAACGTAATTCGATCCTGGCGAGGTCGCCATTCATATGCAATTTGTCTATGTGGCGTGACTCCACTACGACGTATCCCTTGCAATGCAGTGTGGTGTAGTACACTTGGATGCTTGGGTAACATAGCCTCTATGTGAGCCTCGGTGATGTAGTACATGTGAAATACATGTTCATGCATATTCTTAGTAATGAACTTAGTCGTGCACGCACGCAAGCACACACACACACACACACACACACACACACACACACACACACACACACACACACGTACACACACACACACGTACACACACACACACGTACACACACACACACACAAAGACGCACACACACAAACACACACACAGAGAAACACACACCTGTCTGAGCAAGCAAGGAAACAAATAAGTAAACCTTTATAGATATATACAGGCCATTAGCTTGCATTAGCCCAAGTGTAATGTATTAATCCTGTCCAAAGGGGTCACACACAGATGAATAAAATAATGTACAGAAAGGAATAAGTGCCACTAGGCACGGAAGGCACTAAAACTTCACATTTCACCATAAGACCGTCCCTTTAACCTCTCTATGATGTTACCAGATGATTTTATGCAGTTAAAGGGAGATGTTCATGAAGGTCTTGTTTCAGTCTCAGTCTGTTACGATAAAACACTGTATAGGTTTTGTTCTGCCTGACGTCTGGCGATTTAATTCATGACCACTGGGGTGGAGATTATTCTTTACACATTTTTCCTTTGCTTAGGATTACTGTGTAGACAGTTTTAAGCTTCTGGACTCAAGTTAATCTCTTTATCGTTCTCTGTGCTGGGTTCCCATTTTTTCACGTGTACTGTGTTTTATATGTGGCCATTTGTTTTGTTGTTGATGGAATTTCCCTCTCTCTCTCCTCTCTCTCTCTCTCTCTCTCTCTCTCTCTCTCTCTCTCTCTCTCTCTCTCTCTCTCTCTCTCTCTCTCTCTCTCTCTCTCTCTCTCTCTCTCTCTCTCTCTCTCTCTCTCTCTCTCTCTCTCTCTCTCTCTCTCTCTCTCTCTCTCTCTCTCTCTCTCTCTCTCTCTCTCTCTCTCTCTCTCTCTCTCTGTCTCTGTCGCTGTCTCTACCTATCTATCTATATCTCTCTCGGTGCGTTTT
>NC_134818.1:11411869-11416869 GCF_046742065.1 Oratosquilla oratoria
TTAGTATAATTTACATCGCCCCTCGGGCCTTGTGTCTGTTTGTGTTGACTCGCCACTCGAGCCGGAACCACATTTTGTGCAAATTTCCCCGACTATTTTTTCGTTTCTTTTCTTTTCCTCGAATTTCTGTTTTTTTTTTTTTTCTTCTTTATTTTTCTTTGAGTAGCCGAGTGGCTCTGTCTTATGCTCTGGTGCCTTTTGTTTTAGTCAATGGTTTTCTTTTGTCCTTGCAGTTGTTTTTCTGGGAGGCTACTATTTGTGTGTGTGTGTGTGTATGTGTGTGTGTGTATGTGTGTGTGCGTATGTGCGTTTCTGTACCAATTCTGCTAGCTTTCATCTTTTTTTCAACTGTAGCCGCTCTGATTTTTTTTCTCGTGTTGTTGATCTCCCCTGCCCAGGTTGCGTCCATCCTAAGTTATCTCGTTTTCTTTTTTTTATTATTATTATTTTTTTCCTTCATTGAGTATATATTTTTTCTGTGTGTATATTATGTACTCTTGTGTATGAAGAACTAGAAAGCGAGAGAGATATAGATAGAGAAAGCGTCGTGTGCATGTGTGTGTTTCTGTGTGCATGTATGTGTGTTTCTGTGTGCATGTATGTGTGTGTGTGTGTGTGTGTGTGTGTGTGTGTGTGTGTGTGTGTGTGGTGTGTATGTGTACGTGCGAGAGGTTGTTTTGGCTTGAGTGGGTACCTCACTGATCGTCGTTTCTCCCTCCCAGCCGATGCGTTCTTTGTCGTGAGTCTCTGCTGCATTGGTGGACTTCTTGTTATTGTTTCATCTATTTCCACTCCCCCCCCCCTCCACCCTTGCGGTTGTCCACCTTTGTTCCCCGGTTGTCCTTGTACCCAAAACGTCAGTCCACCAGAACCTGTTATTTACTGCCTTGTCTGTTATTGATTTCGGCCTGTGAGATTGGACCTGTTCTGCACGATCTCTGTATCTTCAGGATCCCTGTATCCTTTGCTGCCGAAATAGAGGCGTAGGAAGGACACCACGTCCATGGACTTCCTGAAAGATGCCAAAGAAATAAATAAAATCGCCTGGCGACTGCCAGAGTATTAGGAAAAGGGCCACCAAGAAGGAAAGGAATTATCTGCTGTCTGGTGTGGCCTTCGGAGGGCGTCCGGGTGAATGACTGGAGGCGGGATTATTGGGTATGTCCTGAATTAATTCGTTTGAGTGTCTGGAATGGCTTGATTTGCATGCGTGTCCGGGGTGGGTGGGGGATAGGGCGGGGATGGGGGGGGGGGAAGGTCATTATCATGTCCGGGAATGTCCGGGACGAGGTCGTTCCGGTTGAAGTCATTATCGCACATGTCCGGACGAAGTAATGGTTCCGGAATGCATATTTGCATTTCGTTCCCTGACTGGGGCTCCCGCTCCTTCAGCCAATAAGAACGTCGTATTCTGTAGCCAATCACGACCCACTTTTGACGTCACAGTTGGTCAGTGTGCTCGCCACTGGGCATTGTTCCTGCGTTTTTATAACTACTTTTGATCAAGTGTTCTGAGTCTTCTCACCTGAATGATCTCGATTAGATCGTTTATATAGAAAGCTTCTCCATACTAAAAGGTTTATTTTTTAGGCTTCTCTTAAAAAAAAAAATGTGCCTCATGAGAGGCCATAGAATGTGTTACACGGTGATGACGTAAATTATCTCCAAAGACTTCTTTGATAACATTTCAACAGTATGTCTAACATTCGTATAAGTTTACAATCTCTTGGTTCATTATTCAGCTTTGCTACATATAATGGAAAGATGATTTGATATTTGGAGATTTGAAAAACAGGATATTGTAACCAAAGTCGTCTTTACTCGAACTCTCAACGACCGACGCTTATGAAGCCCGCGGAAGCCGAGGGATAACACATGAACACCTCCCATACGATGACATCTACCTAGGCGTCATGTGGCTACCATCGTCAGCGTCTTAATTATATTTATTTTATAGTTGTAGCTGAGTGATCCCTATATTCAATGGACAGGCCTGATCATATTTTCTGTGTTTATTAATATTCAGAGTGAAAAAGGACGAGAAATACAGCTGTAACTTTATATTCTATAATGCGAGTATTGTGATGCATTATCGTACATCAGGCAGCTGATGCTGCTAGCGAGAACTTGACTCGTATTGAAAAGGTTAAAAGAGGAGACTAACACCCAACAGTTCTTCACCTGCCTGACAGACTGCCTTCGTCGCAGCTTCTGATTAATTCAATGTTGCTTTGCTCCACTTCTTCCGTATCCACGGCCCTTCTGCTAGCTCTCCAAATCCACCACCTCCCCTTCCAAGTCTATTTGCGATCCTCATTTCTCCCCTTTTGTCTGGTTTTCTCTCGACGTGACAAGAGTTTTGGAGTTGGGGAACTTTTCTCTCCCTCCTCCTCCTCCCGCCCTCTCTCTCTCTCTCTCTTTCGCTCTCTTTCATATCCTCTCCCTTCCTCTCCTTCCGTGACGTACGATTTTGTAAAGTGGAGTTTGATGTCTTGCTGAACATTTTTTTCTTCTCATTCACTTTCCACCTCCTCGTTTTCTCGTGTCGTTCCTTCCCTTTCCTCATGTATTCACTCACTCATCCACCCACTCACTCACCCACCCCCCACCCCCACCCACCCACTGACCCCCTCTCTCACTCACCCCCTCTCTCACTCACCCCCTCTCTCACTCACTCCTGTCGTCCCCTCCCCCGTCTCCTCCTCCTCACTTCTTTCTTCTCTTTCTTTATCATAATCTCTTCGTTCTCCTTCATAATGCAACTTCCAAAAATTACATTTCGTCACTGCTGATTTACCAGCGCTTCTGTCCTAGGTGATGCTATCACTTCGACTTTCCAGAGTGTGGTTTGGCTGCACGTGTTTGTTTGCAAGAGCGCATGCAAACAAGCAGAGGCATGTAGCTGCCTAGCGCCTCCTCCTTGTTAGCATAACGATTATGCTACGGCTATTGGCCACTAATTAAAAGATAATTAGACTTCTTAGGAAGGTCTGGGAGCTGATTTGTTTGTTTGTTTGTTGGTGATTTCTCATGCTTGTTCTGAAACGGAATTTTGGGTTCCTGTGAACTAATGCTGTAACAAGCAATTAAGGACCGTATCTCCTCCAGCTATAAGAGTGGTAATTTGTATAGAGTACCTTATCAGGCTCTGAACAGTTCGTTTAAGAATACGAGAAAGAAAGACATTGGGCTGGGGTATTCCTGCAAATTGTGCGCAACGGTCCGACAGAAAAAAAAAGGGGGACACCAAACCACTATCCCTTGAAATTTGCACCATTTCCACCATACCCACAGTTTTCCTCGCCCATTACCACCATTGGAGACACCACCAGTGGCCCTTAGTCGCACCAGGCCTCCAGTTCGTATACAGTAGGCAATCCTATAGAATCTATTGTATTCTACAGAAACTACAGTAGACCACCTGAATCACCATATGTATTTCTCAGCGATCCGCTTCTACAAACTGGTACTAGTATTAGAACACTGGCCACTGGTGAATACAGGCCATTGCCAGTATCTCCTTGTGGATTGTGTGTCTGTCTTTGTCTTTGAGGACGCTTCATTGCTTCTGAAAGCAACACTGCAGATATTCCAGACTTTTTATCGTGTATTTAGTTATCTATTCATTGTATTTGTTTTTCTATGAATTTAGTTATTGATCATTTTACTTATGTATTTACGTATTTATGTATTTTTGTAAAACTTGAAAACACCGGAACCGAGAGTTTGGATGGTGGGCGAGATATAGGAAGTGGACGAGGTGGTGGGGAGTGGGTGGAAGGGGGTCTGGTCCAAGTCAACAACAATAGAACCTCCAAAGCAAAAGGTGTGTGCGTGCGCGCGCGCGCGCGTGTGTGTGTGTGGGAGGTGAGGGAGTTAAAAGACTGAGAGGAAAACAGTCCAGCTAGTGCTAATGGGCACAAAATGTGGCTCGGCTCTTGTGCGCGGAGCTCCGAGCGCAAAAGAAACCGGGGAACAAGAAGCCACGCGAGCGCTCCGGGACCTTCGCAAGCAAACGCTTAGCTGCTCCAAAATGAGGCCTTCAATCTTTCCTCGACTTTTCTTTTTCGTCCTTGTTGATCCTCTCCCTCCCTACCCCGATCTCCCTTCATCTCCTTCACACAACCTTTCAAGCATTCACTCTTTCATTTTGCCTCTGTCTCTCACTTTCGCTCTCATTCTGTATTTTTTTCCTTTTGTATATTTTTATGTGTCACTTTCTTCCCCCCTCCCTCTCTGTCTGTCTCTCCCTCTCCCTCTCCCTTTCTCTTATTATGTCATGTTTAATGGAGTATGTATATTATCGTGGAAATATGTAAATACTATGAAAATATTTAAATACTATTGTAGGTGTTTCGTACAAAAAATGGTGGCCGTTGCCATACCGTCCATAAACATACAAAATACTGTAAACTTACAATATATAATCGCATAACGAGCGCACCTTTCACAAGAATGGCCATGTTGCTACCAAAAACAAAAAATCTGAAGAAGTAGCCATACTGTTGAGGATTTCCCTCCCTCACTCCCTCCTACTCTCCCTCGCTACCTCCCTCCCTCGCTCGCTACCTCCCTCCCTCCCTTCTACCCTCCTACCCTCCTATTCTCCCTCTCTCCCTCCCTCCCTCACTCCTACTTCCTATTCTCACTCTCTCCCTCTCTCCTACCCTCCTATCCTCCCTCCCTCCCTCACACCCTCTCTCCCTCCTTTGCTCCCCATCGTTGGTGCTCACCCTGACACCATCATAACTTCTCGTTACCACCGTCGCCTGGTGTTATAATCGCCACAGCAATCATGGTGTTATTATCACTATTGTTGCCCCCATCACTTCAACCATCTACATGCTCTGAGTCCATCAATTTTCACAATACCAGGTGTATATACATGACTTTCACCTCCATTCTATCACCATTACACATAGCTAGTCGGTGTTATCACTACTACCACCACCACCGTTATCACCACTGCCAATACCAACGTTTCCGGTATCATGGTCACC
>NC_134818.1:11421869-11426869 GCF_046742065.1 Oratosquilla oratoria
CACATACACACACACACACACACACACGCACGCACACGTCTACCAGAGTTACACACACACACACACGTCCATCAGAGTTACACACACACACACACGTCCACCAGAGTTGAAGTTCCATCTCGCAGTGCAGCGATACTGAAATTTTCTGCCCTGGGCGAAGCTCGAAATCGGGGCGCTGAATTAGCGATCGAGAGTGGTATCACTATACCGTCGAGCCTCTCTCTCTCTCTCTGTGTGTGTGTGTGTGTGTGTGTGTGTGTGTGTGTGTGTGTGTGTGTGTGTGTGTGTGTGTGTGTGTGTGTGTGTGTGTGTGTGTGTGTGTGTGTGTGTGTGTGTGTGTGTGTGTGTGTGTGTGTGTGTGTGTGTGTGTGTGTGTGTGTGTGTGTGTGTGTGTGAGAGAGAGAGAGAGAGAGAGAGTGTATTTGTATGCTAAACCGTCAGATGACGACTGTAAATAATAATAGTTATAATAATGATAATAATAATAATAATAACAATAATAATAATCATGATAATGATAATGATGGTAATGATAATCAATATAATAATAATGATGATGGTATGATAATTGTGATAATCTATCACCTGTAGGTTTAATCTTTCTCGTTACTTTGAATTCATTGTGTACTCGTGTATAAGCTGCTTATGTATGAAAAAACTCTCATCTCTTAGAGTCAATCATACGAGTAAGTCTCGCTTACGGGAAGTGGGAGAGGTGTGTCTCCCCCAGGGAGCGCTTAGTTGCATAGGAAATTGTTTTTTGAACAAAATTATTGTAATGTTGTGAAAAGAAAATGTTATTCAGGAAATCTTCAAAGATTAATATGTGTATGAATTTGTGGCGGCGTGGTTACAGTGTTCATAACGCTTTTGCAAATATAAGGTCCAGCTTAATGTTTGTCTAGTTCAGTTGTTCTTAACTTGTGGTACCTGTACCTTAATCTTGGGGGTACGAGAAATGGTAGTCAGCGTAATGGTACTGTATATTTACCATGAGAAGGCATAATGTGCATTCATTGTATCCTACTAATTGACATTTCTAATTTGAAATAAAAAAAGTACCTTTGTTCAGTCATTGAACACATCTAATAATTTCTCAGCAAGGTTTGTGTCACTAATCGTTTTTATATGTCTGCATTGTATTTGTATTGGATAGGGGTACGACCTTTTTTTTTTTTTTTTTTTTTTTTTTTTTTTTTTTTTTTTTTTTTTTTTTTTTTTTTAAGATAATCATGAGGTAAAGGTTAAGAACGACTGGTCTGGAGCCTTGTTGACGCGGGGCTAGTTCAATAGCCGCTAGTGCTGGTGACTAGTAAACTAGCCCTTTACTTGTCCAATGTCAACGAAATGTTAGTCAACTTGCTTCCAAACTATCCTAGTGTTAACACTTACATGCCCTTAGCTAAGTTAACTTGCAGCTAACACTAGCAGTTACTAAACTAGCCCAGTGTCAACGAGGCTTTAGGAACTCTGAAGATGTTCTGGTGTTCAAAGAACGATTTTTGTTCATAATGAACTTCACGCATGAGGGGGGGATCGTCCCAATATACAGACCATCATATAACTTTCATTAATTATTGTTTTTATTATTATTTTTCATTCATTGTTGGTTTATCTTTATTCAGTTGACTTTGGTTAGCTCAGAAGATTAACAAGTGCTTCTCAGCACGTCTAAAGAGACGACAAAGGGTCATTTTGGGGCAAAACAGGTCAATTTTGACCTTTGAGATCCTTTCAGGTGTATCGTTCGTTAACAAGCGCTCTCTGGCTAAGTAGACTTGCCAAGTCATCCCTACTTGCGGTGGAGGTCGAGGTGATGGGGGTTCGAACCCTGTCACGGGCTAGTTGGACCAAAGGCATGATTCATAAAATACCACGCCAAAAGTCTTCTGTAAGGGGCCTCGTCCTAGCCTCCGGATAGTGAGGAAGGGTCGTGACGTTAAACTAAATAAAATCAACAAACGTTTCCAAGCGTATTAGTCTTTGCCTCTTCGTGTGACGTCACACTTGAGGTCACGTTGGTAGCTCGTTGTCACGTTCGACGAAAAAGAGACTATTTCCAGGTCGCCTTTCTTTGTCATGGAAGGGTCAGTTTCCGTGGGCTTCCAGTTTCCAGATTCACTGACCTGGAATCCTGGGATTTTTTTTTTTCTTTTTTTTTCTTTTTTTTTTTTTTTTAATGTCTGGAATATCATATTATGTCTGAGTTTGGGAGAAGCGACTCTGCATAACGATTTCATATTTGTTTTGCCCCAAAATATGAAGCCACACTATTTTCGCATTTTTATTTGGAATGTTTAGAGGGAGAACAGGAAAGAGAATTTCGAATTCTATGTGTGGAGGAGGAGGAGGAGGAGGAGGAAGAAGAGGAAGAGGAAGAGGTCAGTGGGCGTGCGTGCTGCCAGAATATTTCTTTTTCTATCTTTTTTTTAACGTAATTTTGTATTCATTTTGTTTTGTCTTATTTTATTTTATTTCCATTTTATTCGTTTTAGTTTTGTTTTATTTCTGTGCGTTTTGGAATTAGTTCAGTTTAGGATTTTATTCTGTTTTATCTATTTTGTTTTATTCTATTATACATATTTTCATCTTGTTTTGTTTGATCTTATTTTATTTTTTATAATTTCTTATTTATTCTTTATGTTATTAAATTTAATGTTTATATATTTTCTTATTTTTATCTTATTCAAATATTTTTATTTTATTTTATTCTATCTTTATTCATTTTATAATTATTTTGATTTTGTTTTTGATTCTTTTTTATAAATCTTATTTTATTTTGTTTTATTTTACATATTTTGATTTTATTTTGTATTGATTTTATAATTAGTTTGGTTTTAGTTTTTTATTCTATATTATGAATCTTATTTTATTTTGTATGGTTTTATATATATTTTTATTTTATTTTACCGTATTCTATTTTTCATTTTATATTATTTTATCTATTTATTCATTCATTTTTTATCTTTTACTTCTTGGGTATGTCTCTGACATTTGGTTCAAGAACAAAAGCAAATAATAGCAGTTTCTGGGGAAAAAAACCCACTGAAAGGACCCAAAGTTCGATTCCTCCTGTCACGATTATACATTTATAAATACCATGTACAGTCACGCGCAAAATTTTGTACTCACGCTTCAGTTCCGTGAACGTCAATAGATTTTTTTTTATCGAGTACGTGTTATATTTTTCAATGTAGTTTTTAGTTTACATTTTGGCAGTCTTTTTGAGTAGATAAAAAGAAGAAATTGTTGGACAAATAATTTGATTTTTTTTTCGTGAAATGCTCTGGGTTGGTCAGAACTTTTCGTCATGACTGTACATTCATGCTTAGACTAAGTGACACTAACCCGTTCACACACTCTCAAACACATTGGGCAAAGGTGACGACTGTAGTCACAGCTAATCATCTCCTGGTGTAAGGTCACGCTAACCGGCATGTAGAAGACTGGCATGTTCAGCTATGGCCTGTTCATGCTAGCGGTTTGAACCGCGCGGAAACCGCGGCGGTACCGTATAGTTAAAAAAAAAAAAAAAAAAAAAAAAAAAAAAAAAAAAACTACGCGATTGTGGGTGAACGCCTTCATTGACTTACATTGTATTTGAACAGCCGTGGTTCAAATCGCAGCGGTTGAAACCGCTAGTGTGAACAGGGCCTTATAGGGATTTTTTGTCTTCAAAATTGTGGCTATGAAGTCACTTTTCAGACATTTTTCTTTTTCTTTTCCTTTTTTCGGTGTCTCGTATCCACAGACTACGCGCCAATTTTGCAAAACGTCCAAATATTTGCTCTCGCGAAATTTTCTATTTCGGAAATCAACCATTAATGTCATTACAACAGGTTCATGGATTCTCTCGTACTCCAAGTCTTTGTTTTCAGGCCTTAATCAAGGATCAAAGTATCCTTAAGTCGAGGGGCCTTTTTTTTTTGTTCTCTTTTTCTTTCTATCGTCAGTCCTTATTACACAATAGAGAATATTTCGTTGTTGGATTATCCGACCCTTAGGTGAGTGAAATAGACTGATTTGATAACAACAACAACAATAACGACGACAAAATCAACAACAATAACTACAACAATAATAACTACAACAATAACATTAACAATACCAACAACGACAACAACAATAACAACGACAACAATAACAAGAACAACAATAATAACTAACAGTAGCAACAATAACTAACAACAGCAATAACAATACCGACAGCAACAAAAACAACAACAAAAATTCGTATAAGAACGGTAGAGCAAAGTGAACAGTGCTTTGAAACAGTGGAACAACCAAAAAAAAAAAAAAAAAAAAAAAAAAAAAAAAAAAAAAATGGGGGGGGGGAGGAGTGTTGACTGTCACGTGCCGCATTACCTCATTATCTCGTGCAACAGCGTTGCAACTCAGGTTGCAACTCTGCATAAGCGTCATCACTCGAAAGACCTCATTACCATGTGTGCTACACCACCGTGAGTGATCGTCCGGGAACGTGAAGCCAGACACGCTCATGGAGACCCTTCCGAGTCTCACGTGCACGCATACACACACACACACACACACACACACACACACACACACACACACACACACACACACACACACACACACACACACACACACACACACACACACACACACACACACACACACACACACACACTCTCTCTCTCTCTCTCTCTCTCTCTCTCTCTCTCTCTCTCTCTCTCTCTCTCTCTCTCTCTCTCTCTCTCTCTCTCTCTCTCTCTCTCTCTCTCTCTCTCTCTCTCTCTCTCTCTCTCTCTCTCTCTCTGTAGGAGTTCCTTGGATCCGGACGTCTTATCTCCGGGTTCCCTACCGGATCGTGGTACGGCATTTAACATGCAAAGGCCATGTGACCCCCCCCCCCGCTCTCCCCCCTCCCCCTTCCCCCTCTTCCCCCCTCCCCCTTCCCCCTCTTCCCTCCTCCCCTTCCCCCTCTTCCCCCTCTTCCCCCCTCCCCTATCCCCCTTCTTCCTTCCCCTATCCCCCTT
>NC_134818.1:11434369-11439369 GCF_046742065.1 Oratosquilla oratoria
CGTGTTCTCTTCTTCCCGCTCTCCTGTTTCCTACTTCCACCTTCCTCTACCCCCCTTCCTTTCATCTTTCTTCGGTTTTTCTCCTCTTTCCCTCCTTGTCTCCGTTCTCCTCCTCCTCCTTCACTTCCTACCTGTCCTCCTCTTTCTTCTCCTCCTCCTCCTCCTCCTCCTGCTCCTCCTTCTCCTCCTTCTCCTCCTCTTACTGTTCCTACCTGTCCCCTTTCTTCTCTCCCTCCTCTTTCTCCTCCTCCTCCTCCTCCTCTTCCTCTTCCTCCTCTTCCCCCTTTCTCTTACCCCTGCTTCTCCTCCTCCTCCTCCTCTTCGCTCTCGTTCTACTCTCCATTCGTCTTTTCGCATTTCTCCGTCTTTATGTACGTCTTCTCCGATCTCATTCTCTCTCTCTCTCGTTTTCTCCATACTTATTCTTGTTCCTTTTATTTGCATTTTCTGTCTTTTCTTCCTCCCATGCTTTCCCTCCCTTCTTCCGTGTCCCTGTGCAATTTTGACTTCCTTTGACACATAGTGCGCTAGTAACGCAATCGGAAACGTGCTTGTTTCGCATCCTCCTAGTCGCCTGTTCGAATCCCGCACTACTATCCGATTCCCAGCGGTGGTGGTTTGTTACCTGCCACAACATTCCCTAAAGCACATAGGGCAAAGGTGACGGCTTTGGTCGTAGATAGTCAAGTCCTCCAGGCGTATACTCTGACACTTCAAGTTTAACACAGCTTTATTGTTTTTCATTATTTTTAACCTTGTTTTTTGAGAGCCCAGTGCAGACCCTCCGTTCTATCCTGTCCACACCTCGTTATTCGTCCTGAGTTTTGTGGAGTGATCCTTTGCAGAAGTCTTGGTCGCACAAACAACCATGGTTTTCTTTGTGGCTTCATTTCTGTCTGGACCATCGTGTACGTAGGACATTCTTCTTCTTCTGCTCCTTCTTCCTCTTCGTCTTCTGTTCCTTCTTCTCCTTTTTTTTTTTTTTTGAGGTAACCTCTTTTTTTTTTATTCTTTTTTTATACTTGATGTCTTCCCGTTTCTTTGGGCTCTCAGTGGCTCTCTCTCCTGTCCGAAGTCCCTTTCCCCTTCGCGTTCTTCGGCGTTCTTCGGGAGTTTTGGCGCCTCGCGGACTCATCTGGATGACCCTATCTTCTTCCAGACGACCTGGAGTGACCTCTTCGTTGACCTGATGTTTAATATCCGTGTCCTCGTGCTGTACCTCGTTCATGGCCTCGGGAGTATTTTTTTATGATCTACAAGTCGCCATAGTTCTCTGAACTCTTTCAGGTTGCCCTCTTCCTGGTTCTTCGAAATTCCAGAAGAACTCGTCAGCTGCCTTCCTCCTGAATTCTCTTCGTCTTTTTTTTTTCTTCATCAACTCCTTCTTTTTCTTCTTTGTGTGTGTGTGTGTGTGTGTGTAAGTTGGGTAGCTGTATAAAATTACTACTGCCATAGGGAAAAATAGGTAAATGAATTGATAAGTAAATAAACAAAATAAATCAATCAAACGACAGCCTCCCTTCGGCAGCCATCCTTAAAAAAAGACACACACTTTTCACCTGCCATTCTTAAAAAAAAAAAAAAGGATAGAGAAAGAGAGAGAGAAAAAAAAAAAGATTGACAGACACCCTTCAACCGTCCTTCACCGATCGTTTTCGTATCAGTTTGTGTGTCTGACTCCAACTGTCGCCTCCATCTTTGTCAATATGTATTGTCGTCAGAGAGTTCCTCTTTCTCCTCTTTTCTTCCATTTTCAATTTCATTCCATTCATTCCCATTCTCATTCTCTTATACTTTATAGCAGGGGCTTTCAACCTGAGGTTTTCGGGACGCTTTACAGGGCTACTTAGATGACCAGCGAAAGATTATTTAAACACTTAAATCTGCAGAGAGAAAACACTGTATATTGTTTTTGATGTTGATGCTTAACTGATGAATTAAGCCATTACAATTTGAACCACTTGATATCCATTGCTGTACAATTGCATATTTAATTAGTCTTAATATATTACCATTTTATATTATGTGTCAGGTTAATGAGGGTACGGGTCGATGGTCTGACGACTCTCGGGGTACGTAGAAAACGGGGAAAAGGTTGAGAGCCCATGCTTCACAGTCCTCTAGTGTAGGCCTTATGGTCTCTTGCAGTCTCCTTTATTCTTATGTTCTTATGTTATGTTCTTCATCAAAATGTCTCCCCTTTTTGTAGACTTAGACTTTTAATGTTTCTGATCCCCTTAGGCGCTATCATCAAAGAAATTAGTCTAATATTAGCCAGAATGAAATCACTAAGGATGTCTATTTCATCCAATCGGGATTATATAAAGATGGCCAGAAATCGTCCCATTGGAAACCAAAGGATTAATCAAAATTATCTGTATCCTCCCCTTCATTACCCCATTTCCTTTTCCCTTCCCTCCCCTCCCCCTTTCCCCTTCCTTTCTTCCCCTTCCCCTTTCCCCTCCACTGACTTCCTCGTTTTCCATTCTTGTCCTTTTTCTTACACATTTTTTCTATAGCTTCGCGGGCCTCCTCTTTCGGTTTCTCGCTACTTAACAAACATATGAAACATCGGATAATGCAGAAATACCATGCCCATAAGTGTAGAAGCGCTGGTAAATTACAGCCCATGACAACTACAATCCCACCACAATACCTTGGTCAAACTCATTCCGGTTCCATCTTCATATGTATGTATGTGTGTATGAGTGTATGTGAGTGTGTGTGTGTGTGTGTGTGTGTGTGTGTGTGTGTGTAGAGGTGTACATGTGGGTGTCCTTCATTCTAATCTTTCTATTAACTTTCTATTACCTTACTTTCTCCTCCTTGCCTCACCGATGTTTCTTCCCATTTTCTATATACCTTTCCTCTCCATTTCCATCCCCCCCCCTCCATTTCCACTCCTCTTCCATCTCGTTTCCGCCTCATTCTTTAGCCATTTCTACCTCATCAGTTCTAATCCACTTTCTGCGTCCTTTTCTACTCGTTCGCAGTCTTCAGACTCGCATTTTTCTCCATTTCGGTCTAACAGCAAAGGGAGAAACGCTTCTGGTACCCCGTCGACACCGTGGAGAACCCGCAGGGTTAAATGAAGTCACCAAGCGACAGACTCTAAGTTCAAGAAACTGACCTTTCAGTTGTGTGCGGGTCAGACAAAAGATAGTGTGTAAAAGAGAGAGAGAGAGAGAGAGAGAGAGAGAGAGAGAGAGAGAGAGAGAGGAACAGTGGAGATGAATCGCTTGCCGGCAGCCAGGAACGAAGGAAAAGGACCACCCGGTACGGAAAGGATTTATCTCTTTTTCCCGCTATTTCCTCCTCCTCCTCCTCCTTCTCCTCTTCCTCCTCCCTCATCTCCTCCTCTTCCTCCTCCTTGTCCTCCTTCTCCTTGGCCTCCTCTTCCTTCTCCTCTTCCTTCTTCTCTTCCTCCTGCTCCTCCTCCTCCTCCTCTTCCTTCCCTCCTCCTCTTCCTTCCCTCCTCCTCTTCCTTCTCATCCTCCTCCTTGTCCTCCTCATCTTCCTCCCCTGCTCCTCCTCCTCCTCCTCCTCCTCCTCCTCCTCCTCCTCCTTCGCCATGCCCTTCTCCTCCTCTTCTAACTTCTCCTTCTCCTCCTCCCTTCCAGCAACTGCGTCTTTCTGTTTCTGCTCCTGGATTTGTTGTCATTCATGTTTTTATTCTTTTTCCATTTCGATTTCTTTCCTCTTGGTTTCCTCCATCTGCATTTTTCCCTGTCGTGTATTGGATGCCATTTCTCTTCCTCTTCGCTACCGCGGGGATGTCAGAGAGGTGAACAGAATAGCCTGGCGGGAGCCAGAAGAAAAAGCAAAACTGTGAATTCTGGTATGGTACTAAACAAGAGTTGTTGTTGTTGTTGTTGTTGTTGTTGTTGTTGTTGTTGTTTTTTGTTATTTAGAAGCCTGAAGGTTTCTATGCAATACTAGAAGACATGTCGTTGACGAATCTAGAAGAATCATGTTGACACGATACAGGCCATTCCAATGGCCGATTCTGGAAAATGCAGTAGAGTTCTAGTCGCCTAGACTTTGGAAGGACATCGAACGTCTAGAAAGGGCGGAAGCTCGTTCTTCTTGATAATTCTTTGTCAGTTCACCTTTGGGGTCACTAGAAGCGACTTCATGAATTCGGGAGAGCTCTTGGTTTACTTCGGAAGGACTGTGAAGGTCTAGAAAGGGCGAAAGTTTGTTCTTCTAGATAATTTTTTGTTAGTTCGCCATTGCGGTCACCAGAAGCAACTTTGTGAGTTTGGGAGAGCTCTTGGTTGACTTGAGAAGGACACCGAGCGTCTAGAAAGGACGGAGGTTCATTCTTTTAGACATTTTTTTGTCAGTTCGCTAATGAAGTCACCAGAAGTGACCTCGTGAGTTAGAGAGAGCTCTTGGTTGACTTCGGAAGGACACCGAAATCTGGACATGGCCAGTGTTCGTTCTTCTATATACTTGTTTATCAGTTCGTCTTTTTGGTCACCAGAAGCAACTTCATGAGTTCGGGAGAGCTCTTCAGAAGGACACTGAGCATTTAGGAATGGCGGAAGTTCGTTCTTTTAGATACTTCGTTGTTGGTTCGCCTTTGGGGTCACCAGAAGCGACCTGGTGAGTTCGGGAGAGCTCTTGGTTTGACTTCGGAAGGACACCGAGCCTCTAGAAAGGGCGAAAGTTTGTTCTTCTAGATACTACTTTGTCCGTTCGCCTTTGGGGTCACCAGAAGCAACTTCGTGAGTTCGGGAAAGCTCTTGGTTGACTTCGGAAGCATATTGGCTTGTGTGATCAGTTGATAAGAGACTTGAGACTATGGGAACCATGTCGAGAACTTAGACTCTAGGAAAGTGTCTAGGCTGATAGAAAATCTAGATTGCAGCCGAGATTAGACGCTTGATTTGCCTCTTATTTATTTATGTATTTATTATTTATGTATATATTTATTTATGTATATATTTATTCATTATTCATTTATTTCATTTAATTCGTAAAACCTTTTGTGGCAA
>NC_134818.1:11441869-11444369 GCF_046742065.1 Oratosquilla oratoria
GCTGGGGCCGCAAGCACCAGTATGTCTCGATAAGAGCGAGTTATCTACTCGGAACCAAAGTACTCGAAAAGATCGTTCGCGGCACCGAACTCGGATGGGTCGGTTTGCACCCTGAGGGTTTGTCCGTTGGGAGAAAGTAAATGGACCCACATAGAATGTGGACCCCGGAATCTATTTTCAGCCGCGGAAATTGGACCCCCATTAGGAAAATGGACCCCCCCCAATCAAAATAATTTATTTTATTTATTTTATTTATTTATTTATTTTATCTATTCATAAATAGATAATACATCAATATTCATTGATAAATATTGCTTACCTAACCTAATTACAGTGAGTTGGATATATTAGTGTGGGATTAATTTTCTGTAGGGGGTTCCATTTCCCGCTATAGAAAATTGACCCCGGGTCCAATTTCTGCGGGGTCCATATTCCATTTCATACCGGCTGCGAGGGGAACCAGCCGGTCTCCATGTTGTGACGGCGTACCGGCTGCGTCAGATCGGTTGTTAACCAAATTATAAATACCCTCGACTAACTAAACCGACATACGAATTGTAAAATGACACCAGCACGAAGAAGAAGAAGAAGAAGAAGAAGAAGAAGAAGAAGAAGAAGAAGAAGAAGAAACCAACAACAACAACAACAACAACAACAACAACAACAACAACAACAACAACAACAACAACAACAACAACAACAACAACAACAACAACAACAACAACAACAACAACAACAACAACAACATGCTTGTGACGGTAGACCACCATGGGAAGGGAAATGAGGGAGGATGAGGGAACGGAAGTGAAAGGGGGAGTGGTGCATGGAGGAGGAGGAGGAGAGAGAAAGGAAGTAAGGGGCGAGAAGTTTGGAATGAGAAAGGCTTAGACTTCTGAAGTGAGTTCTGAAGTTTAGAAGGAGAGGCTTATGTGTGAGGTCAGAGGGACAAGTTTGGATTTAATATGACGAAGAGCGATATGTTAGCTGTGTTAAGCGGCTCCTACACGATCAATATTATTGCGCAATATTCCATATTGTACAATATGATCGACGCTGTAGGGATGGTATTGAAGAATGGCACAATATATTAAAGACATCAAATCTACAGACCAGATACGTGTACCTCTTCAATACCATTCCTACACCGTCAATACTATTGTACAATACGGAATATTGCACAATAACATTGAGCGTAAAGGGCCTGTTTTAGTTATGGATAAACAAGGATAGTGAGGAAGAGGGGAAGTATAGTGAATTATTTCATTGTGACGTCATCAGAGCATCCGTTCCTGTGAAAGGTGTATCCGTCATGGACGTTCTTCTCTTTGGCCTTTAACTTCCGCCGAAATTTCGACCAGACGGTTATTTCCATCCCCGTGGCAACCTTTTGGGAGTGAAGGAGTGTTGTACCTTTGGTAAAACTTCACCGATCAGCTTGTAAATGTCAGGAACACGATTTGGGACGAATTGCCCCTGGATATGACGTTCCCTGAGGGACAGAACTCTTTCTCGTTGGTCTTCAAGAAGAGAAACTCTTCGGCGACACCCAGAGGAACTCTTCGGCGACGCCCAGAGGAACTCTTCGGCGACGCCTAGAGGAACTCTTCGGCGACGCCCAGAGGAACTCTTCGGCGACGCCCAGAGGAACTCTTCGGCGACGCCCAGAGGAACTCTTCGGCGACACCCCGAGAAACTCTTCTGAGAGCGTTCAGGGGATCTTTCAGTGTCTTTGAGGGATATGACGGTCCCTCGCCCTTCCCTTAGGGGTATGACACTCCTTCAGCATCCCTTAGGGATCTGGAGCTCCTTCAGGATTCCCTAGGGACGTCTCGTCTGTCTAACCCCCTTGGTGGGCAGCTTAGCGAAGAAGAGGAACGAGCGAAGTCTTCGTGTGGTTTCTGGAAGGAAGTAGAGGTTCCTGGAAGCTCTTGTCTGAAGAGACCTCTACAGGGGACTTCCTACACCAGCACGCTCTAGAGGTGGCGGCACACTAGGCTAGCATGCTACTTGCTTTTGCTTGTTCGTTTGAGGAGAAACGACTTTGGTTACAATACTCAAGCCATCCGTATGAACATCTCAACAATGTCTAACATTCGTATTCTAGGTTTAACTTCTCTTAGTTCGTCGTTCAGCTTCTCACACTATGACACAAGAGTAATGTGACATAAGGAATTAAAAAAAAAAAAAAAATCGTAACCGAAGTCGTTTCTACTCAGTCGAAGTAGCAAAAGCAAGTAGCATGCTAGTGAGAAATGCCTAGTGTGCCGCCACCGAGGGGGACAGGGGAGGGGTTCACGGACGTGAATGAAGCAGTCTGTCGATAGCCAGAATAAAAAGAACAAGTGGAGCCACTTCGGTAAGCCAGGGCTTAATCGAGATCGGACACTACACCTTTGCTCCTGGCGAGGTGTCGTGGAGATGGAATAAAATAGTTTGGCATTACTCGAGATGAAAGGTAAAAGGACACCCGGTACGGAAGGGGTGAACCCATTTACACCCG
>NC_134818.1:11449369-11451869 GCF_046742065.1 Oratosquilla oratoria
TTGAGAGTTTTTATTGTGTTTACATGACGGCTTTGTCATTTAACTAGAAATATTCAGAGAGGCGTCTAAGGCAGTTCACACACTGACGCAACCAGTTGCATGAAACCGATCGCAACGGATGGCTACACTCTCTGAAAGCAATATTCCCTGTATGTTTGCCCACTAGCAATCAGGTACCTGCATTTCTGAAATAACAAATAAAGGGAAGTTATATGTTCATGCCCATACAGTATAGGGAATACCGCTTTCACAAAATGTAGGCATCCTCAGCGACCGGTTTCATGCAACCGGTTGCGTCGGTGTGCGAGTTGCGTAAGAGGAATAGAATCGCCTGGCGACAACAAGAACGAAGAGAGAAAGTACCAACAGGCAGGGAAGGGGGTTAAGGGTGATGGAGATATGGTTGGGTCTGTGGCGGTTGTGTAAATGATTGTGATTGTGAAACTTCATTTGCCCATTGTGGAGGACATCATATATTCTTGTTGACAGAGCAGGGAACTCGCAAACAATGACTATATTAATACGCTGTCGAAATTGATATACGCTTTTCAGTTTTATGTGTAGTTAATATGTATTTTTTTTTTTTTTTTTTTTAGGTAGCTGGTTCCATATGGTGTAGTTTAAGTAAATATTGATAGATTCAGTACTGATGTAGTTATGGTTTATTATTTTTGTGAGATCGAACATTTCATGTAAAGAACTGTAAGTTTGTATGTGTGTGTATGTGTGTGTGTGTGTACTTGTGTGTGTACTTTTGTGTGTGTGTGTGTGTGTGTGTGTGTGTGTGTGTGTGTGTGTGTGTGAGCGGGAACTAGGACAAAGAAGTGGAAAACTTGGGTCATATGGGTTACAAGTGGAGCATTGTGCAAGGTAAACTCACCCTTATGCCCAAGACCAAACTTTGGGAATATGTTATGTATATTATATGCGTGCCTTCCCTCCCGTCTCCCCCCCCTCTCTCTCTCTCTCTCTCTCTCTCTCTCTCTCTCTCTCTCTCTCTCTCTCTCTCTCTCTCTCTCTCTCTCTCTCTCTCCCTCCCAGACACATATATGCTCAGGAAAAAAAAAAATCATGGGTTGCCGAGCATAAGAGCCGCGCTCGTGGCAGGAAACGCTATCACCTATACTTCAAGACGTTACTAACCTCTAAAGCATGGGTTCCATCACGGGGAGAGGGGGGATTTCTCCTTACAAGGGGAGATTTTTATGGTTTAATGGGGAGGGTGGAAAAGGGATATGGACCATAGATTATTGGAGGTAAACTGTGTGTGTGTGTGTGTGTGTGTGTGTGTGTGTATGTTTGTGTGTGTGTGTGTGTGTGTGTGTGTGTGTGTATGTTTGTGTTTGTGTTTATGTGTGAGGTCACAGACGAGAATATGTCCGTATGCTTGTCGTTTTTCTAGATTAGGAAACCAATTATCTAAACGTTGTTTACTAACTGTTCAAACAAAAGTAAAGTTATCTTTGCTGATGTCGATTTTTTTTTTTTTTTTTTTTTTTTTTTTTTGAAAGAGAAGACTCCCAGAACCTCCTTCTGGTAAGAAAGAACACTGGCGAACTCTTTGACCTCTGCCAAAGGCGAGCAACTGTTCACAGCCCGATGATTTTGAGACCAAAATATCTCACTGGTTTCCAGACTCGAAGGTCTCGACTTCAGACACAATCTTCTTGTGGGCGAGCGAGTTACCAAACCCAAAGGATAATGGATGGAGACACGCTTTGGCTGAGGTATGTATATGGACGACGTCTTCGTCGTCGCTCCGAGAGACATCCAATTAGACTACAAGCTGAGAAGACTGAATGAGGTCGAAGAGGATATCCAGATATAGAACGCGAGGTGGATAATAAACTTAACATTCTTTGATTAGATGCTATGGAGAAAAAGTGGTAGAGTGGTATTCTCGATCCACAGAAAATGCACCAATAAAGAGAATGATTATTCATTTCTACTCTGCATATAGTGACATTTAAAAATGGAGTGTTCATAGGTTTCCTCCGAAGGGCGTACCGCATTTGCATTGAAGAATTTCTAGAAAATGAAATTAAATATGTTTTCAAAGTGTTCACGATGCTCAGATACCTTGAAGGATTACTGCACAGATTAAGAGAGAAGGCAACGATGACAACGAGAAAAAAAAAATAAATAAAACGGACGACCGGTCCGAGGAGGGCAATATTGGAATTTTGTCCGCTCCCAACTCGAAGTACGCGGGGGGAAATGAGGACAAATTCTCACAAAAATGGGTGTGAGATTTGCTTGTTCCACGTGTACAAAATTAGGAGAGATTGCCAGGCGCAAGAATAAGAATGTAGAAAAATAAATAGAGAAAGGCGTGGTTATACCATGTACCCGTTAGGTATTATGGAGAGACAGGAAGATCAGGAAGATCAGTAGAGCTACGGACATGAACACAAATGACGTCAGAGCTCACCGAACCTCCAACTCGCCACTGGTTCTTTTGGACCTGTGTGGTCACCTCCTAGACTGGGACAGGGCAGAG
>NC_134818.1:11456869-11459369 GCF_046742065.1 Oratosquilla oratoria
AGATTTAGCTACTCAGAAATGTTTCCCCCCTCATCTTCTTTTCTGTATTTTCTCCTGAGAGACAAAGCATGTTTTGATTCGGCTATCCCACCCTAGAAGGGGGAGAAAGGTCATTGGTATGTTTGCGTACACACGCGCGCACAAACACACACACACACACGCACGCACGCACGCACGCGCGCACAAACACACACGCACGCACGCACGCACGCACGCACAGATGTAGAATGCTGAAGGCTTAATTACAAGGACATAACTCTAAGACAAAAAGAAAAAACAAAGGAAAACTTTTCTCACATATATTGTACAGCGAAAAAATAATCAGCCATATTTCAAGTGTAATTTTGCCCGTCAGAATTTTCTGTCTCGACGTGTAATTATGGACGTGGTCATTCTGTCCCAAGTTCATGTTGTACACTATAGGTAAAAAAAAAAAAAAAGTGTGTTTGTGTGCTTATGGTGTGTGTGTGTGTGTGTGTGTGTGTGTGTGTGTGTGTGTGTGTGTGTGTGTGTGTGTGTGTTTTGTCTCTGTTTTAGCCAAAATGAAGGCTACTTTCTCTGGCGAATATGTTTGCCGGGCTAATTGTCACCCCAATCTCGACATCATCGCCATTTTTGATCTATTCATTTTCCGCCAGATGTATTGACGTTTTTGGCTGAAAGCTCGCCACTCCCCCCCCCCTGCCAATCCCCGATTTTGTATTCCGATTATGGCTGGAAATGGAGCGCTTTTGCTTCACTCATCGTACTCAAAGATTGAATGGCTGTGTGGTTTTGGGATGATTTTTTATTTTATTATTATTATTATCATCATCATCATTATCATTATCATTATCATTATCATCATCATCATGACGATGATGATGACGATGATGATGATGATGATGATGATGTTGTTATCGGGGAGAAAAGACTGTGTATAAAATCGTGGTCCAGATGTTATTACAATTAGAGCTGAATAAACTTGTCGTCCTCCTTCCGTACCGGGTGGCATTTTCCCTTCTATTTAGGCTGCCGCCAGACGATTTTATTAATCTCTGGCGCAATCCCCTTAAGCCTTGGGGGTTCCTTTCGCTTCTTTTTTTTACATTTCATTTATTAATTGATTTATTTATATATTTATTTGTTTATTATTAGAGCGGTCTCATATTGCTGAATAAAATCATCAGGCGGCAACCATGATTATAACGATAAGTTCCGTATAGGACGGTAGGGGTAAAGCCATTACGGAAAGGTCATATTTGAATAAAATCACAAGACGGCACCGGAAGGAGTACCACCCGGAACGGAAGGAAATAATGATATTTTTTTCTACATCTTTTGTCCTTATTCTTCCATTTTCTCTTTAGTTGATCTCTCCCATTTTCTCCTTATATGATCTCTCCCATTGTCTCTTTATTTGATCTCTCCCATTGTCTCTTTATTTCATCTCTCCTTCCCTCCCCCCTTCCGGACGCATATTATCTCTTCCCGGAATTATTTTCTCCATATTTCCGGATTTACCATCTTCGTTCCTCCCTCTTGGTCCAATTTTTACCTCCCGGACCTCTCTCCCGGACACCTTATCTCACCTCCCCCCCCCTGGATATCCCCTCCACCCAGAAGATACTCCCCCTCCTACACGTCCCTCGGACCCCCCAAACCCCTCCCGGATTATCTCCCCAGAACCTCCCTTCCGGACACCCCTTCCCCCTGGACACTCTCCCATAGATATCACCCCCCCCCTCCGGATATCTCCCCCCGGACATCAATCCCTCCCTCCCCTCTGGACATAACCCCACTCCCCTCTGGACAGAACCCCCCTCCCCTCTGGATAGAACCCCCCTCCCCTCTGAACAGAACCCCCCTCCCCGCTGGACAGATCCCTCTTCCCTCTGGACAGAACCTCCCTCCCCTCTGGACACAACCCCCCTCCATTCTGGACACCAATCATCCCTCCATTCGGACACCAACCCCCTCTCCCCTGGACACCAAACCTCCACCCCTTTTCCGGACATTCCCTTCAGGACATTATCCCTACCCTCACTCCAGGCCACCCCCCTTCGGACACGAACCCCTTCTTCCGGACACTAACCCCCCTCTCGGACACCAACCTCCTCTCCCGGACACAACCCCCTCTCCCAGACACAACCCCCTCTCCCGGACACCAACCCCCTCTCCCGGACACTAACTCCCGTCCCCCGGATCTTCTCTTCCACTTCGAGTGTGCCTGCAGCCCCGGATTCGCTCTTCCGATTGCCCGGGTTCATTGCTCCCTCCGGAACATCCTGTCCCATTTCCTAGTTTCAGCTTTGCCGATCTTGCTCAGTTTTGGCTTTAGATCTTTAAGAAATTTTGATATTTGATCAACATTATGATAACGAAAACAATCCGAGGGGAGAGAGTTGTGGCCATGAGGAGGTTAAGTGAAGGATGATGAAATCTAGAAAATAGACACTAAACTAGACAAGGACACAGAAATGAATAAATCGGGTGATGAGTAATTGGTTAGTTGAATGTT
>NC_134818.1:11461869-11469369 GCF_046742065.1 Oratosquilla oratoria
TTCTCAATTAAAGAAACAAGGATTGATTTATCCTGGCCATTGTCTCTCTTGTTTACCACTTTTCCGCTATATTCCAGCTCGCTCAAGCGTGACATCTTGAGGAGAGTTTATGCAATTCATTATTATCGCTTGAGCCAATAACGTAACTCCCCTGAGTCACGTGACCGATTTCAGCTTATCACAGTGATTCCCTTCACAACGAAAACAATATCACAAGGGCGCCATCTTGATTTTTATTTGTTTATTTATTTATTATTTATTTATTTATTTACCTTCCTATAACTCATGACCCGAACATACGCGTGCATGTATGTACATGTGTGTGCGTATATGCGTGTGTATGTGTGCGTGTGTGTGTGCGTGTGTGTGCGTGTGCGTGCGTGTGTGTGTGTGTGTGTGTGTGTGTGTGTATGTATGTGTGTGCGTGCGTGTGTGTGCGTGTATGTGTGTGCGTGTGCTTGTGTGTGCTTGTGTGTGTGTGTGTGTGTGTGTGTGTGTGTGTGTGTGTGTGTGTGTGTGTGTGTGTGTGTGTGTGTGTTCTGCCCTAGTACTCTCCTGACACTCCTTTCCCTTACATACTCTCCCCTCTACTCACGATCGCCCCCTCTCTCTCTCTCATCTCCCCTCTTTTCCCTTTCTCCCCTCTTTTCCCTTTCTCATCTCTTTTCCCTTTCTCCCTCCCTTCCTCCCTCCCTCCCTCCCTCCCTCCCTCCCTCCCTCCCTCCCTCCCTCCCTCCCTTCCTCCCTCCCTTCCTCCCTCCCTTCCACCCTTCCTCTCTTCCTTCTTCCCTTTCTTCCTTCATCCCTCCCTCTCCACCCCTCTTTCTTCTTCCTTTTTCTCCTTCCCTCTTCTCATCTCTTCCTTACTCACTTCCGACTCCCTCCCTCCCTCCCTCCCTTCTTCCCTCCATCCCTCCCCTCTTCCCTCCCTCTCCTCTTCCCTCCCTCTCCTCTTCCCTCCCTCTCCTCTTGTTATTCTTCCTCCTATCCTCCCTTTTTCCCTCCCTTCTTCCCTCCATTCCTCCTATCCTCAGTTTTTTCCCTCCCTTCCTCTCTCCCTTCTTCCCTTCCTCTCTCCCTTCTTCCCTTCCTCTCTCCCTTCCCCCTCCCTTCCTCCCTCCCTTCCTTCCTCCCTTCCTCCCTCCGTTCCTCCCTCCCTTCCTCCCTCCCTCCCTCCCTTCCTCCCTCCCTTCCTCCCTCCCTTCCTCCCTTCTTTCCCTCTTTTCCTTCCTCCCCTCTTTTCCTTCCTCCCTTCCTTCCTCCCTTCCTTCCTTCCTCCCTTCCTTTCTTCCTTCCTCCCTCCCTACCTCCCTTCCTCCCTCCCTCCCTCCCTCCCTCCCTCCCTCCCTTCCTCCCTTCCCTCCTTTCTCCCTTCCCTCCTTTCTCCCTTCCCTCCTTTCTCCCTTCTCCCTTCCTACCTCCCCTCCTCCCATTCTCCCCCTCTTCCTTCTTCCCTTTCTCTCCTCTCGGGACGTGGAGGGTCACAGGTTCCAGAGCGCAACAACTTTGGTACCAACCAGGGCGGGCGGGGCTTCAGGTAGCTAATAACTTTAAGTTCTCTCATGTCATTGTGTAGCAACTTGGATCAAATGAAATGGAATTTTCAAAGACGACAAGATATTTTTTATTTGCTTTGACTTTTTTTTTTTTTTTGTATTGTATGCTGCTATATTTTTTTCTTTCCATCTCATTTGTATTTTTAATTTTATTTTTCTTATTGCTTGTGTGTTTATATTACACACACACACACACACACACACACACACACACACACACACACACACACACACACACACACACACACACACATATATATATATATATATATATATATATTTATATATATATATGTATATATGTATATATATATATATATATGATAAACATATATATATATATATTTATATTTATATATATATATGTATATATGTATATATATATATATTCTGTATGGGCCTTCATTTGCTTGATTTTTATTTTTCCAAATTATTCTTTTTCCCCTGACGAAGTCGCTGAAAGAATGGAGGCGAATTGCCGTTGCGTGTCTTTTACAAAAGTGCCGCAAACCACAGTACTGTACAGTACATCTCAGTACATGAATTTGTCACTTTTCCACCCTGACCTCTTCCATCCTGGGTGGCACTTATCCTTTCATCCTCACTGTCGCCAGGTGATTTTATTCACCTGAAAGTGATCCCTTTTGTAGCGAAAGTGGTTGATGCTACATGTATAGATTTCAAGGTGTTAGTTTGAGTTTATGTGAATGAACGGAATTGTACACACACACGGGCGCGCACACACACGCGCGCGCGCAGATACATACACACAAACACACATGCACACACAAATACACACACACACACAAATACACACACACACACAAATACACACACACACACACACACACACACACACACACACACACACACACACACACACACACACACACACACACACACACACACACACACACACACACACTGGCGAGTAAGAAGATGGGGTGTGTATGTGTAAGGTCATAACATTGCCCATAGTTCGGGTCATATACGAGTTCTCTCATCCGAGAGGGTTAACAGCTGTCGATCACGAGTCCAACACGTGACCCAAGGCCGTGTTGAATCACACACACACACAAGGGCAGACACACAGACAAGGGCAGACACACAGACAAGGGCAGATACGTACATGCGCACACACACTCACACATGCACACACACACACACACACACACACACACACACACACACACACACACACACACACACACACACACACACACACACACACACATGATTATGCACTTAATTGCGAGATAATGGTGCGTTCAATAGCGGTTTTGCTCATTATTCCTTGCGGGAAATGAGGGAGATACGTTTGTATATGCATTGCCATGCACTTAGGTTGCTCGGCATGCAAATGAAGGCTCCAGTGGGTGCCACGGAATTGAATGAAATAGCCGAGCGGGTGCCAGGATAGAAAGGATAGTACCAACGGGTAAGGGATGGGGTTGATGAAGAAAGAATATAATTATTATTATTATTATTATTATTTTATGTATTTTATTTTATCTATGTATTTATTTCTTTATCTATTTTCTATTGGCGGGACGCCGAAGAGATGGATGAAATAGCTTGGCGCCAGCAAAAGTAAATGGAATAAAGCGGCCACGGGATCGTAAGGGTCAAAATCTCGTGAGTCTCGGTGTGTTTTTCGTCCTTATCGCCCTTCGACGAATTCCGGCGCCAGACGCGACTCATTTTCAATGCGGCGACGCTAGTGGGAACCATTTTTGTAATCGAGAAACTGGATTTGGGCTTAAGGTGAGGGTTTCTGTCCATCAAGAATCCCCTAACCAACACACCCTAATCCCCTTGAGCCTGGACCCAGCTTCCTTAGTTATTTAACCTCGTTTATCTTTAACCGGTTATGAATGAAACGCGTGACCGTAATGAACGTATCAGTGTCTCTGTTTATCTGTGGACGACCCGTCGCGGACCGACAATTCGTTCCTCAAGTGGGTTCGAATCCCGCACTCCTCTCCGATTTCCAGCAGTGACTGTTAGTTTCCTGCCCCAACACTTCTCAAAGCACATAAAAGGGTGAAGGTGACGACTTCGGCCGCAGCTACTCAGCTCCTCCTGGCGTAGCTAATGCAGCTGAAGGAAACTTCCGGCTTGAAAGGGGTCTTGATCGTACCCCATCCACGGTAAGATCTGGTCTTGAGGCCGCCGGACAGATCTGGTCTGATCCGACCGGATTCGATTGTGTATGTCATAAACGATCCAATCTGGTCACATACGACCAGATCTCTCCGGCGGCCTCGAGACCAGATCGTAACGTGAATGAGTTCCCTAAGCCACTATTCACACAAAGGATCTCAACCGCCGCGGTTCAGCTGTTATGTAAGTCAGTGGAGGCGTTCACACAAAATCACAGTATTTCCATGACTATGGGAAGTGGTCGTTGCTTAGATTGCATAAAATCTATGAAGTCTGTCACCATGTTAGATTGGGTTGATATAATGAGGGTCAGACCTGTACGCTTGCATTTCAGCGATTTTTTTTAAATTAGATTGTTACTTTTTGTGTGCTATAAACAAATACACACGCGCAACACGACTTGATGGCGCAGTGGTAGCGATCGCGGCCGCTACTACGGCGGTCCGAGTTCAAATCCCGCCCAGGGCTGAAGTTTCAGTATTGCTGCGCTGCGAGTCGTTACTCTAACTCTCGTGGGATGGGAGTTGGTGTGCGTGTGTGTAAAGTCACCGCATTACCCATACATTGGTCATATATGAGCTCTGAGCCCTCTTCCGGGAGGGAAATAGCTGTCGATCACGAGTCCAACACGTGATCCAAGACCATGGTGAATCACACGCGTGTGCGCGCGTACACACACACACACACACACACACACACACACACACACACACACACACACACACACACACACACACAAAATATCTTTAAGCGTGGCAGTTGGATGGAGAAACGACTTTCAAAAGGAATGCAGTTAAGAGGATAATCTCGTGCACAAACGTGAGGATGTGGGAAGTTAAACTCGCAGCGATAACAGAGAGGCATACTGATAACAGATATAAGATTATTGCGCGTAAAGACCACTCGTCAAAGGGATGGTGACGATGATGTCGTCGACATGAAAGAAAGAAGGAAAATTTGCATATTTTATGGTCTCGCAAGTCATGAGTTGTGACCTGGATTGGGTCAGTGCTGTGGCGAGATCTTGTGGCACTCCACTCTTGGGGAAAAAAAAAAAAATATATATATATATATATATATATATATATATATATATATATATTTGTATATATTTATATATATTTGTATGTATGTATATTTGTATGTATATATATATATATATATATTATAATATATATATATATGTATATATATATATATATATATATATATATATATACACATATACATACACAAAATAACATTCCATTATGTATATTTGTCTATAGTGAAGTAAAGAAGTGTATAGCATAGCCAGTATAGTGAATGGAAACATACAAAAGATAAATTATAATAATTGAAAAATATATACAGTATTTGCCTCACCTATCCGGACAGTCCGTGCCCCATTGATAAACACCAGATGCAACCTCAGCGATTACCCCAGGTTCAGTACCCCCAGAGTCTTAAACCTCCTTGACACGGGGCTAGTTTAGTAGCCGCTAGTGCTAGTTAACTTACCAGGCAAGTAAGTGTTGACACTATGATAGTTTGGAGGCAAGTTCTAACTTTCCGTTGACATTGAGCAAATAGAGGAACTTGTTGGCAAGTCGCTAGCACGAGCGGATACTAAACTAGACCCGTATCAACGAGGCTTTATGGTCTTCTGTCTACACGGAATCTCAACGAGGGAACGAGACTTGTAGAAATTCGACATCACGCGACCTCAAGCTGAAGAATCTCTTGGGGATCCCATCCACGGTACGATCTGGTCTTGAGGCCGACGGACAGACCTGGTCGGATCTGACCAGATTGGATCGTGTATGTACTGATTCCTCCATCTCTTTGTATTATAAACAAGAACAAGAGATGTTGAGTGGGTAGAAATGGATATTTCTCTTTTTCTTCGTAGTTTAAACAAGAAGAAGAAACAGAAGGAGATATGTTGGGCCCCCGGAACTGCTCTGAACGCAGACAACGATTTGGGTCGAAAAGCAGCGGCACATGTAAACCCGCCGGCCAGTCCGGGTAATTGGCTCAGCTCGTGTGGTGATTTCGCACACCAATTGGGGAAGTAATAAAGCCTTCTCTCTGTTAGAGAGAGAGAAGGAGAGAGAGACAGAAAGGGAGATAGAAAGGGGGAGAGAGACAGAAAGGGGAGAGAGAGAGAGAGAGAATGGAGGAGAGAGAGACAGAAAGGGAGAGAGAGAGAGAGAGAGAGAGAGAGAGAGAGAGAGAGAGAGAGAGAGAGAGAGAGAGAGAGAGAGAGAGAGAAAGGGAGAGAAGGCACAGAGAGAGAGAGAGAGGGGTATTAGTATTATGTCAGAAATACCCATCGCTTCTATAGTTAAGGACAATATCGCTGAGAGAAGAGAGAGAGAGAGAGAGCGATTGAACTGGAAGAGAGCGCCGGTTCCGGTGAGGAACGAATTGAGTTAATCCGGAGGTTGTCTCTTTTCCGGAAGAGAGGAAGGACAAGCAAAAGATTCCAAATGTGTTTTAATATTTTGTATGTCATGATTATCTTTATTTGTTTATCCGATTGTTTATTTATTCTTTTTATTTTTTTGAGGATGGGGAATTTTGATTCGTTGAAGATGGGGATTTATTTTACTTATTATTATTTTTATTATTATCATTATCATTATTAGTAATAATAGTAGTCATTATTATTTTTATTCATTTATACATTTCATTTATTATTGTTATTGTTTTATCATTATTATTGTTGTTGTTGTTATTGTTATTGTTATTGTTATTATTTTTTCTTTTTTGGCAGTCGTATTCTCAGAGGAATGGTATCCTTAGTATGGTATAATAATAACCACGTAACCATGGCGACGCATATCAAGGTCAAAAACCACATTTCTGTTCAGTCATCGTCATAACATGTTTTAAAAAATTTCAAAAATACATAATGGTATTAAAATTATAAAGAAGTGAGATCGAGCCAAAGAGCGAAACAGGATTCTTAGTGAACCAGGGACATTCTTCGAGTAGTTGAGGAACCTCTCTTGTTCCTGAAGCCTCGAAGTCTCAGATCATCAAAGCCTCAAAGCCATGCCGACCCTTGAATACTCGAAAGATTCGAATCCTCAAAGCTATGAGGCCTCGAATCCTCAAATCCCCAAAGCATCAAAGCCTCAAAGCCTCAAGGCTTGGAAGCCTCAAAGCCTCAAAGCCTCAAGGCTTGGAAGCCTCAAAGCCATGTCGACCTTTGAAGACTCGAAACATCTTCAAACCCATGAGACCTCGAATTCTCAAATCCTCAAAGCCCTAAAGCCTCGAAATCTCAGAACATAAAAGCCATATCGACTTTTGAGGACTCGAAAGATTCGAATCCTCAAAGCCTCAAAATCTCAAGGCTTAGAAGTTTCAAAGCTATGTCGACCCTTGAGGGCTCGAAAGATCCTCAAAGCCATGAGGCCTAATCCTTAAAACCTCAAAGCCTCGAAGCCTGAAAGTCTCAAGGCTTAGAAGCCTCAAAGCCATGTCGACCCTCGAAGACTCGAAAGATTCGAATCCTGAAAACTATGAGGCCTGGAATCATCAAAGCCCCAAAGCCTTGAAGCCTCAAAGTCATTTCGACCCTTGAGGATTGGAAAGATCCTCAAAGCTGTGAGGCCTCAAATCCTCAAAGCCCCAAAGCTTAGAAGCCTCAAAGTCATGTCGACCCTCGAAGTCTCGAATCCTCAAAGACTCAAAGCTTGGAAGCTCCTGTCGACCTTTGAAGGTGTAGTTGAGGAGGTAAAGGAGAGGGAGAGGGAAAGGAGAAGGGTCGATGTAATAGCAGCACTCGTTA
>NC_134818.1:11471869-11486869 GCF_046742065.1 Oratosquilla oratoria
CCATCTATAATCACCATCTATAACGTTATCTAACCGTATCCTAAAACAACCAAGGCTTTATCTTTATCATATAAAACAACACGAATATTTTCTTTTATATCCAAGCGGACATTGGCACTTTTCTAAACCAAGTTTAACTTAAATCGGACAAAAAGGCAAGGCTATAGTATTAGGATATAGTTTGGATATAGTTTTCTGGTACATTCTTCCCTGGTTTGAGTTGTCATGCTGTAATATTAAGTTATTATTAAGTATCATTTATATAGCCTATTTGTGCCTTTTGTATTGTATGTGCTGTAGTCTTTGTATTTCTCAATGCTCAACACAAGAAGAATTACATTATGTATGTGCATATAAGATGACTGATAAAGTGTTATGTCTTTCTTGGATCTAGCAGATCATTGTCCTACCACACGCAGTTGGCAGGGTTCGAACCACCATCACCTCCGCCTCCGTTGCAAGTAGCAACGCCCTAACCCGGTCGCTGGCTGAGCGGGTTAGGACGCTTAATCCTGTCTTTAGAAAATCCACAAGGATTCTTATCCTGCCTTTCTGCCTCACACATCTCTCTCCTGTTCTCATATATGCCTAACCTTTACTCAGTTATTTCCTTGGAAATTCTGTTTAGGTTATTCCAACATTATTTCTGTGGGACAACCAGACACCTTCTGCCTTCCACTCTTGACTTTCACGTCAATATTCTGTCCATCAATTCTCACCATTTGTCTGGACCATGTCCTCCCACTCTCTTGCGCTTACCATTTTATTTCATCTTATTCATTTATTTATTTATCTATTTATTTATTTATTTATTCATTTATTTATTCATTTTTGCCTCAGTCGTTTCATATCCCTTTGCCTCACGTCTCCGTTAATTTTTTTTTTTTTTTTTTTTTTCCCGCATCCACTCGCAGATCCAGCTTTCCATACCTTCTTCACGTCAGCGTTGGTTGGATAAAAGGATTGCATGTTTCGCTCGGCTCTTTCTCTCCCACGCCATTTCCAGACACCCAAACTCTCCTCCACTTCGCCCGCCCTTCACTTTCTAGTGCACTAATGGCGTAATCGGTAGCGTGCTGGTCTCCTCTCCGGTTCCCAACATTGCTAGATACCTGCTCCAATAGTCCCCAAAGCTCACATTAGGACTAAAGTGACGGCTTCGGCCGCAGCTACTCAGCCCCTCCTAACGTAGGCTCTTCATGCTGATACCAAAGCGGTCTGGTCTGAGCACTCCAGTATCCTCTATAATTGATATCAACACCTTAGGTTATGAAACGCTGTTCTTAACCAATGTTTCACTTGCCTCCTCTTGGTTCGACACTCAACCGAACCTCAGTCAACTTCTCCGTAAATCTCCATTTCCATAATCTATCACCATCCTTGGCCATCGCCTCATCACCCCAATCATCACGTGATCCGATAAAAAAAAATCCCCCTTATCACCTCACTCCACCCAACCCCACCTGACCATCTTCTTTGCAGTCTTCTCAAACTCTAAGCCATCCGAAGTCACTCATAAAGCTGATGGGTTCCTGCGTGCACCAAAGTTATTGCAAGATCTCCCCCCCCTTTTCTCAGCGATGCGTCTCCTACTTGTGTCTCAACTTGATTACATGCTGGAGCAATGGTTGTACTCAAACATGCCGTCTAGAACGGGAAGGAACTACGAATGACCAGCTTACACGCAGACTCTCATGAAGTTTAAGAGTTATTGTGAACATTAAACAGATATGGAGACATCACATTTTCTTGTCTACTTATCACTTTTCTATAAGTATTCTTTGCACACGTCTTGTGTGTGTGTGTGTGTGTGTGTGTGTGTGTGTGTGTGTGTGTGTGTGTGTGTGTGTGTGTGTGTGTGTGTGTGAGAAGAAAAACACATGATTCACAAAGGTGAAGGTCACCACGGGGATATGAATAACTGGGGTCCACGCTCGCGCGCGCGCATACACACACACACACACACGCACACACACACACACACACACACACACACACACACACACACACACACACACACACACACACACACACACACACACACACACACACACACACAAGAGTTGGAGATACAACCTGCTGCGCTGCGGGTTGTTACTTCAACTCTCGTGGGCGGGGAGTTGGGTGTGTGTGTGCGTGCAAGGTCACAGTATTACCCATGTATCAGTCATATGAGCTCTGAGCTCTCATCCGGCAGGTTAATAACTGCCAATCACGAGTAAAACACGTGATCCAAGACCATGGTGAATCACACACACACACACACACACACACACACACACACACACACACACACACACACACACACACACACACACACACACACACACACACACAGGCGATCTCAGAGATGTAGCCAATTTGCGAAAAGTCATAATGACTATCACAAACTGGATTCCAAATCTGAAGGGGTTTCTTACTAAGTGAGATTGGAAAATTGGAAGAATGACATTGAAGAAAAGAGGAACAATGTGAAGAACACAACGTCTACTCGCGTCAGAAGAAAGGAGTCGATAGGAAAGTGCGCTCGGCAGCGGCTCCTGATTGCCCACAGGGATAGAAGCGCTGGTAAAGTACAGCTCATAATAACCTATGTACACGAAAAGCACATACGCATTAAATGTATACGGGTTTAATTAGCACTTTAACACACACACACACACACACACACACACACACACACACACACACACACACACACACACACACACACACACAGACAAGATCATGGGGAATCAAACATTCGAAGACACACACACACACACACACACACACACACACACACACACACACACACACACACACACACACACACACACACACACACACACACAGTGTATGCTAAAATGTCTACACGTACCTCTCATACGCATACCCACGTATATATATCTGTGCGTATAATGTACGTCAGTAGTAATTGTACTGTATATGTTGACTATATAGCATCATGAAGCTGAGTTATCTCGTAGATGTTGCTCAGTAATTGTATTAGTATGCGTTAATATATCATTACACATTCGGAACTGCACACAGCAAGATTAGCAAGATATAACATGGGCTACTTTATGCTTGAGAGATTGCAAGAGGATGTTGGAGGGGGATGGAGGAGAAGGAGCGAGAGAAGAGAACTGGAGGAGGAGGAAGAGGAGGAAGAAGCGGAGGAGGAGGAGGAGGAGGAGGAGGAGGAGGAGGAGGAGGAGGAGGAGGAGGAGGAGGAGGAGAGGGAGTGAGAGAGGAGAGCTGTGTAGGAGGAAGAGGAATAAGAAGATGAGGAGAAGGAGAGGGGGCGAGGTGAGTTGGAGGAGGAAGAGGAGGAGGAGGAGAGGGAGAGAGAGAGGAGAGGGAGAGTAGGAGGAGGAAGAGCAGGAGGAGGAGGAGGAGGAGGAGTGGGTGAAGGGGAGGGAAACGAAAGACAAGGGAAACAACAATAGAAATCTGTTAATAGACAGAGCATAAGTGAATTGAGAAAAGACGGATGGAGGAGGAGGAAGAGGAATTGGAGCTGGGAAGTGTCTGGAAAGATGGAGGAGGAGACAACGAAGTTTTGAGTGAACAAGAAAAGAATTTAAGTTCGAAGTGGAGAGAGTTTTATATATTGTGAAAACAAAGAAGAAGAAGAGGAAAAAGAAGAAGGAGGAAAAGAAGAGAGAAGAAGAATAAGAAGAATATGAAGAAGCCGAAGAAGAAGTGGAAGAAGGAGAAAAAGAAGAGAGAAGAAGAAGAAGAAGAAAGAGAAAAAAGAAGAGAGAAGAAGAAGAAGAAGAAAACGAAGAAGCCAAAGAAGCCGAAGAAGAAGAAGCCGAAGAAGAAGAAGAAGAAGAAGAGGAGGAGGAGGAGGAGGGACAAGGCCGGGAAAGGAAACAGGAAACCGCTTGAAACAAAGACCAGATCCGCGATGCCATGACAAAGGTCTGAGTCACCGGAGAGGATCGACACCAAGACCGCGAGACCGTCGGAGACCAAAGGACGGTCTAGTTAGACCAGTAGGAAGATTGAAAACGTCTGAATAGACCAGTAGGAGGACTGAAAACGTCTGAATAGACCGATAGGAAGACTAGTGAGGTCTGAAATAGATAGGGAGAATTTCGTATGAGTTTGAGTAGATTTTAGACCATCAACAAGACTGTCAGAGTTTGAATAGACCATGAAGACCGGAGACGTCCTATTAGACTATCAAGACCGTCAGAGCTCGAGTAGAGCATGAAGACTCGAAGACCTTCGATTAGACCATCAAGACCGTCCTAGTTCGAGATTACAGACGAAGAAGAAGAAGCGAAGATCGAAAGAGTTCGAGTAGAGAAATTCCAAAATTGTTAAAGTCGAACAGTCAGACGGGGGAAACCAATCTGACTGACTAACAGACTGACTGACTGACTGACTGACAAGCGGTCTGAGTGACTGACAGACAGACTGACTGACTGACCGAGAAATCATCCGTAAACACCTCGACAAGTTGGTTGTGCGTTTGTGTTCGTCTGTGTATGTTGCGTGTGTGTTGGGTGTGTATATGTGTGAGTGGAAGGGGTGGATGGTGTGATGGAAGAGGTGCTTGCGTGGATGGAAGGGGTGCGGTAGGAGGGGTGAGTGGTGGTGGTGGTGGTGGTGGTGGTGGTGGTGGTGGTGGTGGTGGTGGTGGTGGCGGTGGTGGTGGTGGCGGACGCACACAATTCATTATCCCCAGTCTCGCAAGTAATCGGGTTTGGATCCCCTCGGGCAGACCAAAACGTGATGTGGAAGGGCTGAGCATTGGAGGGAGGGAGGGAGGGAGAGAGGGGGTAAGTGGAGGGAAGGTAGGAAGGAAGGAAGGGAAGGGGAGGGTGAGGGTGGTAGGGAGGGAAGAGGGGAGAGATGGAGAGGAAGAAAAGAGCGGGAGGGAAGGAAGGAAGGAGTGTGGAGGGAGGGAAGGATGGAAGGAAGGTAGGGGAGAGAGGTAGGGAGGGAGAGAAGGAGGGGAGAGGTGAAGGGGAAGGAAAAAGGGAGAGAGAGGGAAGGAAGGCGAAGGAGGGAGAGGTGGAGGGGAAGGAAGGAGGAGGGGGGAGGGAGGGATAAATGAAGAAAGGGAGGGAAGGAAGGGTGGGGAGGAAAGAAGGGAAGAAACGAGGGGTAAGGAAGGGGAGTGGAAGGAAGGAGGGGAGAGAGGAAGGGATGTAATGAGAAGGAAGGAGGAGAAGAGGGAGAGAACGAAGCGAAGGAAAAAGAGGGAAGAAGGGAAAGAAAAAAGAAAGAAGAGAAAAAACAGTTTGAAACAAAGAGCAATTGTTGGAGGGAAAAGGAGAGAAGTGGTCAAGGAGGCGGGAGAGGAGGCGGGTGAGGAGGCGGGCTAGGAGGCGGAGGGACGTGAAGGCAAGAGTGGAAGGGGACCCCAGGGTTAGGGAGTAGGGAGGATGGGGAAGAGATAATTTTAGGGGGAGGAGGAGGAGGAGGGAAGGGGGGAAGGGACCCTGGGAAAAAGAAATCGCTTGGTAGGGTGAGAGTGACGGAAAGATGGGGTGAGAAGGATAGGGGACGGGATCTCCTTGGAGGCAGTTCATGATTATTATCCTAAGCTGTTTACCAGCGCTTCTGTCCTTAATGGTAACATCGCTCCGTCGTCCTGGGGAATGTGGATTGGGAGTGCGGAGGGATTTCCAGAAAGGATTTGACACGGAGGGGGGTGGGGAGGAGGGATGGGAGAATGGAACACGGAGGGAAAGGGTCTGGAAGGGAAGAAGTGAAGGTAGAGTGGATTGGTAGAAAGACAATGGAAGGAAGTGGTGGGAGGAAAGGGGAGAGGGAGGGAAGTGGTAGAGGGAGGGAGGGAGGGAAGTGGTGGAGGGAGGGAGGGAGGGAAATGGTGGAGGGAGGGAAGTCGAAGTACAAGAAATGTAGGGGATCGGTGATGAAGGGAATGTCATACAGAACGGGGGTTAAGGGAGGGCAAGTGAAGGGAAAGGAAATGAATGGAAATGTCACACAATTCAGATTTCTACCTCTGTGTGGTTTTTACCATGCCCTTCCCTTGTTCTCTTGTGTGTGTGTTTGTATGTATGGCAGTGTGATTCACCATGGTCTTGGATCACGTGTGTGTGTGTGTGTGTGTGTGTGTGTGTGTGTGTGTGTGTGTGTGTGTGTGTGTGTGTGTGTGTGTGTGTGTGTGTGTGTGTGTGTGTGTGTGTGTGTGTGTTTGTGTGTGTGTATGTGTGTGTGTGTGTGTGTTTGTGTGTGTGTATGTGTGTGTGTGTGTGTGTGTGTGTGTTTGTGTGTGTGTATGTGTGTGTGTGTGTGTGTGTGTGTGTTTGTGTGTGTGTATGTGTGTGTGTGTGTGTGTGTGTGTTTGTGTGTGTGTGTGTGTGTGTGTGTGTGTGTGTGTGTGTGTGTGTGTGTGTTTGTGTGTGTGTGTGTAATAATAATAATTGTAAAATTATAATGGTAATCGGTTTATTGAGTTAACAGTGATATAGTGATACACTGACAATGTACAGTTTGAGCTAATTTTTAGGACTAGACAAAATTAAGTTAATAATATATATTATAGACGGAATAACGTGTGTGCTCGTGCGTGCGTGCGTGTGTGTGTGTGTGTGTGTGTGTGTGTGTGTGTGTGTGTGTGTGTGTGTGTGTGTATGAGAGCGTTTGTGTGTGTGTGTGCGTATGTGTGTGTACTTTTTATATAATGTACTGTAACGTGTTGCTGTTATTGTGTACATTTATCTTTTAATATCATATTAGTATCGGTAATAGTATTGGTGTAATGGTTACTGTGGTGTCCCATAGCCCCGCACATAAACTTCTACGCGATATTTTGGCCCATAATATCGTCGTTGCAGTACGCAGGTGGACAGGGAATTAATATAATATATAAGAATCTCTGGCCTTCAGCTTCATATTACTCATGTGTAAGTTACGACCATATTGCAGAAGCAGAGCTCTCGGACCCTCCGGGCCATTCTCTGTGCCGCCTTCCCCTGCGCTACTTTTGGGTATTCAACGACTGTATTTATACAGTCGGGTCGGGTCGGCATTGACTCCGTCTGTCCTCCGTTTTCGCTTTTACCACGGCCCTAGGCCACGTACACCATAATAAAGACACGAAATGCAGCCGAGCTTAATTCACTCCCTCCGTCACTTAGCCAAAGTAACATTGAATGATCCCCATACCAGATGAGCCCAAGAGCTTTATTAAAGGGGAAAAAAAAAGTCCTATTTGTTCCTTTTGTAATTTTTATCTTTTTATACTTGGATTTTTTTTGTCCCACTTTTTGTCCCTTTTTCGTTGTTTTTGTCCCGCTTTGTTCCGTGCGTTGTTCATGGTTCAAACCGCTAATGGTTGGCAAATTACAGCCGACGGTCGATTAGCGCCGATGACAATGACCCGTCTGTGATCTCGCTTCATGGACGTCATGCGCAGGACTTTTATTGTGTTAAGAATAAAAAATGGCTGATGAAAATTGACGCCATTTGGCTTTGGAAAGTGGCTGTGTGTGTGAAGTTAAAGTGTTCCGCGGGGACGGTGGTAAAGGGGCTTTGGTGGCTGTGCTAAAGTGGCTGTAGGGGTTGTAGGGGCTGTGGTGGCTGTGCTAAAGGGGATGTAGGGGTTGTGGGGAGGGGAGAGCTTCAATGTGAACACTACACTTAAAAGTTCCGAAGTTGTGGTCAAATGTACTTCAGTGTACTTTTGTATTTCAGTTCTGATTACATCTGAAGGGATTGCAGTGTCTTCTCTCGCTCTCTCTCTCTCTCTCTTTCTCTCTCTCTCTCTCTCTCTCTCTCTCTCTCTCTCTCTCTCTCTCTCTCTCTCTCTCTCTCTCTCTCTCTCTCTCTCTGTCCCTCCCTCTCTCTTCCTGATTCACCTTTCTTCCCTCCTTTCATTACTCCTTCCTTCCCTTCCCTTTCCTTCCCTTCCCTTCCCTTCCCTTTCCTTCCCTTGCTTTCCCCTCCATCTCTCCTCGTCCTCCTCCCCTCCTTACATTACTCCTTCATTCCCTTACCTCCCTCTCTCACTCCTTTCTTCCCTCTCTCCTCCTCTCCTTTTCATTCACCTGTCTTCCCCGTTTCCCGCCCTTTCTCCCTCCGTTTCTCCACCTCTCCTCATCATTTACCTCTTCCCTCCCACCCTTCCCTTCTCCTCCTTCCTTCCCTCCCTCCCTCCTGCCCCTCGGTTTTGTATCCCCGTCCGTTCCAGTAGCTGTACACGCAACAGAGGCAGCTACCCTTTCATCGTGGGGAAACACGCCCCCGGAATTGGATCCCCGGAACCGGGGCGTAATGATGACCCGGAACCTCGGAAGGATCTCCTGAAGAAACGCTCCGGACCAAACCTCCAACACCGGATCATTTTGGTCCTCCCCCCTTCCCCTCTTCCCAATTCTCCCTTCCCCCCTTCCCCTCTTCCCACTTTCCCCTTCCCCCCCTTCCCCCCTTCCCCCCTTCCCCCTCCCCCCCTTCCTTGCCCTCAGGCTTCAAGGGCGAATATGCGCCAGATGAATAAAATCGTATGTCGCAATTGGAATAAAGATCAAAGTTAGGAGGAAGAGTCGCCTAACTTGCATCTCTTCATCACCATAGTGACGTTCTTTATGTATTCTATTCTGGGTAAGGACAGGAGATTGTATGTTGCCCAGGGGGCGGACTCTGGTTTGTAGGGGACCTTCACCGACCGAGACCCACTCTCGGTGGCCTTCAGTCTGCTCCCATTCCCCTTTCCCCCTTGACTGCATTAAAAAGCCTTTTTTCAAATCACGAATATATATATATATATATATATATATATATATATATATATATATATATATATATACATATATATGTGAGAATGACCTTAACTTACAGTCTCGGGAAAGACGCAGAGTGCGGGGTGATCTAATAGAGGTGTTTAAGTGGATCAAAGGCTTTAACAAGGGTGACGCAAACAAGGTTATCATATTACGACGATAGGGCAGGACTCGCAGTAATGGATTTAAACTGGACAAATGTTGATTTAAGAAGGAAATAGACAAGAATTGGTTTACTAATAGGGTGGTCAACGAATGGAACAGACTTAGTAACCATGTAGTGAGCACTGAAACTATCAGTTGTTTTAAGAAACGGTTAGACAACTTTATGGATGGGGATGATAGGTGGTAATGGACATGGAACTGCCTAGTATAGGCTTCATGGTCTCTTGCAGTCTTCTTCATTCTTATGCTCTTATATATATATATATATATATATATATATGTATATATATATATATATACATATATATATATAAAAGGTGCATCGCCATTGTAAAAGGGTTGCATAACGTTAGACATAACAAAATTACTAAAGTTTGCCACACTTGTGTATAGGAGTGATTTAAGGTACTTGTCACCTCGCTAACTCGGAGGGGGGGGGTCACCTTCCCCTTCCCCTTCTCCTTCTGCCATTCCCCCCTCGTCAACAAGAGGCGGGAATACAAGGTATTGAATGAGTTTAAGGGAAGGGTGGTAGTTAAAGGGAGTGACCTTGAACATCTTTAGTTTATGAGGTTATCGCCCCCATTTCTAAAAAAAAAAAGGGGGGTGGGCAAAATGAAACTACAGAAGCAATAAGCTTGTCGAAAGTTTCACTTTTTATATATTCTAATTCAATATATTTTCAAGCCATTTTTTTAAATTGGTATTACGTTTTCTGCACATAATTCATGGTCCAATTTCATTAGAGTCCTCTCTAGTAAATCTCACAGGTACCTGATTCCGCCAGACGATTTCATTAAGTCGTGGTAATACGCCGCTTTGGGGGGAACCCGGGGGGGAACCCTTGTGATCAGTTATATGAATCAGCGATAAGCGGAGAGGGCAGAGAGATGGGAATAAAAATGAGAGAGAGAGAATGGAAGAGAGCGTGAGAGAGGAAAAAAGGAGAGGTGAGTGGGGAAGTAGAATGGGGTAAGGAAAAAAGTGGGTAAGAGAGAGAGAGAGAGAGAGAGAGAGAGAGAGAGAGAGAGAGAGAGAGAGAGAGAGAGAGAGAGAGAAGGACGGGGAGAGAGGGTGTTCAGAGACGGAGCAAGAGAGAAAAAGAGGGAGAGAGGGTTGGGTATAGAGAAACAGGGTTTGAGAGAAAGAGAGAGAGAGAGAGAGAGAGAGAGAGAGAGAGAGAGAGAGAGAGAGAGAGAGAGAGAATATAGAGAGGAGATGTTTGGTCAATTGCACTCTACTATAGTTTTGTTGTATTTCACTTCGCGTCTGTTATTTAACCGTCCTAAACACCATCAACATCTCTCAATAACCCATATTGAACAATATTAAGAGTGTAGCGATAGCATTGACGAGCCTTGTAGGAGATAATATCAATGTATTGCGATAGAATATTGTGTCAATTGTATTGATCGCTTAAGAGCCAATTTATATGCAAGGGACTCCTGTACAACCTAGAAGGTGCTACGAGTATGACTAGAATCGCCTGACGGCAGCCTGAATAAAGAGGAAATGTACCACCTGGTACGGAAGGGGTTAAGGTTACGTAATTAGGTATGTTGGGCCGTTAGTGCACCGACGCGCTATATGTGTATGTATTGTATATATACTTACATGTAGGCATGTGTATGTTGTATGTATGTTCTGTATGTATGTTATGTATGTTGTAACTTATGTATATATGTATCTTATATGTGTATGTATTTATGTATGTATTATGTATGTATGTATGTTGTAACTTGTGTATATATGTATCTTATATGTGTATGTATTTATGTATATTGTATGTAAATTATGTATGTATATATATGTATATATATATAATATATATGTATGTATATATATGTATGTATGTTGTATCCAGCGTAAATATATATGCATACGTGTATGTATATATGTATGTATTTACGTACGTTTGTATGTAGTATATATATATATCTAAGTATGTGTGTTGTATATATATATTTGTGTGCGTGTGTGTACAGCATGTATGCATTGTGTTTCCATTCTCTTGTATATAAACCCAAAGGGGAATTCATTCCTTGCGTTTTGCGAGATGAAGCTGTGATAACTAATTTTCTTTCGTTTTGTGTCGAGGGAAAAAAGTGTTACACTTCATTATGTTGATGAAATTTCTTCCTCTGAAAGAAAAAAAGGTGGAAAGGCTAGGGAAAGGGTGAGAGAGAGAGAGAGAGAGAGAGAGAGAGAGAGAGAGAGAGAGAGAGAGAGAAAGAGAGAGAAATAGAAAATACATAGACATTTTTGTTTGCGTATTTTGTGTTTGTGTATGTACACCGTACATATGTGTATATAAACGTGTGTGTGTATGTGTGTATGCCATGTGACTTCACATTTCAGTTTTTCGCTCAAAATTTCCTGAAGAACCACATCCAGGAGCTTTTGATGCCTGAGGGTCTGCAAGCTGGTAGGGAACAAATCAAAATAACAGAAGACACCCTCCCCCCCCCCCAAAAAAAAAAAAGAAGAACGGCGCTGGAGAACGAAGGCGGCGAGGAAGACAGGCATCCTACAAGAAGGCGCAGACCTCGGCTCAGAACCTCAGACACTATACAGACTCCTGACGGGGGTACAAGGAGCCGCGGAAAATAATGTATTGGCCCTCTTGGCCCTCCTCCTTCAGGTCTGGCAAGTCTCAAGTGCTTGACGCCGTGCCTGCTTGCCTCCGACTGGCCGACGCCATAGGCACGGGCAGGCGCTGTGTGGTTGTGTACACAGGAAATTGATAGGACACAGTCAACGTGAACAGACTCGCAGAGAGCGTATAGGAGGCAGGCTTGCCGGCGACAGTCCGCGTACAGACTCTGTATCTAAGGGAGGTGAATAAAATCATCTGGCGGCAGTCAGAATAAAAGGAATAAGTGGTTGGGCGAAGTGGACTGTGATACTCTTCGCTACAGAGGTGTACCATGTAGATGAATAGAATAGACTTAAAAAGGTAATGATAATGAAATAAAGTAGAATGACATAGTCAATTCTTCTAGGCCATGGGATTCACTATCAGCTGAATAGAATTATCGGTCCATAGAATAAAGTTGCAAATAATTGAAACATCTTTGAGTCCATCTTACAGATCATCCTTCAACTAAATGCAACAATCTGATCTTAGCCAAAGGCGGCAAATATGTTGTAATGGTGGAAGATGTTAATAAATAAATATGTTTTATATAAATGTTTCCGTATGCGTGTGTGTGTATGTGTATGTGTGTGTATGTGTAAGTGAAATCATGTTTTACCTAATTGTGTTTACCTAATTGTAGTATAAGGAAAGGAGCAACGCTCATGGGGTCCCGTCTCCTAATTTCCAATTATCATGTGTGTGTGTGTATGTATATGTATGTGTGTGCGTTGGTAGATGCGTGTGTGTACATTGTGTGCGTGTGTCCGCGCGCGGTTGTCTTTGAGTTCCTTTCCTTCTGGGTGTTCGTGTGACTGTACACTCTGTACATCTTCATTTTTGTTGGTTTAGTCTCAAATTATTCATGGAATCCCGATAGGATTGTTTAGTTTGTGTTAACTCACTGCCTTTTTCTGCCCTGTCATCATTAACATATATTTATGAGTGTATATCGTCTGTGTGTATGTGCGTGTGTGTGTGTGTGTGTGTGTGTGTGTGTGTGTGTGTGTGTGTGTGTGTGTGTGTGTGTGTGTGTGTGTGTGTGTGTTCGTGTTCCTGATTGTAATTGTGCTTTGTGTATGCGTGTGTGTGTGTGTGTGATTCGTCATAGTTTTTGATAACGTGTTTAACTCGTGAGCGGCAACTTTCTTACCCCATCCCCGGATGAGAGACGGTTCCATTCAGATGCGTTCCGGACGGTTCCGGATCTCCACCGGAATGGCATCGATCAATCTGGAAATCTGGACAATTCGCCACGGTAGTGAGAAGCTTCAAACCTCCGATACAGTAACACCTCTTATTTATTTTATTCTGTCGAACGGCTGGCGATTGTATCCAAATAAGGGGCAAAGGGTGAAAGGAGGTGTCTTGATCTATTTGTGGCACTCCGTTGTCTCCCTAATCTGACCCCTACAGCTGAATAAAATCGTCTGGGAATGAAGAGGACTGCATCTGTCAAAGGTGCCATTGTTCTCAAAGGAGTCAATGTGCAGTGCCATTGGATATGGCATCATTGCCCTTGGCACCTCAGTGTCGGAAAGGGGCCAGGCACTTTGACACATGGCCTGTCGTGGAGCATTTTACTTTGGCGCCAGTCGTTGGCATTGTTGGCAGTCTGCTGACACCAGTTGTCAGCGTTCTGAAACTGGTTGTGAGTGACCTCGGTGTGTTCAAGACCACAATGACCTTGCCTAACTCAACTCAACTTAATCAACCCGACCTAACCTAACTTAATGTAACCTATCTTAACATAACATATTCGACCTAACCTACCTAACCTAACCTCGCCTAATCTAAATTACCTGATTTAATCTAACCTACCCGACCCTAACCTAGCATACCCGACCTAACCTAACCTGTCCGACCTGACCCAACCTAACCTACTCGACCTATCCTAACCTAAACCAACCTAACCCAACCTAACACACCCTAACACACCCTAACCCAACCTAAACTAACCTAGCCTAACCCACCCGACCTATCCTAATCTAATCCAACCAAACCTAGCCTAACCTAACCCAACCTAACCCAGCCTAACCTAACCCAACCTAACCGAACCTAACCGAACCTAACACACCCTAACCCAACCTAAACTAACCTAGCCTAACCCACCCGACCTATCCGAATCTAACCCAACCAAACCCAGCCTAACCTAACCCAACCTAACCAAGCTTAACCTAACCCAACCTAACCCAATATAACTTAACCTAACTCAGCCTTACCTAAACTCCCAACACTCGCGAAGAAATTGTAAACGCTCCGGCCTGCGTCCAGGAGGAAGGGAGATGTAATTCCAGCAAACGTGGGCTGGAAAACCAGTCGAGGAAAGCCAGACTGTCAACACTGGACGATAAGCGCTTGACTGATGGAAGAGGCACCGTCCGCAAGAACGGTTGTGTTCTCGTATGTCGGATAAGGAGGAATTTCATGCAAATCGAAGGAAATTTCTTGTCTATCCGAATTAGTAATAGATGTGGTGTGTTTTTGCATGTCCGATACACGTGTGTGTGTGTGTGTGTGTGTAAGATTGTGTATGTATACACATGAGTATGTGTGCGTGATTATGTAAACATGTACACACACATACACAGACACACGCATACACACAGCAATCACACAATGCTCACACACACACATATATATATATATATATATATATATATATATATATATATACATTTATATATATGTATGTATATACCAAGGTGAGAAGCAGTGTAGCAAGACACAGCACATCCAGAGCAAGGCCGTTTCATTTAATCGGCGACCCCCCCCCTCTCCGTCCCCTCATGCAGAAAAAGAGAAGACGGGGAGAAATCCCTTCGGGCTGCGTCAAAATATCATTCATACATATTCCCTCACACCATCCCCCCACTCCCTTCCATGCATCACAGCATTATCTATTTACAACCATTCTCCATTCACCCCTATCTTCTGCCTTCTCTCTTCCTTCCTCAACAGACATACCCTTCTTTCCCAATGTCCCCTCTACCACATCCATTCGTTTCATATTTGGTCACCCGCTCATGTTCACTCCTTCCACCTCTACTTTCCACACCTCTTTTACTAATATTTCTTCATTCATCGTTTATATATATATATATATATATATATATATATATATATATATATGTGTGTGTGTGTGTGTGTGTGTGTGTGTGTGTGTGTGTGTGTGTGTGTGTGCATATTCGCACGCATGCATATGATGTGTGTGTATGCATGTGTGTGTGTTGTGTGTGTGTGTGTGTGTGTGTTTGACGTATGTGTGTTTTTTTTTGTAGTAGACAAAGCACTGGCGACCTCTTCCCTTTTCCTTTTCTGTTTTACGAGTATGCTTAACTAATGACCCCTCTCTTATCTCCTACAGGTTGGTGGTCTGCGGCCGTCCCGGCGGCGCCCCCGCCTCGGAGTGCTGACTGTGGTAGAGATATGTGAGTTAGTATATGTGTG
>NC_134818.1:11491869-11494369 GCF_046742065.1 Oratosquilla oratoria
CTCCCCCTCTCCTCATCTCCCCTTCCCCCTCTCCTCCTCCTCTCCCCTTTCCCCTCTCCTCCTCCCCCTCCCTTTCCCTTCCTCTCCATTCCATTCCTCCTCATCTGCTCTTTCCTCTTCTCCCCTTCCTTCTCTTTTTCTCCTCACCTCACTCCTCCCCGTCGTCTCTCATCCCCTCTCTTCCCCTCAGCCTCTCTCTCTTCCCACTCCCCTCGCCTCTCCTCCTCTCCCCAAAGAGGGCAGATGCTCCGCACATTCCTCCTCCCGTTTTCAGCGAGTGAGAAATCGATGCTTATCTAATCCTTGCACGTCAAGTCGAGGCCGAGGGCAGACCACCGAGGCGATTCGATCCTTACGTAGCCGATTTCTGGTATCAGACGCCATTTTCTTTCACCCCTCCGGCCCCCTCCACTCCCCCCCACGCCTTCCTCCTCCTCCTCCTCTTCCTCCTCCTCCTCCTCTTCCTCCTCCTCCTCCTCCTCCTCTTCCTCTTCCTCCTCCTCCTCTTCCTCCTCTTCCTCTTCTTCCTTCTTCTTTCTTCACTCTCCTCCATCATAACCCGTTCTCTCAATATCCCGCCTTCACTTCCTTCTTCCCGCTTGGGCTATTGACTGCTTGAGTTTTATGTGTGCATTATTTCAGAGAATTTACTTGCGTCCCTACGGACCAGAGTCGCACAGCACTCTTTTATGGTTGGAAAACCATCTTGACTAAAATAAAGATTGTCACTTTTAAGTCATGTTTTTTTCTCTCCGTTCTGTTTCTCTCCGTTCATCTCTTCCTTACGACCTGTAGGACTCCTAGGACAGAAGCGCTGGTTATGATCAACAGTATTAATACTCCCGTATCCTCTCACGCCTCTTCTCATCCTCCTCCTCTTCGTCCGTTTTCTTGTTCTCTTTTTCCAGCTTCTCCCTTTTCCTCCTTTTCCTTTACCATCTCCTGTTCCTCCTTTTCCTCGTCTTTCTCATGTTATTTTGTACTCCTCCTCATGCCCCTCCTCCTCCTCCTGCTCCTCCTCTTCCTCTTCCTCCTCTTCCTCCTCCTTCCTCTCCTCTTCCTCATCTTCTTGCTCCTTCTCCTCCTCATCTTCGTCCTCTTCCTCCACGTCTTCCTTCCACTTTAATAGCTCTCGTTTCCATGCCATCTTCTCTCCTTGTCTCCTCTCTAATATCCTGACTTCATCACCTCATCTACTATCATCACTCTTTTTCTCTTCTTCTCCTCCTCCTCTTCCCTCCTCCTCCTCCTCCCTCCTCTAACTCTGTACTCCCTGTTCTGCGTCTCTCACCTCTCACCTCCCTTGTTTTTAATTTTCTCTCTTCTTCTTTTATCATTTCATTTTCTTCTTCTCTCTTTCTTCCAACTCTTTCTCTCTTCCATGGCACTCATCTCTTACCGACTTCAACTCTCCTATTTGTTTTTATTCTTCTTCTATCTTCTCTTCCTCCTCCCTCCTTCACCTTCCCCTTTCTTCCTCTCCCTCCTTATCCTTCCACCTTCTTCCTCCTCCTCCCTCTTTCTCCTTCTTCCTCCTCCTTCATCTTTTCTCTTTCTTCCTATTTCTCCTTCCCTCTTTCTTTCTCGTCCTCCCTTTCTCTCTCTTCCTTCTTTCTCTTTCTCTTCCTTCCTCTTCCTCCCTTTCTCTCTCTTCCTTCTTCTTCCTCTTCCTCTCTGTACCTCCCTGCTCTCCCCTCCATCTTCCTACTGACTTCCTGCAGCTTTCGTGTCCCGTTCCTCTCACTTTCCTCGACGGTGTCCCCGTCGTCCGCTGCGTATTTCGCACTCACTCACTCGCATTGCTCAGCCCTCCTCTTCCTCCTCTTCCTCCTCCTCCTCCTCCTCCTCCTCCTCCTCCTCCTCCTCCTCCTCCTCCTCCTCCACCTCCTCCTCTCTCTCTGGTGTCTCCTTGCGAAGGCCCCCTTCCCGATGCTACAAATTGCATCAAGTCACTTAGCTTGTCTGCCAGAAGACGATAGCATGATAAGATGATAGAGTGAAATGTCCCAGACTCCTGCTGTCGGGACGAGTTGGCCTTCGGGTTCGGCAAGTTTTGGGAACGTGTCGGAAACGTGTTGGGACGCGTCGGCCCACGGTTGTATTGCATCGTGTTACACGGGAACGGAGTGGCAACATATTGGCTCGCAATTGCTGCAACAAAGCCTGGGGCGTTTGCTACACATGGGCGAGATTGTTCCGCCGGCCCCGGAGCACCGTATGGTGCTCGTATCACACATGTATGGAGTATGTTCAAGTCAAAAAATAATTGTCGAAACAGCTCCAGTGTTTTCGTACGAGTTTTGCAAGAGTGTTTGTTGTTGGTATAGATTGTAGTTTACTAGAGGGTCTATCCTTGTTTAGGTTCGCGCGGTAGCACAGTGGGTATCGTGATGAACTCGTGAGCAACTGGTCGTGAGGTCGATTCTCGGGACCCGATACCCCTGGCCAAGCGGGGAGTCGACCCAAACATCGGCCTAAAAAAACTACCAAGGGTTTCTCA
>NC_134818.1:11499369-11504369 GCF_046742065.1 Oratosquilla oratoria
AATGTGCTGGAAAAGGAAGGTGCTGGAAATGTTCTGGAATGGGGGAAGGATCGCTGAAACGAGGGGAACCGTGGCTGGAAATTCGAAAGTGCTGAAGAGAAGAATAGGGGGAAAGGAACCGTCCAGGAAATGGAAAAGAAGAAGAAGAAGAAGAGGAGGAGGAGGAGGAGGAGGAATGCAAGAAGCCGGACGAGGATGGGGGACCGAAGTACTTGAAGGCGTACAGTCATTCCCCAAAGTCCTGCCAACTTTGCAGATTTTGACTCTAAATGCCAATATATCCGTCGGACCCTTTGCATTACTTTCCACGAAGACAGGGTTTATCTGTGCTGAATAAAATCGTCTGGCAATCAGAACAAAATCTATAAAATGAAAAGTAGACTTTAGAGGTCTAATGGTACTTCAGTAGTGTATATACTATGTATTTGTCTACCCACTTGTGTGTGTGTGTATATATATATAAATATATATATATATATATACATATATATATGTGTATATATATATATGTGTATATATATATATGTGTATATATATATATATGTATATATATATATATGTATATATATATATATATATATATATATAACCACAAAGGAAAGTAAACAAAGGACCGAGCACTATTCAGACGAAAGTGGTTAGTCCATAGTTAATAACTCCTTTGTTATTTCTCCATGCTTCGAATCACGAGCCTATGTGATTTCTCCTGCATGTATTTATATATATATATATATATATATATATATATATATATATATATATATATATATATATATATATATATATATATATATATATATAAATCACTGTTGTACAGCGATATTTTACAAATAACTACTCCAGCCATGGCAACCGAACCTCGACTTCGAGCCCCGAGAATCGGACGCGCGTCCATTACCACTGTGCCAGCAAAGGGTGTGATAGGTTTGGAACCTGACCCGAACTGTAGGTGAGGAATCGAAACTGACCGGCAACTGCGATCCGAACTTGTGGTTTTACCCAGCCCCCGGCACCATTTTTGTTACAAAGTGAAAGACAAGTACAACATGCAACAAGACCAAGTAGGAAAACAATGGAACGGTGAAACAAGGTCGAGCAGGAAGCATAATGTGAAAATGAGGTCATAGGAGAAGACAATAGAAACTGAAACGTGGTCAGGATTAATGTGTATTGTGAAACAGGGGTAATGGAGCGAGACAGACGGAAGGTGAAACAAAGACGGATAGAAAATGTAATGTGAAACAGGTTAAAGAGGAAGACAATGGAGTGGTGAAACAAAGTCCGGATGAACTTTGGTTGAGGTGAAACAAAGTCATTAATGTCATGAAGGACATTGGAAAATAAAACAAGGTTAATGTTAGACTTATGGTTCTCTTGCATGTAGGCCCTATGGTCTCATACATGGAGTCTGTATGGTCTCTTGCAGTAGGCCTTATGGTCTCTTTCATTCTTATGTTTCGTTGAACAAAAAATGACATTAGCCATTTTATTAGAGAACTGAAATGTCATGTACTCATGTATAACGAGTTGCAGAAGAAGGAAAGAAAAGAGATGAGAATTATGAGAAAGATATGCATTCCTTGAGTACCTGAGACTTATTGACAGACCATTTCCTCAACGTTAGTGAAGAACTTCTCGCCAGGTTAAAAAAAAAAAAAAAAAAAAAAAAAAAAACCAGTTTAGGTAGCCAAGAATAGACCGTGAAACGAGGCAAAGGACAAGGCATGGGGGCAATGGAACAAGGAAGGAGGGAGACGAAGGTAGACGACCATAAACACGGAAATGAAACAAATATTGAAGAAGGGAGTGGGAGAGGCGGTGGGTGGTGGAAGAGGTGTTGGGAAAGGTGTCGGGAAGGGGAGATGAATGATGGGGCGAGAGAAGCGGAGGTGGGGGGGAGTGGGAGGAGGGCAGGCGCTACGTTGGTGATGAATAATGATGAGACTCCGTCGAGGCGTTGGGGATAGGCAAGGTGAGGGAGGAGGAAGAGGAGGTGGAGGAGGAAGGAGGGGAAGAGGAGGAGGGAAGGGTTTGGTATGACATGCAGGAAAGGGAAGAACTAGATAATAGAATCGGGAATAGCGGGGGAGGGTAAGTGAGTGAGGGAAGTTGGGAGGGGAGAGGAAAGGGAAGAGGGAGGAAGGGAGGGATAGGTGTGATAGGAAGTGGGAAGGGGTGATGAGGGAGAGGAATGATTAACAAAAGCACAGCGAAGGGAATGACTAAGAGAAGTAGGGAGAGAGAGGGAGGGAGGGAAGAGAAGGTAGGGGTAAGGAAGGGCAAAGAAGAGGAGAAGAATGGAAAGGGGGGGAATAGTCGGGGAAGGTAGGGGGATAGTGTCGTGGGTGAAGGGAGGGAATAGTTGAGTCATGGAGGGAAAGGGCCAAGAAAGGAGTGAAGGGATCGGAAAGACTGGGAAAAGTGGATTATGGGCATTGTAGATAGGTCTGGAATGAAGAAAACGGAAGAAAGGGGGTTTCGAGGTGAAGCACTGTCGAGTCGCTGACTGGAGAGACATAGGGGGGGCAGAGGTCGGGAGGGTCGAGAGGTAATTAGAGGGCCATGTAGAAGGTGGGGGAGGGGGAGGGGGGATTAGGGGAGGAAAGGTGCTGCGTAATTGCTGGAATTTGTGCACATCTAATTCAACTATGATAACTGGCGGGGCACGGCGCAGAAGCAAGAGGAAGAGGAGGGAGGAGGAGGAGGAAGAGGAGGGAGGAGGAGGAGGAAGAGGGAGAAGGAGGAGGAAGAGGAGGGAGGAGGAGGAAGAGGAGGAAGGAGGAGGGAGAGGAAGGAGGAGGAAGAGGAAGGAGGAGGGAGGAGGAGGAGGAAGAGGAGGAGGAGGAGGAAGAAGAGGGAGGAGAAGGAGGAGGGAGGAGGAGGAGGAAAAGGAGAAATACGAGAACGACGATGATGCAAGAAGGAAGAGGTGATTTTGGGGATAAGGAGGAAGAAGAGCAAGAGATAGTGCGCTTGAAAAGAAAGGGAAAGTGTAAAGAAGATGGATGATTGCGAGGAGGCGGGAATCGAAAACAGGTAGAAGAAGAGAAGGAGGAGGAGGAGAAAGAGGAGGAGTAGGAGGAGAAAGAGGAGGAGAAAGAGGAGGAGGAGGAGGAAAGAAGTATAGAATGAGGAGTTGAAGAAGCTGTTGAGGTGTTTTCCTTAATTGAATAAAATCGCCTGAAGGGAGTAGTGTAGCCACTGAAGTAAAAGTCAACTAAAGGGTTGATGTGTTTTTTGAGGTCATAGGTATCAAGGCTCAGAGGTTGAGGAGGAATTGAGGGAGGAAGGGGAAGGGTTTGAGGGAAGAGAGAGGATGGAGTGGGGATCTTGAAACTTTGGAGATGGAGGAGGTAGGTGGGAGTACGTGGAGGGAGGAGTTCTGAGGTAGGAGTCGCTTGAATAGAAATAGGGGCATTTACCTTTTTTTTTAATGAAATATTTATTTTATTATTAATTTATTTATTTATTTATTTATTTATTTATTTATTTATTTATTCATTCATTTTTTTTTTTTTTTTTTTTTTTCATAAACATCACAAAAGGTGATACGTTCACCTGTGGACTGAAGAAAGGAACGTATTTTTTAGCACAGAAATCAACAGAAATTTTTATCTTTTGGTTCCCCATGAATTTTCACCTGTCCATTTAGTCTCACCCCGCACAGGGGAAAACTGTTATTAGAAAAATAGAAAATGCGAAAAAAAAAAAATTGATAAATAACTTTCAGAATGTTGTCGGGTTTAAAGCTCGAGATAAATTCTTAAATGTTACCGTAAAGTGGGTTTCTAATTTTAGAAAAAATAATATGAAGAAAAGTTATAATAATGCTAATAATGATAATGCTAATGCTAATAATGCTAATAATAATAATAGAATAAATAAATAAATAAATGTTTAACGTTAGCCATCACAAAATCATCAAAGGTGCCAAGATCGTGCCATAGGGCACCGAACTGGAAAGACCGTGCCATGTGGCACTCTCTAACAGTGCCACGTCGGCACGCGTTGCGTGTAACCAACCTGCGCGGGGGCGGGGCAGTGCCTTTGCAGTGTTCGAAGAACACAGATGGCAGTGCTTTCTCAACTGGAGGGAGGGGATGGGAGAGAGAGAAGGGAGGGGGAGGGAGGGAGGGAGGGGTGTTCTGTGGACTCCAAGGGGTTTACGAAAGAAATTCAATGATTCCTTAGTGATTCTATCAATGAAGTAACTTGTTAATTAGTTATTTGATGTGTTAATTCGTTTATCTATTTATCTCTTTATGTATCTGGAATTAGAATTCCAATGCAATGTAAACTTTATACTATATTGAATCTACAAGGTTAGGAAAAGAAGAAAGAAGAAAAAAACACTGGGGGAAGGGGGAAGGGAGAGGGGGAGGGAGGGGGAAGGGGGGAGGGGGAGGGAGGGTGAAGGGGGGAGGGGGAGGGGGTGCATGTGCGTGACCACACCCTTCGCCCGGCTGGGGCCCGCGTGTTTGCAGTCAAATTTAACATATTTTGTGATTTCGTCGCGTTCTTGTTTGTCTTTTTATTTTATTCAAATTTTCTCTCTCTGCCTCCTTTTCGTCTTTCTTCTTTTCCGTTCCTTTCCTTTTCCTTGTCGTTCTTTTTCTTACCTTTCTTCTCTTTTTTTTTTCTTTTTGTTTTGTTTTTTCTTTCTACGTCTTTTCATTCCTTTTCCTTACATTTCATTTCCTTCGTTTTATTTCTTATTCTTTATTTATCTTTCCTTTTATTTACTTTTTTTTGTCGATGACGTCATGAGCACAGTAGTTCACCAGCGCTACTATCCGTTGGTGTGACGGAACTCCGATATGAAAGCGTTATCGCACTGATCTGTTTTTCCTCCGACAGTTGGAGCAAATTCACAGCCCGGAGCTTTCGGGAAGGAATCTGATTATATGCTGGAGGAAAATAATTTACCTTCAGCATGTCAAATGACATTCTGTATATTTTTATTAAGAAAACAAAATAGTTTGCTATATTGCTTTCATGGC
>NC_134818.1:11509369-11511869 GCF_046742065.1 Oratosquilla oratoria
TTCTGATTATATTCGCCCAATAAAGCATCTTATGTGTGTGTGTGTGTATGTATGTATGTATCAGTAGTCACACAAGCATTTCTCACCGTACAATTCGTAAGTAGAGAGGAGGGGGTCGGGACAAGGAGGGAAGAAGCACCATGACAACGAAATTTTAGGGGTTCTGTAAACTGCTCCAGGAAGGGGGGGTGGGGGGCTCAACTCCCTCCTCCCGCTCCCCCCACTTCCTCGACACAATGAAGTCGCGAGGGTCACCCAGGCGGTGTGTGTAGCTGTCCCCGCCCTTCTTTCTCCCCCCAGCCCCCCTTTACCCCCCTTCCCCCCCTGGCGCGGTGTCGTGCTGTGACGCATTAGCCTCTAATTAAATAATCACTTTATGTCCGTAATAAAACATCGAAGGGCGTCAACAGGTAATGTCACCTAGGAGGCGTCTTAGTCAACTTTGTCGCCGGCGACGTGCCTGTGTGTACCTTGTCGACATTCGAAGCTCGTTGATGTGGACGTGAAAGACATTGTCGGTGCTCTTTGTGCGTGTGTGTGTGTGTGTGTGTGTGTGTGTGCGTGCGTGCGTGCGCGCGCGTGTGTGTGTGTGTGTGTGTGTGTGTGTGTGTGTGTGTGTGTGTGTGTGTTTGTGTGTGTGTGAGCAAATGCATTTGTATATATGAACAATATACAAATGCTAACATGTGAGCAAATGCATTTGTGTATATGTAAGTATGAACAATGTACAAATGTATACATGAACACACGCCTACGACACTAAAGATATATACTGTATATATATATGAATTAAGTATGTCAACATAGACTTCCACGTCAAGAAAACGTTTGTATATGATTATATATGTATACGTGTGTGTGTGTGTGTGTGTGTGTGTGTGTGTGTGTGTATGTGTACGTAGGAGCAATGTCACTGCTTATAATACGAAATGCGTCGGCCAGTCGTTAACCAGGCATCGTTATGTGCGCCGGTCTTTTCATTTCTTCGTCCCCTTTATTACCTGCATGACTTAGTGTTCTCATGGCTGCAGTACGCTCGGGTCTTTTGTTCACTGTAGTTTCGCATGAGTAAACTTTAAGGTGGCGGCACACTAGCCTATCATGCTACTTGCTATCGCTACTTCCTTTGATAAGAATCGACTTTGGTTACCACATCTTAGAATTCCGTAAGAACATCTTAAGAATGTTCCTAACATTCGTATTCTAGGTTTAACTTCTCGTAGTTCGTCATCTAGCTTCTAACTGCATGACGTAAGAGTAATTTGATATTTGGAAAATTGAAAAAAAAAAAAAATCGTAACCGAAGTCGTTTCTACTCAAACGAGTAAAAACAAGTAGCATGCTAGCGAGAAATGTTTAGTGTGCCCCCACCGTTAGTCACATACTGTGTTTGGTCCCATACTCGGCAGTTGCACTACGAACACACGCTAGTCTGTTTATGTACAGTGAAAGACAAAAATATCTTCCCAGGTTTGTCTGAAGGTAGATTAAACTTAACGAAACACGATGAGAATCAGTTAGCCGTCTTTGGCCGATTTTCATAATACTTCGCCATGTTTTACCTAGCTTCGGACAAACCTGGGAAAATGGTTTCGTCTTTCAATGTACTGCAAGTCGTTTAAACCTTTTTGCAGTTAAGTACTCCCAGAGTTCTAAGACCATCAACCCGTACTCTCATTAATCTAGATCAAATACAGAATTATAAATATTCTAAGATTAATTCAACGTACATTGGCACAGCAATGGATACTGTTAAATGACTCCAATTATCATGAGTTTATTGAGCAGAAACATTAACGTCACGGACAGTTTACAATGAAACTGTCGTTATTTACTGACAGTCAGTATTGAACTTCAGTCATCTACGCTGGTGGCGTCATTGGAAGCGTGCAGGACTCGCATTCGCTTAATTGTGCGTTCGATTCCCGCACTCTTCGATTCCCAGCAGTGACTGTAAAAGGCCCAAGAGCCCTCAAGGCGCTAGATAGGGCAAAGGTGACGGTTTCAGCCGCAGCTACTCAGCGCCTCCGGGCGTAGGCCCCTCATCATCTAAATAGTGTGTACTTTCTGTATATGTGAGTATGTTTACGTGTACGTGTATAATAGTGTAATAGAAATAGTGTTTGTGTGTGTGTGTGTGTGTGTGTGTGTGTGTGTGTGTGTGTGTGTGTGTGTGTGTGTGTGTGTGTGCGGCGTAGAGGTTGTTTCCGTTATAAGCTTTAAATGATCACGATTCTATGATAAGTAGCTAGATAGATAAATAAATATATAGATATATAAATAAATGAATAAATTTATTAAGTAAATAAAAAAGTGTGGAATGGTCCCATGACGAAGAAAGAACCCCGAGGACGAGACTCGAACTCACGGACTACGGAACACGAGGAGCCAAGCGTGATAAACAGTGGACCACCATAACTCCTCCCCCTCCCTAACCCTCGCTGACTTGCTTTGCTCGTGCTTGCGTGAGAGCCTAGAGGCAATAAACGTACTGCAATAA
>NC_134818.1:11516869-11521869 GCF_046742065.1 Oratosquilla oratoria
CACGTACACATACACAGTCGCATACATATGACCGTGAGTGATTTTAGGCAGTAATTCCCCTTATTTCAACCACGAATTTCCGGACCCGGTCGCGCTGGCATCCGGTTGACATGACATTTCCCCCAAACGCTGTATGATATTTGTCAAAATGTCTGACCGTTCAACACGAATACCCAACGCTCGACACTACCTGTACCTTTTGTCTTGGAGCGGAGTTAGAGGGGTGGAAGTTGTGTCTGCCTCGCTCGGAAAAGGTCTACTGTCTGTTTTCTGACTGTTATCCCATATCTGTTTTCTACCTTTATTTGTTCTCTGTTATCTACCTGTTACCTCTTCTCCTGTTGTTATCTCTTATCTGTTCTCTACCTTTATCTGTCATCTGTTCTTTACCTGTTATATGTTATCTGTTTTCTACCTTTATTTGTTCTCTGTTATCTACCTGTTATCTGTTCTCCTGCTGGTATCTCTTATCTGTTCTCTACCGTTATCTGTTATCTGTTCTTTACCTGTTACATGTTATCTGTTCCCTACCTGTTATCTATTTTCTATATGTTATCTGTTCCCAACTGTTATCTATTCTCTATATGTTATCTGTTCTCTACCTGTTGTCTGTTCTCTGTTATCTGCTTGTTATCTGTTCTCAATATGTTATCTGTTCCTTACCTGTTATCTGTTCCCTACCTGTTGTCTGTTCTCTACTTGTTATCAGTTCCAAACCTGTTATCTGTTATCACTTCACAGAACCGTTTGGCACCAACGTATCTTTGATCTTGTTGCTACGTTTTCTCTTTTTGACAGTAAATTAAAAGTTAAAAAATCGGGACCAGTCACCCAACATTGGAGACGGGGATATCAGGTTGACTTGGGAGTTGAACTTTGGGGTATCCATCCTGATATCTGTGTGGTGAGTCTGGCCTTGCCGTGGTAACGACTACTTACCTGTATGTTTATTATTTAATTTTACATATTTATTTAATTATTTATTTTATCTATTGATATTTATATTGTTTATAGAATCTATTTATTTATTTTATTTATTATTATTTGTATTATTATGGTTTTTATTTATTTATTCATTTATCATTATTAGACTTTTTCGCATCCTACCTAGTTATGGACCAAAAGGTCTCCTGTCGGGATGATGCTCCTTTGTAATCCTTTGAAGGAAAGGTGCGACTTGATGTGGCAGAGGCTAAACAAAATCGTCCATGAATGGACTGAGACGACATCTTCGAGGTCTAAGCGAGCATTTAATGATTCCTGGATGCTTGTTTAAGGGAAGCCAGGAACGAATGCGATGCTTACAACAAGAAGAAGAAGAAAAACAAAACTGCCAAGCGTAGGTAAGGGAAGAGAAGGGGAGGGGAAGGAAGGGGAGATGAGGACAGGGGAGAGGAGGAAAGGAAAAGGGGAGGCGAGGAAAGGATAGGGGAGGGAAGGAAAGAGAAGGGAAGGGAAAGGAAGGGGAGGTGAGGACAGGGGGAGTTAAGACAGGGGAGAGGAAGGAAAAGGGGAAGTGAGGAAAAGATAGGGAAGGGGAAGGGAGGACAGGGGAGAAGAGGGAAAAGGGGAGGTGAGGAAGGGATAGGAAGGGGAAGGGAAGGAAGGGGAGGTGAGGAAAGGATAGGGGAGGGAAGGGGGAGAGAATGGAAGGGGAAGGGAGGGGAGGGGAGGACAGGGGAGAGGAGGGAAAAGGGGAGGTGAGGAAAGATAGGATAGGGGAGGGGAAGGGAGGGGAGGTGAGGACAGGGGAGAGGAGGAAAGGAAAAGGGGAGGTGAGGAAAGGATAGGGGAGGGAAGGGGGAGAGAATGGAAGGGGAAGGGAGGGGAGGTGAGGAAAGGAAAAGGGGAGGTGAGGAAAGGATAAGGGGAGGGAAGGGAAGGGGAAGGGAGGGGAGGTGAGGACAGGGGAGAGGAGGGAAAAGGGGAGGTGAGGAAAGATAGGGTAGGAAAGGGGAAGGGAGGGGAGGTGAGGAAAGGATAGGGGATGGAAGGGGAAGAGAAGGGAAGGGGAAGAGGTAACGAAGTTGCAGGTTGATGAGCTGCCATGAAGGATGACAGGTCAGAGAAGATTAATGATGAGGAAGAACTTGGGTAAAGAAAATCAGTGAAGAGGAGAACGTAAAGAAGGAGGTAGTTGAAATGAGGAGGCAAGTGAGGCTAAAGAAGATGTTAAGAAGGGAAAGGAGGAAGTAGAAAGCGGGGTAGTCAAAAAGAAAGGAAAGGAAATGTAAATAAATTCGTCAGGCGGCAAACGGAATGAAATGATAAGGTACGTAAACGTGGTGGCACACTGGGCTAGTATGCTATTTGCTTTTGCTACTTGCTTTGAGTAGGAACGACTTCGGTTACAAAAATCTTGACTTCCCGTTGGAACAGCGCAGCAATGTGTCTAATATTAGTATTCTAGGTTTAACTTCTCTTAGTTCGTCATCTAGCTGTTTCTCGCTATATGACGCAGGAGTAATTTGACATTTGGAAATTTGAAAAACAAAAGATCCTAGCCGAAGTTGTTTCTGCTCAAACGAAATAGCAAAAGGAAGTAGCATGCTAGCGAGAAATACCTAGTGTGCCGCCACCGTAAGGAGATAGCTAAGTTCAGTTTCACATGATTAAAATGATATTGTGACTTAATATGAGAGGGATCAGGTGATATTTTAACACCATCCCTACTGAGGGAATGTCAAAGATAAGAATAAACAAACATATAAATAGAGAAATGAATGAATAAGTAAAAAGATAAACAGATAAATAAGATAACCCGCAACCAAAGCATAGGAAGTAAGTATTCGTCTACAGTATTTATGAGATTCTGTTCACGCGTTTCCTTAACCTGGAACTTGGAACCTGGAATGAAATGGCCTGGTACAAACTGGACAGTTTTTTTTTTTCCTTCCTTTCAGAAGCCCTTAGAGAGGCTCCTGGAAGTCCAGTAAAGGTCCAATGGGTATCGGTCTGGTAAGGGTCTAATAGGGGTCCAGCAGTGTTCCAGCAGGGGTCCATTTGGGGATCAATAGGAGTCCAGTGGGAGTCCAGTTGGAGTGAAATATGGGTCCAGTATCCAGTAGAGGTACAGTAAGAAGCCGTGAAGGGTCCAAGAATGGGTACAATATGATTCCAGTAAGGATTCCAGTAGGGGAAGGGGCAATGTGGGTCCAATATGAACTCTGTGGGGGTAGAATAGAGGTCCAGTGGTGGTCCAGTTGGGGTATAGTTGGGATCCGATAGGGATCCAGTACAGGTCCAATAGGGATCCAGCAGGGATCCAATAAGGGTCCAGTAGACTCCTGTTGAGATTCGCTGGAGAGGAAGCGGAAAAGGAGGTGGAGAAAACGCGCGAGACAGATGATGGATAGTGTGAATACATAAGCGAAGAAATGTGCGCAGTTTGATAAGGATGAATAATAGAGGGAGTGATGGATAGAAGCGATGATGGCGAGGGGACGAGGAATTTTAATTCAGTCTGCAAGGGGGAGAAGACAGGGAAGACGAGGGAAAGGGGGAAAAACAAGAGGAGGAGGAGAAGAAGGAAGGCGGACACGAGGAAGAAGAGAAGGGTTTGAGGCGAGGAATAAGATGAGAGAAATGGGGAAACAGGAAGTGGAAGAGGAGGAGGAAAAATGAGGAGGAAAGCGGACACGAGGAGGAAGAGGAGAAGGGTTGGAAGCGAGGAAGAAGACGAGGGAAGTGGGGACACAGGAGGTGGAAGAGGGGGAGGAGGAGGGACGACGAAGGCGAAGAAAAAAAGAAAGGTTAATACAAGGAAGAAGAGGAATGATAGACGAGGAATAAGATGAGGGGGAGAAACGAGGAGGAGGACGGAAAGGAGAGATAGAATTAAGGAGGAAACGAGGGAGAGGAATGAAAAAAGGAGGGAAAGGAAGAGAAAGGAATAAAAGGAGGGGTGGGAATGGGTAAGAAAAAGGAAGATTGGAAACAACAGATGGAGGGAAGGAAGACATAGTAAGAGAAGGGAAGAGACAAGGAAGAGGAGGGGAGAAGACGAAGAAAAGAGGAGAGAATAGAGGCAAGGAAGAAAAAGAAGAGGAAGTGGAGACAAAGCAAATAAGAAAGGGGCGGAGAAGAAGAAGAGGAGGATAAGGAGAGAAGAGTTAGGGTAGGATGAAAATGAGGAAGAAGGAAACTGGAGGATGAAGAGGAACAGGTGGTGTGTTGGTGGATGAGGGCGCATAAGAGGAGAATGAGGCAGTGGAGTGAGCTAATAGGGCTGAGGAAGACCTGCAGCACTCAAAAGGCACATCGAGGCCGACTGACGCAGACTGACGCTACCTCCTCCTCCTGAAGAAACATGTTGGAGGAGCAGGAGTCCCTCTAGGTATTTAGGGCGAGAACAGGGCCGGATGAGACCAAATGGCCTTTATTTGAATTACTCATCTCCTCATGACTTTCCACTGTTATGAGTTAAGGCACCTCATCGACTAAAGATGTGGATATAGAACTCACATTCCTTATTGAAGGGCCTCTACAGAGATTGATAAAATAGCCTGGCAATAGTCAGAATGAAAGGATAAATACAGTCAAGTATGGAAGTGATTATGAATTTGTCAAGTGTATGGAGAGGGGGCTGTGATGGCCGGCTCATGCTGTGAGGTCCGTGGGTTCGAGTCGTTGGTTGATAAGTTTTCACTCCTGCAAGGAAGTGGCGACCTCGACAGTGACTTCGGCGGTGACTTAGGATGTTCTTCAGAAGTCTTACTCGCCTCAAGGTCACTAGGAATAAAACAAGGAAAAATTGGACGACATTTGTAGCCTTCACAAGAATGCGTACGACATTAACATCATAGAAAGAAAATAAGAAAAGTTTTAGTTGGGAGTCAGCGGCAAACAAGCGAAAAGAAAATTTCCAAAAAGGGAACACAAACATAAAAATGAAAAAGTGGGGATTCTTCGGCGAAGACCCGAAGAGAACTGGATGGGTCATCGAAGTCGAGACCGCAAGTTGTTGGGCTCCTGAAGACGAAGACATGGAGGTCACAAAG
>NC_134818.1:11526869-11541869 GCF_046742065.1 Oratosquilla oratoria
CATGTGTTCATATTCATGTGTACCTCAGTGGCCTTATGTATTTTTGGTTTACGTGGTCGTGTATGCGTATGCGTAAGTCTAGGTCATCGTGTATTTTCTCGTGTAGGTGTGTGTACGTATGTGTGTGTGTATGTGTGTGTGTATGTGTGTGTGTGTGTGTGTGTGTATTTGCGATAAGACGAGTTCCCTCACTACGTGGAGCAATTACGTGTGTGTTGATGAAGCAAGACACGCGAGCACACTGTACCCACGACCGGGGTCTTCCTCCTCCTCCTCTTCTTCCTCTTCCTCCTCTTCCTTTTCTTCTTCGTCTTCTCCCTCCTCCTCCTCCTCTTCGCCTGAACGCACTGATCTCTCAACTCTGTCCCTTCAGCTTTTCGTTTTCGTAACCCCGATCTTCAATTCAGGCTTTCCATCGTGAATAAGACGGACATTAGTTGGATTGAAACATGGGCTGAAGTTGTCCAACCGTGTCGGCGAAACGTTCCAGAGAGATTCCGAAGACTGGACAGAAGGAAGCCTCTGCGATTGGAGCCTCCTCCTCCTCCTTAGCCTCCTCCGCGTCCTCCTGTCTGTCACAGGAGGAGGAGGAGGAAGAAGAAGAAGAAGAAGAAGAAGAGGAGGAGGAGGAGATTGTCTGAGAGGTAAGAGAAGGAGGAGAGACCTGGACTACCGGCACGAGCTTACCAGGGTACATCCTACGATGTCATGGCAAGACACTAACGTACAGCACACGCGCTGACATAAACATACACACAGCCACACGCATACACATACGCGCGCTCGCACACACACACACACACACACACACACACACACACACACACACACACACACACACACACACACACACACACGCACACACACAAAGTATTGATAAATCCCTGGGATATAGATGACTAGAACTAGTTTTCCTGCTAGAATTATAGTAGGGAGAATATGCAATGGAACCTGTGTATGTGTTTATGAAGAAACATAACTGTACCTATTGACGATCAAGAACCGAATTCGTGTATCAGAAGGCATAATTGTGAACCCCAGAGAACCAACAAACCAACTCACGATTAGAAATGTCATTAGAAGAACAAGAACGAAATGGCGTGGTCATGCGCCCAGGATGGACGAGGATACGCTACCGCAGAAGTGTCTGCTTGGAGAGGTGCCTAATGGACGTCAACAACTGGCCAGACCCTGTAAGGACTGGTGGAGATGTCTGCAAGTGTGGCAGGGCGGGGAGCGGGGTTGGGGACCAGAACTCAGGGCTAATGGTAAACAACAGGGACGTATGGAGAGGCATATCAAGAATAGTCACGGGTTAAGTGGCCTGAGGACCTCCGGGACAAATACGTATATATATATATATATATATATATATATATATATATATATATATATATATATATATATATATATATATATATATATATATATATATGGGGAGGTCCAGGAAGAAGACGCGGGTTTGGTCCGAGTTCATGCCTGACTAGAAGGACAGTGCGAAACTGGTCTGGAAGAAATTCTTTTTTACACACCTTCCTCAACATATCCTAATGTCTCAATTATATATGTATATATATATATATATATATATATATATATATATATATATATACATATGTGTATATATATATAAATATGTATATATATCTGTATACGTATATATTTATATATATATATGTATATATATATATATGATGTGTATGTATATGTATATGTGTGTATATGTATTTTTTGTTGGGGGAAGAGCGCTAATACCGTTCATATTTACATTCAAATCGTAACGTGGTTACGTTCATGCTATTTACATTTTGTTGACACATTTCATGAGCTAACGAGCCCATTTATAGTCACGGACTCGTAACAGCACCACGGTGTGTCTAGACATGTGTCCTTTTACTCGGGAAGTGGGTTATGATGACGTCATCCCATCGTCGTAAGCACACAGTCTGTCTCTTGTTTGAAGCCTGTCTTCTCGGGAGGACATAATATTTATATTCGAAACCTCGAGTCTGTCCACATTTGGAGAAAAGGTCCTCGGTATCGGTGTGACGTCACATCGCCCAGGGAAAGGGATATATGACGTCACTTAGCTTCGCCTTTCTGCAAAGGTTTATGTGCGTAAACTTGGATGGTATCTTGAGCCCTGCTTCCGGCTATTGTCCTTCCTGATAGCATCGGCGGCAGCATATCTGTCCGCCCCGTCTCCTATTTTTATTTTCCATCGTCTCCACAGACGTCTTTACGTCTTCTTCCAGCGTCTTCTCATCCGTCTTTACGTCTTTATCAGCGTCTCCATTTCCCCTCTCCACTGCCTCCGGTGTTCATCGTCATCGTCGTCTGCGTCTTCGGTCAACGTCGCTTCCTGTCCCCGGTTTACGTCGTCTTCGTCTCGACTTACGTCGTCTTCGTGCCCGGTTTACGTCGTCTTCGTCTCCGACTTCCGTCGTCTTCTGTGCCTTCGACTCGGACTTTCTTGTGTCTTTTCTAGGATCACGGAACTCTTCAGCGCCTGCGCCTCAGCTATGGCTGGCTGACCTTTGGTGTGAGACGGCATCGACGCCTTGAATTATAAGAAATCCGCGGCCAGGGAGAAGGACACGGCATCTTGAAGACGCGGTGCACTGTTCTCGAACTGTTTCTCAAAGGCCTCGGTCTCGCGAGAACCTTCGATGGTTCTCGGAAGAGGACTAGATTTCTCTCTCTCTCTCTCTCTCTCTCTCTCTCTCTCTCTCTCTCTCTATATATATATATATATATATATATATATATATATATATATATATATATATATATATATATATATATCGCTCTCTCTCTCGCTGGTTTGGGCAGATGGAAGACTCTTATGTAGTGTTGCCAAAAATGATGTAATGTTTTTTTATCTTGCTGGCACTTCGTCATCTCCTCTACGACCTCCACGACTACAACAGATATGTCGTATAAGAACATAAGAATAGCGGAGACTGCAAGAGACCACAAGGCTGCACAAGGCAGTTCCATGCCCATTACTACCTTTCATCCTTATCCAGAAAGTCTTCTCCATCTTCTCTGAAAACAACCAGTTGTTTCAGTGTTACTAAGTCTGTTCAATTCATTAACACTTCATCGTATTCTATATCACACTCATATCAGTCTTTCATATTTAATATGGTATCTAAGTACCTTCATGCCTTTCTTGCTGATGGTCATACCATCTACAGTGACGTCACTAGGTCATACCAACTTTTCTTTGTATTGTTCCAGTTTGTCATTCCACCCCGACTTCTGCTCTTGTATCAGTTGAGCACAGATACGTATACACCAAAAGTTCGACGACATTTTTACGTCGTATGTCGCTGGCAACAAGTGCGTCTGAAGGGCGTCTCACATTGGGCAGATTGTCGTTGATTCTCGTGACTTCGTTTAAGTCAAAATGACTTCGGTTACAATTTTTCGCGTTTCGAATCTCTAATTACCTTTGCGTGATGTATTTAGAAGCTGATTGACGATCTAGAGGATTTAAATCTATACGAATATTAGACATATTGTTAAAATAGTTTTAGGAAAGTCTAGAATACCACATACCACTTCCCTGAGCATACCATGCCCTACGTATATGACATCCCTGGCACATACCGTCTTCCTTGTACATACCGCATGCCATCTTCCTTGTACATACAACATCCTCTACTCATATTATGTTTCCCATGCGTACCACATATGCGTATATTGTGTTCCTTATGCATACCACATATCCGAATGTGGCAGTGGTTTACCAGTAGAATGGTTAACGAATGGAATAGATAACTTTTACATGGACATGGAACTTCGTAGTGTAGGCCCTATGGTCTCTTGCGGTCTCCTTCGTTCTTATGTTCTCATGTACCACATATGCAAATCTTCTGTTCACTCCGCATACCCCCCACACTCCCCCACTCCCCTCTAGGAACTCCACATCAACAGACGTCTTTCTCCACGAATATGTCTACCACCCAAATTGCAGGCAACTCCAGGCTGTAATCACTTTGTTATTTGCAGTGCCACTGTGCACTGTCATTCGTGTGGAGTGCCACAAGGATCAGTTCTCTCACCTTGGTCCCCCCCCTCCTCTCCCCCCCCACGGGGCATCCAAATCATTAGATCCGATATGGGTCACCCCTCCCCCCCTCCCATTCCCCTCCACCCTTCTCCTTCTCGACCTTTCCCACTACCTGCCCCCTCCCCCATCCTCTCCCAGTCACCCCCTCCCACTCACCCCCTTCCCCCTCCCTACTCACCCCGTTCCTCCCCCTCCCCACTCGCCCCCTTCCCCCTCCCCATTCGCCCCCCCTTCCCACTCGCCCCCTTCCCCCTCCCCATTCGCCCCCCCTTCCCACTCGCCCCCTTCCCCCTCCCCACTCTCCTCTTCCCCCTCCCCACTCTCCTCTTTCCCCTCCCCCTCCCCCTTCCCCATCTCCTCTCCTCCCCTTTCCCACTTCCCCCCCTTCCCACTCCCCCCCGTCCCCCTTCCCACACTCCCCTTCCTCTTCCCCCTTTCCCCCTTCTTTTCCTTTCTCCCCCAGTTGAGCGGTGTCAGGTGATGCTAAACAGAATAACTTATATGAAATATGCAACGTCTGTAATTAGACAGAATAAATATTTGAAGTCCGTCGCTGTATTGAAGAGAGCCTCTGTCGAGCCGGCGACGCCGTGCGAATATTTTGGTATTGTTTCAGTATCACGCAAGCACATTTTTCACTGCTTTCGTTTTTACACTTCAGAGATCTGTTTTTAACATGGAATAGCCACCTAACGTTAGGGTAGGTTAGGTTAGGCTAGGGTAGGATATATTACGTTAAGAGGTATTGGACAAGATAAATGTCATGTTAAGTATACGTGCTTGCGTGGTTCTGGAATTTTACCAAGAATTCATTCTGGTTGAATTCAAGGAGTTTTTTATTCGTGAAATGGGAGCTTCATCAATTCATTAAAATAGTCTAGCGGTAGGCAGAATAAAATATATAAAGTGCATCATTACCCTGGAGAGAGCGATCCGTTCGCTTCCTCGTGGTTGTCATGGAATCGAGTAAGGACGTTACCACACTGGGCTATTTTTCCTTCGGCTGTTGGAGCAGATTTCCAGTCCGAAGCTTTCGGGAAGGTATCTAATATGCTGGATGAAAATTATTTCCCTCCAGCATATCATATTTCTATGTAAATTATTGAGAAAACAAAACAGTTTGCCATAGGGATTTTACGGCGGAAAACGTTCTGGCGGTGGGTGGGACCTCCAATTAATTGGAGGTTGGAGGAAAAATAGCCCAATGTGATAACGCCACAACATGACTGCAAGACGAGTAAACGGAAACGTAGCACCAGGTACGGAAGTGTGTACTCACCTCACATCTCCTTTGTGACTGAGAGGGAGCCACGGAAACGAATAAAATCGCCTGACGGCAGAGGGGTTAAACAAAGAAAAGGACCGCCGGGTATGGAAGGTGTGAACAGTGAGTTACCTCGCATTACTCCGACGCTTATGCCGACTCGATTAATGCAATTATCGTCCTTGCATGGCGCGCGGTCCCGCGCATTGGGCGTATACGTTCGAATTAGGACGAAAAAAAAAAAAAAAATTAGGATGAAGTAAGGGCCGCCTGTCCTTGTTTTGTTGTCCCCAGCTGAGATGCCACGGTGCCAGCCACCGGTATGGCACCCAGTGCAGTAAAGTAACGGCGCTTGTTAATGTATATACATACACACATTTCAGTAATTGTAGTATGCAGGAAATGAGCACCAATCGTTGGCTCCCGTCTCCAAATCGTCTTATCATACCGAACCTCAAATTTATGTACAGTTCCAATTTAATTTGTAGCCTTGATTTCCAATTATCATATATACATACGTACATAGTTACATATGTATATAGTTACATACAAAGTTACATATACTGCACATACATTTATGCGAACATATATACATACATATATATACATACAGATATACATACATACATACATACATACATACATACATACATACATACTTGGAGACATATTACATAGTCACATAAAAAGTTACATATACAGCACATACATAAATGCGAACATATATACATACAGATATACATACATCCATACATACATAAATACATGCATAAATACGTACATAGATACATATACATATACATACTATACAACACACATATATACATGTATAAATACGTACATATATATACACACATACATACACATACACACATACATATATACATACATGTGTGGATATATTAGCACACATTTTCAAATATCGATGAATATGGATTTCTGCCCAGGCCCATTGCCTCTTTCGCTTCGCCGAGTAGTTGTCTTTCCTCGGCTGAATAAAATCACCTGCCGGCAGGACACGAACAGCGGTGACAGATGTAACAGGGATAATTTTACCTCTCTGGCTGTTCAGGGGGTTTCCCTGGGCTGAATAGAACCACTTGGTAGAAGACTGAATAGCTGCGCGAGTTTGGAGTAAAAGGGTTAATTTGGCAATTGGTTCCCTGGTTACCAGTTGACGGTGGAGGTGTAGGCGGCAGTTACCACGGCAGCAGTTTAGCGCAGTCCGATGATAAGGTGACGAAGGTAGGGAGGGAGAGAGAGAATGAGATAGAAAATGAGAAAGAGAAGGAAGGGATGGGATGGAGAGAGTGAGGTGGGAAAGGAGAGAGAGAGAAGAGAGGAAGGGAGATAGATAGGAATGGAGAGAAAGAGTGAGGTAGGAAGAGAGAGAGAAGGGAGGAGGGAGGAAGAAAAGGACGAAGGAAGGAAAAAACGAAGGTAGGGATGGAAAGAGATAGAGAGATAGAGAGAGAGGTTGGAAGGGAGAGAGAGAAGGGAGGAGGAAGGAAGGAAAGGACGAAGAAAGGAAAGAAAGAAGATAGGGAGTGAGGACAGAGGTGGAAGGTAAAAGAGAGATATTCATCGGTGACTGTTAAGGATCGATCATGTGTCCTTTGAACACAAGGGGAGATCATGACTGTGTGTGTGTGTGTGTGTGTGTGCGTGTGTGTGTGTGTGCGTGTGTGTGTGTGTGTGCGTGTGTGTGTGTGTGTGTGTGTGTGTGTGTGTGTGTGTGTGTGTGTGTGCGTGTGTGCGCGCGCGCGCGTCTAAACCCGCACCACCACGATAACGCACGGGCGAGCGACACGTCGGTTGCTAAGTCCGTCTACGCTGGCCACAGTCTTCTCTCGCGGCTTCCCAAGCGCCATCATCCGGTTCGTAAATGTTTTTATCATAATTTCCGCAGATAAAGCCGCGTCATTGGAAACTTTCCCCCAAGAGGGATGGAAGGGAAACTTAAGATGAGAAAATAGAATAAGTCTACTCTTATAACGATGAAGATTCTCTCTCTCTCTCTCTCTCTCTCTCTCTCTCTCTCTCTCTCTCTCTCTCTCTCTCTCTCTCTCTCTCTCTCTCTCTCTCTCTCTCTCTTTCTTTCTATCTCTCTCTCTACCTCCCTCTCCCCCTGTCTTTCTCTCTTCCTCTCTCGTTTGACGAAAACTGTAATAGAGTGGTCAAATGCGACCATATCCAAGGAGTGATCAAGGTAATATTTCACACTGTAGTGGATTTTTTCATTTGAATAAAATCGTTTGGTCACAGACTAAATAAAATCTTTTAAGTTTGTGAGGATCTGGAGGAAAGAGATTGGGCACCCCTACGGACCAGAGGCACGTTTTTTTTTATGATTGGAGACTGGTCCAGTCAGAGAAGCAAGTTGATCACTTTTATCCTCTACAGTTCCTCTTCTATTGGCGACGAAATAATAGATAGATTTATTTTATTATCTAATTATTTATTAATTAATTAATTTATTTGTTTATTTGTTTATTTATCTATTTATTATAGAAAGCACCGAAAGGAACTGTGTATACAGAAAGTCTAACGACTTTTAAGTCCAGTTAATGATATTACACCCAGTCACCACTAACTACACCAACATCACGAGTTAACCACCACCTCTTTCACCATCATCGTTTTCATATCACCACCTGCACCGTCATCATTCAAACTACCACCACCACCAATATCACCACTACCACGACCACCTCTACCACTACCACCACCACCGCAACAATCACCACCATATCCATCACCACCACCTCTTCCACTACTACGACTACCACCAATATCACCACCACCACAACTACTGCCACTACCACGACCACCTCCACCACCACCGCAACCATCACCACCATATCCATCACCACCACCACCACAACTACCATCAATATCACCACCACCACCTCCACCACCACAATCACCACCATCACCACCACCTCCACCTCCACCACCACAACCACCACCAAAATCATCACAACCATCTCCACCATCACCACCACCACCACGGCCATTACCATTGACCCGCGTAATAGCACCATCACTACCACCTCCACCACCACCTCCACCACCACCATCACCACCATCACCACAATCACCACCACCACCACGGCCATTACCATTGCCTCGCGTAATAGCACCACCACGACCACCACCACCTCCACCACCACCACCTCCACCTTGTTATGTCCCCCCGCCTTTCATCATATCGCATCATTAGAATCGAAAGCTTTAATTCGCCTTTGAGCTTTACGGCCAAGTGACATAAAGCCCAGAATCGCATCCCACCCGCCACTAATGTGCTTATAAAGGGGTTTTCCCATTTATTTAAGCTCTTTAATTCAAACCCCGACGTTACCACTGCGGATGTATAAAAAGGATGTATGATAATGTATGATACACGAATGTCATGAATGTTGTATAGACGTGGCTTGTAGGAGGGTGAGTGGAGGTACGGGGAGGCGGCTGGCTTAAGCTAGTGGGGCCCTGTCCCGTGACTGTGTATGAGCCCTTGGAGGGGTGGGGGTGAATAAAATTGCCTGGCGAAGGAAAAAATCGGATCTGTAGAGACATTTTCATTGGCCGAACTGGTGTCAGTTAGCAGCCTTCCACATTGCTTTCTTGTATATAAGAACATAAGAATGAAGGAGACTGCAATAGACCATAGGACCTACACTAGACAGTTCCATGTCCGTTACCACCTGTCATACCCACGCATGAAGTTGTCTAGCCTTTTCTTAAAACAACCGATAGTCTTAGCACTCACTACATGGTTACTAAGTCTAATCCATTCTTTGACCAATCTATTGGTAAACCAATTCTTGCCTATTTCCTTCTTAAGTCTAAATTTGTCTAATTTAAATCCAATACTGCAAGTACTGCCATGCTGTCTTAATATCATGATAGTTGAGTTAGTTATGTTTGTTGACATATTTATGGCCGAGGGTGTAACGAAATGATCGTGTTGTTATTATGTTAACATATTGTTATTATCTCAAGATAATAAGAATTTATAAATACTGGAGGTAACTTATGAAATAAATTCTGGAGTTGCATCTAATGAAGAAAGTTGTCAGGGGTGCCAACTGATTTTACAGGAAAAACAAATCTTCCTTTTTATTTATTCATTTATTTATTTATTTATTTACCTATTTATTACTTAGACGTCCGTCTCTACATGAGACACGTAGAAAAGAAACTGAAAAAAGGAAAGGAAGGAAAGAAAAAAAAAGTAAAAATAGACATAAAAAGAACAACGGAGGATGGAAGGGACAATGCGTACATGAAGAGGGAGGGAGGAAGAGAGGGAGAGAGCGAGGAAGAGAGAAATGATGGAAGAAAGTAAAGAGGGAGAGAGGGAGGAAGAGAAGAGACTTGAGGGGTGAGAAAGGGTTAATTCGAAACCGGTGGGAGGGGGAGGGAGGATAAGAAAGTGGGACAGGGAAAGGGGGAAGGAGGTGGTTACTGAATGGACTTCAGGTTACTGGAGAGGGTTTTGGACAGGAGGAAGAGGAGGAAGAAAAGTGGGGAAGGGGAATATGTATTTGTTCAATAAGAATGCCAACAAGTACCAGTAATAATAGTAATAATAATAATAGTTTTATATATGATATATATATATATATATATATATATATATATATATACACACACACATATATGTATATATATATATATATATATATATATATTTTTTTTTTTTGGGGGGGGGAGGGCAAGTACAAGTACTGGAGTCACCTGAGCGACCTCAGACAAAAGCCATGTCTCCATTTCCTCCCGGACCAATCAGGATCGCTTTTGAGTGATGCATATTATGCGAACAGTCTGTGCGTCGGTTACAAGGCGGCTCGCCATTGGTCAGGATATAAAGAAGGCGGGGCTTATTTCGCCTGACATCGCGGAGACGAGCTACAGGGACGAAAGCGTTTAGGGACAAGAAACAACGTCAGGGGCATGGCAAAAGGACGTTTGGGGCGAGAGGGCACGTAATGAGGATCGAGGGCAGAGCGAGGGACAAGGATAAATAATATCAGGGAAACATCAAAGGAAGAGAGAACAAACAAGGGGGGAAAGAGGCACAGGGAATGGTGGGGAGGGGACAGCTGGGGGGCTGGCTAAGCCATCAAAGGCCAAGGACGGGGGGTGGGAGAAGGGGAGCAGAAAGGGGTGGGGGGATAGGGGGGGTACAAGGAGCAGTAGGCAATGGCCGCGAAGCAATTAGTATCAACCATTGCTTTTAATTTTGTCTTTTTTCATTCTTAATTCTTAATTATTCTATATATTTTTTATTCCTGTTTCTGGGGGTAACGATATTCTGTAGACCAGGTCTCTATTTAATTATTGTTTATTAATTTTTCATTTATTTATTTACTTTGATGCTCGGTGGCCAAGCGAGTTGGACCAAGGGCGTGGTTCATTAAGTGCCACGCAACAAAGATCTTTGTAAGGGGCACTGTCTTAGCCTCCTGATAGGGGGAGCTCACTACGGTAAACCTGATTTTTTATTTACTTATTTTTTCATTCTGTTCTATTTTTATGTCATTTTCTTTTTAGCTATTGGGAATCCAGGACGACTCGAGAACGGGTGAGTGTGGTGTGTGAGGGACACACACACACACACACACACACACACACACACACACACACACACACACACACACACACACACACACACACACACACACACACACACACACACACACACACACACACACACACACACACACACACACACACACACACAAACACACACACACACGCACACACACTCACAAACCCACACACACACGCACACACACACTCACACACACGCACACACACACTCACACACACTCTCCCACACTCAACGGTGGCACTGGTAGTGGATGTACCAATGGCTGCCTTCATAATTCTTGCTTTACCGTAGAGAGTTGCACGGAGAAATGAAATGAAAAGGACTGTCTGGTTGAGGTATATATATGTGTGTGTGTGTGTGTGTGTGTGTGTGTGTGTGTGTGTGTGTCTGTGTGTGTGAAAATACTATGCCTAGTCAGTAAGGGACAGAAATAAAGGAATATATAGATACATAAGTAAATGAATAACGTGAAGATATTACTTTGCCTGGTCTGTAAGAGACAAGAATGAATTAATAGATAGATATTAACATACAAACAAATAAATTAACAAATCACTTGATTCCCTACTCTGCACCCCACTCATCTGCCCTCGCTCCCATCTCCCCCCTCCCCCTCATCCCCCTTTCCCCTCCCCCTCCTCCCCTCCCCCCCTCCACCCACCCCCATAAATCGGTATCACATCCTATAGTCCCTCGGGCCAGGCCACGTGTGTTGCGTGATATGGTGTGATAAGTTGACTAAAGAGAGAGGCGTGTTAAAGTTGGTGTTATGTGGTCCCACGTGGTGTTATGATACTATTAATACTTACCCTCTTCGCTGGGCAGGGGTCCTTCTGATGAATAAAAATTCGACGACAAGATATAAGGTGAATATGTCGTATATGTGAGTGAGCATATACAACGTATATTAGAAGCCCCTTTCCACCTTTTAAGGGGTTGGTCATTAACATCTTCGCTACAGATGGAGTTGTGCAAAGCTGAATAGAGTCGTCTGGCGGCAGCATTTTTTTTTTTTTAAGAGAATGCCACCGAATCAAGGTCCAGTGTGTGTTATATAGAAGGGTGAAAAACCAGATTAACAATAGTAATTATGGTAAAGGTGTTATTATTAATAATAATAATAATAATAATGATAATAATAATGATGATGATGAGGATTGATAATGATAATAAACTTAATAAAATTATGATAAGTATGATAATAGTAATTGATAATGGTAACATTAATGATATAATAATAAAAGTAATAATGATAATAGTAATTGATAATGATAACATTGATGATGTAGTAATGATAGTGATAATAATTATAATAACAGCAACATTAACAATGACGATGAAAATAAAAGCTACAACATTTCCCACGAATACATAAAAAAAAACATAAAAAGACTAAAAGAATAAAGACATAGTTTATGAAAAAAAAAAATCTAAAACAAAAGTTATATATGTTGTACTCTCACAGATAAGAGGTAGCATGTGTATGGAATGTCATGTTATATTGTTTGGTCCCAGTAATAGATAGCCCTTTGTATGCTGTATACTCTTATTGTCCTGGCTGTAACGTAATATATGGTGTGCGGGATGCAGTTTGTGTGACGCGGATTGTTAGCGATGAAATTGGTTTAATATCTCACAATGTAACATATATATATACATATATATATACATGTACATATGTGTGTACATATGCATTATATTTATATGTACATAGACATATACCTTATACACTTTATATGTACATATACATGTACTCTCCTACTCTTTCCTTCCTCACTTCCTCTTCCTTTGTTTTCTCTGTACTTATTTCTTCTCCGTTCCTTTTCCTTCCTTCCCCCCTTCCTTCCTTCTCTCCTCCCCTACCTCCCTCCTCCCTTCCTACCCTCCTTCACTCCTCCCCTACCTTCCTCCTTCTTCCCTCCCCTACATCCCTCCTTCCTTCCTCCCCTCCTTCCCTCTTCCCCTCCTTCTCCCCTCTCCTACCTCCCTCCTTCCTTCCTCCCCTTCTTCTCCCCTCCCCTACTTCCCTCCTTCCTTCCTCCCCTCCCCTACCTCCCTCCTTCCTTCCTCCCCTCCCCTACCTCCCTCCTTCCTTCCTCCCCTCTTTCTCTCCTCCCCTACCTCCCCTCTTCTCTACGCCCCTCCTTCCTTCCTCCCCTCTTTCTCCCCTCCTCTCCCTCACCCCTTCTCTACGCCCCTCCTTCCTTCCTCCCCTCTTTCTCTCCTCCCCTACCTCCCTCCTCTTCTCCCCTACCTCCCCTCTTCTCTCCTCCCCTCCTTCCGTCCTCCCCTCCTTCTCTCCTCCCCTACATCCCTCCTTCCTTCCTCCCCTCCTTCCTTCCTCCCCTCCTTCTCTCCTCCCCTACCTCCCTCCTTCTCTCCCCCCCTTCCTTCCTTCCCTCCTTTTCTCCTTATCTTTTTTCTTTCTTCCTCTTTTATCTCCTTATTCGTATCCCCGTTTTTTTTATCTTCCTTAGTCCTCAGCTAAGTTCCCCTTTCTCCTTTGGAGCGATTTTTATCTCGTTACCATGTAATACTGCTTTCTTTCTTTGCTTTTCCCTTTTCATTTATTCTCCTCCTCCCCTCCTCCTCCTCCTCCTCCTCCTCCCCCTCCCCCCTCCTCCTCCTCCTCCTCCCCCTCCTTCTCCTCCTTCCATCCTCCTCCTCCTCCTTCCATCCTCCTCCTCCTCCTCCTCCTCCTCCTCCTCCTCCCCCCCCCCCCATGCTGGATGTCTTTCCTTTGTACTTGTTTTTCTGTCTGCATTTACTTCGCCTCTCTCATTTTATTAGCATCCGCATGTCTCCCTTCGCCATCACCTCCTCCTCCTCCTCCTCCTCCTCCACCTCCGCTTCCTTTTACTTCTCCTCCTCCCTCTCATCATCATCATCATCATCATCATCATCATGTTCCTCTTCCTCCTCTCCTTTTCATTCTTCTCCTACCCCACCTCTTATTCTGTCCCTCTTTCTCCTCTTCTTTCTCCTTTTTGTCTTTCCCAACCTACTCTCTCCGAAAAACTCTCATCCAACTTTCCTCTTCCAACTTTCCTCTTCCCCCTTCCCTCTCCCTCTTGTCATTCCTTTTCTCTTTGCCTCTTTCCCTCTCCCTCTTTTCGCTTCCCTCATTCTCTCTCCTCTTTCCTTCCTTCACTCTTCCCCCTTCCTTTGCCTTCTTCCTTTCTCCCTTATTTCCTCTTCCTCCTCTCCTCTCTCTCCTTCCCTCTCCCTCTTATTCTCTCCCACCCTCCCTCTCCCTCTTATTCTCTCCCACCCTCCCTCTCCCTCTTTCTCTCTACCTCCTTCCCACTCCTTTCTCTCTTCCTTTCCATCTCCCTCCTTCTCTCTCCCTCCTTCCCTTTGCCTCCTTCTTTTCTCCCTCCTCACCTCTTTCCTTTCCTCTTCCTCCTTCCTCTCTCGCTCCTTCCCTCTCCCTCCCTCCGTCTTCCTCCCTCCTCCGTCTTCCTCTCTCCCTCCTTTCCTCTCCCTCTCTCCCTCCTTTCCTCTCCCTCTTACCGTCTCCCGCCTTCCCTCCCTCCCTCCCTCCCTCCCTCTTGCATGTATTACTTCTCTGGCCTTCTCCTTGACACGTTCCCCAGCCTCGCCCGTGATCGTTGTTTATCCCGTAGTCTTGGCTCTCCTCGTCTCTCATGAATATGCCAATTTGTTGTGCCCATCAAGATGGACACTTACGGTGAGCACGATTCGGTAAATAGTCGGTTATTTGAAAGAGTTGAAGGTGAGTCAGCAAATGGTCGGTGATTTGAAAGTGTGAAGGTCTTCGAGTGTCCGAACATCGAAGAAGAGAGTTTCTGCATGACCACTTCGAGTTGCGCCCTTCTCTTCGAGGGTTCCCGTCCTACGAAGGGTCCGCGGGTCCTCAGAAGACCAATGGAATCCTCGGGTGTCAGGAAGAAGAAAGTCGATAAAGCAAATCCCCTGGGGTGGGTAGTTTCCAGGAAGTTCCAAATCGGGATCAGAGCCGATGTAAAATGAAATATAGACCCCCCCCACACACACTGAAATTGTACCCGGGGTTCATTT
>NC_134818.1:11546869-11559369 GCF_046742065.1 Oratosquilla oratoria
CCTCCTTCTTCTCCTCGTCCTCGCCTTCCTCTTCCCCTCCCTCTCCCACCGTCCCAGCCACCAGCCTCCCATCCATCCCCGAAAATCCCGCTAATCCCCCAGGACCTTCCCCAAAGGGCACTCCCCCTTACTCCTCCTCGTAATCCCACCCATTCCACTCTCAAGGTCCACCTCTCAAGGCCCACCTCCACGAACTCTAGTCCTGTTCATTGCAGAAACTTCAGAGACTGAAACGAAGGAAGATGCGAAACCCGCACGCTTGCGATTATTAACAAAGGTCAGACTAAACTGAATGAGGTTTTGATCTATTGTCGTGGTGCCCCGTTTTGTCTCAAAGACGATCCCCCCCCCCACACACACACCTGCCTACACCCCTGTAATAGTATATGACCATGTTCACACTAGCGGTTTGAACCGCGCGGAAACCGTTGTAGTACCACATAGTCAAGGAACAACTGCGCGGTTGTGTGAGAACGCCTCCATTGACCTACATAGTAACTGAACCGCCGCGGTTCAAACCGCTAGTGTGAAGGGTTGAACATGTCCCACTAGTTTCTCTTTATTCCCATCTTTTTTTTTTCCTCCTCTTCTATGTGGTAGATGGACACACAGATAACATTTTATTTGTAATTTTTGTAACACTTGCGAAATTAAAATTCATTTTGAACAGTTCCGAATGGAGGATAAAGTTCAGACTATGTAACGCACAATAAACAAACACGAAGCACCCATTAGACTAAAAGCTAAAATTGTAATGCTGGTATATGATATTTTTGTTTTATTTATTTATTTATTTATCCGTTTTGTTTTGTTTTATTTATTTAATTGTCTTTTTTCATTTTATTTTGTTTATTTTGTTTTTTATTTATCTATTGTGTTTATTTGTTTTTTAATTCATTTTATTCATTTATTCGTCTATGTTTTTCCTATCGAATTAATTTATGCTGGTATATGATCTTTTTTATTTATCTAATTTATTTGTCTTTTTTATTTTATTTGTTTATTTTATCATTTGTTTGATATTTTATTTGTTTTTTAATTTCATTTTGTTCATTTATTTATGTTTTTTTCCTATCGAATTAATTTATTTTCTATTTTATATATCTCATTTGTGTATGTTTTTATTTTTTGTTTTGTTTTATTTTATTTTTGTCTATTTTTTCTTAATTTGTATGCCTTGTGACCAGGCGATTTGATTCAGCTGTTTGTGACCCTTCCAGTTAAAAAAAAGTTTAATTTACTTTAATACATAGTATTCGTTTCTTTACAGGTACGCTGTCGCGCCATCATGGTAGTGAAAAAAGCCTCGACCATTCTGTAAGTGTGAAGGAAAACTTTCATTAGTGACGTGGAAGTTTGTATAAGAAAGAAAAAATATACACTCATCCACACACACAGACACACACACACACACACACACACACACACACACACACACACACACACACACACACACACACACACACACACACACACACACACACACACACACACCATACATGAATTTAAGAACAAACTAGATGTTGCGAGATACAAAGGACGGAACACTACGAGCATAGCTCCCCTTCCCGTTGAATAGAACTAGGTAAATGCACACACACACATACGCGCGCGCGCGCGAATGTATGCATATTCATGTATATTTGTATATATGTAAGTATGTGTAGAAATCGCTATATACGGAACACATGCCCATTACTGCATCAAAGCAAGTTCGAAACAAGATAAATTTATAGAAAAATCTAGCGCTATTCTAGGGAGTCTTTCGACGAGTTAATTAGGTTGGTTACTGAGGTCATGACCCTAGTTGGCACCTCCCTTCGAAAGAGCCACTCTTTGGCACTCGCCCCTCAAAGTCTCTTTAATTGGTGGAACATATGGTGTTGGGTCTCGTTACATGTGTGTGTGTGTGTGTGTGTGTGTGTGTGTGTGTGTGTGTGTGTGTACACGGGCGTGCGGTCACGTGCACATGTAAAGGTCGTGTAGTCAGTTTTGGCGAATGACCTCTATCATGGCATCTTACTGTAATATAGTTTTTTACCTTAGTTGTATAATTACATATTTTACATTGGTTTGGAAAGTGTTAGGTGTTAGATTAAGTTGATGTGATACATTGTGACATATGATGACGTGTTATGCGTGGGGTGTGAGATGACGCGAAGCACGGGTCCAGCATAGGTTGGCGCTTCGTGGGGTGTGAAGGGACGCGCGCGGGCCCGGCGTATCTGTTACCGAAGCAAAACGTCATTAAGTTGAGGTCCATCGAAGTTCTGCTGTGGCATCGGGATACATAGTTTGAAATACACATTTCTCATTACAGAAGGACAAAGGAGAGGATTCGAGGGCCGCAGCTCATTGTCCCTTTTTAATCAGCGAACGGAATTGTATCAGAATATATTCCTGATTTTGATTCTCAGAAACGCTACGCAGTAATCATAGTTGCTCTCTCACTCTCGCTCACTCTCTATCGCTTTCTCTCGCTGTGTGAATGTGTGTGTGTGTGTGTGTGTAGTTTACGGGTGTTGGAGTTGTGATCATGGGGTCCCGTCTTTTTGCCTCTACCCGTCAACCTTTGCCTTAAATTCGTTAATGTTGGTGGCCTAAAGTATATTTTCATGCAGTTTGTTCCATCAATCTACTATTCTACATTATGTGTGGACATTTATAGCCTATGCTATGGCCTTTGGCCTTTGGTTGGGGGGGGGGGGACGGCGCAAGATTATCCATAAGGATAGAAGCGCTGGTGAACTGCAATCCATAACAACAACAACAACAACAACCTCCAAGATGTCACTAAGAAGAGCTGCTGGCTGAATAGGGTTCTTTGATCAGTCGAGGGCGCTCGGACTTCTTCGCGTGGCCACACAAACATCCGAATAAAATCGCCGGGCGGCTGCTAGACGAGGGGGATAAGTGCCACACGGCAGGGAAGGCGGCCCGTCACGCTTGGGTGAAATATTTGATGAAAAGGGACGTTTCACTGCGAAAGGTCACTGTGGCCTTTAGAGAAGACTCGCCGAGGGGCCCCGGTGGCTGTGTCTTCAAGAACTGCAGAGCATCACTCCCACTACCACCCACAACACCTACACCTCCGTTCACGCCCCCATACCTCGCCCACACCCCCATTCGTCCTCTTCCCTTTTTTTGTGTGTGTGTATGTGTGAAATGAGGAGGTGAGGAGGAGAACAGGGGTGGAAAAGGAGTTGGGAGACAGGGGTGATGAAAGAGTATTAGGATGGTTTGGACACATGGAAAGAATGAGTGAAGAAAGACTAGTAAAAGAGGTATGGAAGGCAGATGTGGAGGGAGTGAACATGAGGGGACGTCCTAGGATGAGGTGGATGGATGGGGTGAAGGGGGCTTTGGGGAAGAGGGGAATGTCTGTTGAGGAAGGACGGGAGAGGACAGAAGACAGGGGTGAATGGAGAATGGTTGTATATGGATGATGTTGTGATGCATGAGGTGGAATGGGCGGGGAATGGGGGGTGAGGTAGTATGTGTGAGCAAAATTTGACGCAGCCCGAAGGGATTTCTCCCCGTCTTCTCCTTTTATGCATGGGGGGACGGAGAGGGGGGTCGCCGATTTAATGAAGCGGCCTTGCTGTGGATGTGCTGTGTCTTGCGACACTGCTTCTGACCCAGAGCAGTGGACAAGGTGCAGGGATGACCCGTCATCCAGGAGGTGCTAAGATAAGAGGGAGGGTGGAGGGGTGTGGAGTGTATTGAGGGATGGAATGGGTGGGAATGATTTTATGCCTTTTACTTTTTGGCTACCTCCCTTGTAAGGGGGAAAAAGCCTTGGTATATGTGTGTGTGTGTGTGTGTGTGTGTGTGTGTGTGTGTGTGTGTGTGTGTGTGTCTGGCCAGGGTGGGAACTTTTTCGTGTGCGTCATGAGTTGACATAACAACTCAAAAGAATCCTAAGGAAAAGAGAGACGGTACTGGTTTGTGTGTGTGTGTGTGTGTGTGTGTTTATGTGTGTGTTCTTTGTGTGTAGGTAAATGTAGTGATGCAATTAGCTCGTAAAAATTAGAAGCAGACACTAAAATACTCTGAAGACTCGAAAAAGGGATGACATTGAAGTGAAATGAAAAAGATACATGGCATTGAAGAGAAAGATAGAGGCGCTGAGAGAGAGAGAGAGAGAGAGAGAGAGAGAGAGAGAGAGAGAGAGAGAGAGAGAGAGAGAGAGAGAGAGAGAGGATGCACCGAAGAGAGTTTAAAAAAAAAAAAGGGTTGCAGTGATCCAGCGGTGGGTCGTCTCTCTCTCTCTCTCTCTCTCTCTCTCTCTCTCTCTCTCTCTCTCACTCTCTCTCTCTCTCTCTCTCTCTCTCTCTCTCTCTCTCTCTCTCTCTCTCTCTCTCTCTCTCTCTCTCTCTCTCTCTCTCTCTCTCTCTCTCTCTCTCTCCTCTCTCTCTCTCTCTCTCCTCTCTCTCTCTCTCTCTCTCTCTCTCTCTCTCTCTCCTCTCTCTCTCTCTCTCTCTCTCTCTCTCTCTCTCTCTCTCTCTCTCTCTCTCTCTCTCTCTCTCTCTCTCTCGACGAAAAAAAGAACTGTTGTTGACCCTCTGGCGCAATTTAGCCGATTTTGCGGCCGGTGGCGGGAAACGAAGGAGGGCAGGGGCGGTGGGGGGGTGTTGGCGGCGGAACCCCCCCACCCCACCCCCCGTGACCCTATGGATAGTACTTCGAAAGTCTTTTTCTTATCCTCCACAAAAAACAAAAAAGGGAAAAAAAAATCTGGGGCGGTTCTTCTACGACGGGGTTCTACGCCCACAACCGGCATCTAACTGTAGCCTCTCTCTTCAGAGGAATACATTACATAGTGGAGCAAAAAAGTACTTCTGCAAGAGGAAATTGAGGAGTAGCAAGGTCTGAGGCACTTTTTCTTTTTCTTCTTTTTCGCCCTTCTTCTTCTTCTTCTTCTTCTTCTTCTTCTTCTTCTTCTTCTTCTTCTTCTTCTTCTTCTTCTTCTTCTTCTTCTTCTTCTTCTTCTTCTTCTTCTTCTTCTTCTTCTTCTTCTTCTTCTTCTTCTTCTTCTTCTTCTTCTTCTTCTTCTTCTTCTTCTTCTTCTTCTTCTTCTTCTTCTTCTTCTTCTTCTTCTTCTTCTTCTTCTTCTTCTTCTTCTTCTTCTTCTTCTTCTTCTTCTTCTTCTCCTCCTCTTACTTCTTCGCCTTCTTCTTCGCCTTCGTCTTTTTTTTTTCGTCTTTCTTCTTATTCTGCTCTGCTTCTTCTTCTTCTTCTTCTTCTTTTGTAAAGTGTGAATGAAGAGACACTTCTTTGAAAAACTGTGTACATCTATGGAACGCGCAGCAATCGTTCTTTATGACTGAAAGACTGATTTTCACCCAAAGAAGGATTCTGAACATTTTTGACTTCATCTGTCCATTCTCTCCTCCTCTGTCCTTGAGTATCTCCTTTATTTCTTCCAAGGATAGAAGCGCTGGTTATCACTCTTTGCCTCAAAGTCGAGACCTCGAATCCTGACTAGAATCTTTGGTATCGGTTTGAACAAAATCTAGAAGACGTACTATCTTGCTGGAAGGGTTTGCTTAGCCCCACCGACTAAATACCTCAACCCATATGTTGGTGAGTGAGGAGCCTACACAAGGAGACGCTGAGTAGCTGCGGGTAAGGCCGTCACCTTTGCCCCTTGTGCGCTTCTTGTACTGGTGAAGCAAGTAACACAGTCACTTGGGAATTGGAGAGGAGTGCGGGATTCGAACCCAGAATTGAGAGCTAGACCAGCACACCAGGCAATTTTATTCATCTGAGAGGAACCTCAGGTTCCCCGTGGACTCTCCTCTTCCTCCTCTTCCTCCTCCTCCTCCTCCTCTTCCTCCTCCTCCTCCTCCTCCTCCTCCTTGGAGCCGGGGTTCTGCAATGAGAGCTCAGCATCAAAGGTTCGACAAATTGGAAAACTTATTTCCATGTCAAAAGTCTCTCTTATCTTTTACTCTCTTGTGAAGACATTGTCTGCGAATGATTAACATCAGTGATTAATCACTTGGGGAGGTGGGGGATGGGGGATTTGTGTCTTTGTCCTTTGGATGTATATTGTCTGGCTGCAACAACTGTGCTCGCAAGCGTATACACATACGTACACACAGATGAACGCACACAAACACACACACACACACATACAGTCACATATATAGAATATATGCAAATGTAAACATAATTAACTAAATCAACATACACAGTAAAGATAAGAGACGAGGGCATTGCAAAGTTGTCCAGAAGGATAGAAGCGCTGGTAAACTACAGCCTATGATAACAATATAACAACACATGTACACGCACAAATGCACACACACACACACACACACACACACACACACACACACACACACACACACACACACATACACGACTCGACGGCGCAATGGTAGCGTTCGCAATTGCTGCTACAGCGAATCCGAGTTTGAATCCCACCCAGGGCTGAGATAATTTCAGTATCGTTGCGCCGCGAGTTGTTACTCCAACTCTCGTGGGCGGGAAGTTGGGTGTGTGTCCGTGGAAGGTCACAGCATTACCCATAGATCGGTAATATATGAGCTCTGAGCCCTCTTCCGGGAGGGAAATAGCTGTCGATCACGAGTGCAACACGTGATCCAAGACCATGGTGAATCATACACACATATTTTTACGGGTATTCTACTTCCTGAGCATTTCGGAGAATTCGTTACAACTTGCTCAGATGAATATAATCTCCTGACGGCAGCTAGAAAGGAATTAACTCCCTAAGAGATTGCCCTTTAACATTATGGCGTACTTCGTGTATTTTATTCTGGCTAAAGGTGTTATCACACCGCCCACGCCAAGAACTTTTTCCGCTGCAAAATCACTCTGGCAAACTATTTTCCTCCCGCATTTGATATGCTGAAGGAAAATTATTTCCCTCCAGCATATCTCGGATTCCTTCCCGAACGGTGAGGGCTGCTTATCAGGTCCAACGCCGTAAGGGTAGTCGGTTTTTGTGATCCCGAGGGGGCTTTGGTATAATAGGTGGGGGTCTCGGTCCGTTCACCCCCCCCTCACCCCGCCCCTAAACCTATTTCCCCCTTCCGACAACCCCCCTCCACCTGCCACCCCCCCCCTCCCCGTCCCGTACCTTTTTATCAGTAATTGTATCAAACATCTTGTTCATAGTCTGATCATAATGTACAATATATGTTACAATGTTGAAAAGGGTTTAAGTGGGGTTAAGGTTGACCAGCGATTCTATCCGAGTGGGTTAAACGGGTTTAAGGGAAAGGATTCTCGGGTTTTCACCCGGGTTAACTCACGGGTCTCCTTTCTCGTCTAACCCACTTCTTCTCCCTCCCCCAAAACCCCTTCAACACTGAACCATACCGTCGGGAGATCCACTAAGTAGACCTAGTTGTCAGTTAACTAATCCCTTTGTTAACCTTTATAACCCCTGAAAGGGACCCATGCACCCTTGGTAAGGGATTAAGGGTGAGGATCTCGAGGGCCATTTGAGTGTGAAGGAACGGGGACGTCGAGATGAAGAAGAAAGAAGAGGACAAAAGTGTTTAGAGAAGGAACCCGCGCCTTAAGAAGCCGGATTACTAAAGAAGACATTTCAAAAGCCACTTGGCTCGTGTGGTTAAGCTCCCGTGGGACTCAGGCGTGCTCCCCCCATCCCTCCTTCTCCTCCCTCTTCCCTCTTCCCCCCTCCCCCCCTCTCCCCCGGACCAGAGGTCTCGACGGGTAAAAGAAAAAATATGTCACTTAAACAGTGTCTTGGAGACATGGAGGATAGCCGTCGTGTGTGTGTGTGTGTGTGTGTGTGTGTGTGTGTGTGTGTGTGTGTGTGTGTGTGTTTGTGCATGCGTGCATGCACCTAGCCCCCACGTCTGTGTTTCATATACCCCCCACATGCTAATTGGCGACACTGAGACTCTTTGAACAGTTTGGAGAGAGAGAGAGAGAGAGAGAGAGAGAGAGAGAGAGAGAGAGAGAGAGAGAGAGAGAGAGAGAGAGAGATGTAGGAAATGAGCCCTTCTTACCAAAGAAATGCAGCCAAGAGGAAATGCAACCGAGATGAATGAAATCGCCTGACGGCAACCAGAGTAAAAGGAAAAGGGCAACCCGGTAGGGAAGGGCCTTTTGGGGTAGAGTGCAACCCCTTCAATACCGAGGCGGTCCAGCAACGCTGAATGAAATAGCCATTGCATAGCCCTTGATATCTTACAATTTTTCGTAATTCATACATTGCTTAGGATGATCCAAACTGATTGAAAAAAGGTCATTTTTGTTTGATCGCATTACCCATTCCCCCATTCCTCGTGTCCACCCCTCCCCCATTCCCCATTTCTCGCATACACTTCTCCCCCATTCCCCATTTCTCTCATACACTTCTCCCCCATTCCCCATTTCTTGTATACACCCCTCCCACATTCCCCATTTCTCGTATACACCCCTACCCCACTCCACGAAGACACCTTCCCATTCCCCATTTCTCGTAAACATCCCTCCCCCATTCCCCAAAGACTTTTTTCCATTGCCCCATAGATGCTTCTAGTTCCTGTAGACGTTCCCCCGTGAGTTCTTACCTCATTACCCATAGACCTTTTCCTTCTCCCATTCTCCATTGACGTTTCTTCATTCCCTACGCATTCTTTAGCCTCTACCCCTCTGCCAGAACACCTTCCCCCCTTCCCCTTCTACTCTCTCCTCCTCCTCCTCCCTTTCCTCTTCCTCCTACTCCTCCCTCTCCTCTTCCTCCTCCTCCTCCTTCTCCTCTTCCTCCCCTCCCTCCCCAAAGCCAGGATCCTCTTCTTGACCGCCTCTTTTCCAAATTGAACGAAGCTTAAAGGAAATGAACGAAACGAAGCGTATATGCCGATTGTAATCCCCAAGGTGGGGCATTAGAACCATTTATTTTCGTTCTTTTTTTTCTGTTGGGGTTCGAGTATAACGGGATTGCTTTTTGAAATGGACGATCGGGCGAGGTAGATGTTTGGCCTCTTGGGAGGAGAAATTATTTGTTATTTATTTTTTTTTTTTTTTTGTCGAGGGTATTAAGGGATTAAACCAGATTAGGTCAGGTTCTCAGGTTCGAGTTTAGATTTAGGATATGTTAGCAAATATTTGGTAGAATTTGAGGCGTGCGTGTGTAATCTTTTATGCGAATATATTCGATACTGGTAGTAAATTAAGATGGACAGTTGGATGACTCTTAGACTGATCAATTATTTATTTTTTCATTTATTTATCTATTTTCTAATACAGAAACATTGAAGTACCTTCCACGTGACGTCAGTAGCCAGTACGATAATGAACATTTCTTTTTTTTTATTAATTTATATATACACACAGTTAATATCTTTTCCAACCACATATCACTTTTAATTCCGTACCATCGCAAACGAGACTGAGAATCGCTCGAAGGAGGCATCCGTGGAAATTGAAAAAAAAAAATCTATTAATTTATGTATTCCTTTGTTTGTTTTTTCAAGGTCAGGACGTATCCATCATACGTGTTTTTTTTTGTCAATAGAATGATCCATATCTCCTGTTGTTTCGGGTTCATTTGTCCGTAGGAGTCTCCCGTCTCCCTTCCCAGTATCTTTCTTTATCCCTCTCCACATCCTCTCTCTCTCTCTCTCTCTCTCTCTCTCTCTCTCTCTCTCTCTCTCTCTCTCTCTCTCTCTCTCTCTCTCTCTCTCTCTCTCTCTCTCTCTCTCTCTCTCTCTCTCTCTCTCTCTCTCTCTCTCACACACACACACACACACACACACACACACACACACACACACACACACACACACACACACACACACACACACACACACACACACACTCTCTCTCTCTCTCTCTCTGTCTCTCTCTCTCTCTCTCTCTCTCTCTCTCTCTCTCTCTCTCTCTCTCTCTCTCTCTCTCTCTCTCTCTCTCTCTCTCTCTCTCTCTCTCTCCCTCCCTTTCCATTCTTCTTCCCTTTGGGTTCGTCAACTGCCCATCTCTTACCCTTTCTTTCTTCCCCTTAGCCTCTCCCTTTCGCTCTTCTCCCTTTCCCCTTTCCTTCTTTCCTTTCCTCATGTCTCCCTCTTCTCGATGTTTTTAAATTCTAATTCTTTCATTGCTCCATTTTCCTAAATACATCGTTCCTTCTTTCTACTTCTCTCCTCTTTTCTCCCTTCCTCACTTTTTCCTTCCCCTCCCCCTCCCCTCCCTCATCCCCTTCTTTTCCCCTTCTTTTCCCCTCCCCTTCCACTTCACTTGTCTCATACTTCTCCCTTCGTCTCCCCTCGTTTCTCCTCCTCTCCTCTCCTCTCTCCTCTTCTCTCCTCTTCTCCCTCTCTTTTCTCCTCTTTATTCCACTTTTCCTCCACTCTGTGCTACACTCCCTCTCTCACGTTCTCTTCCTGTTCCCATTTGCAATTAACAGCCTTTCTCATTGCCTCTCTTTTCCCAGTTTCATTTTCTTCATTCTTATCTCATTCCCTTTCCTTCTTATTTTCCTTTTGCACTTTGCTTTTGCCTTTCTCGTTTTCCTTTCTTCTATTTCACTTTTCCCTTCTCTCCCCAGTATCTTTCACGTTCTCTTTTCCCTTCCCTTTCCCCTCTTCCCTTCCCCATTTCCCCTTTTCCCTCCCCCATTTCCCCTTTTCCCATCCCCTTTCCCCTTGTCCCTTCCCCATTTCCCCTTTTCCCTTCCCCTTTCCCCTTTTCCCTTCCCCATTTACCCTTTTCCCTTCCTCTTTTCCCTTCCCCTTTTCCCTTCCCCTTTTCCCTTCCCCTTTTCCCTTCCCCTTTCCCATTTTCCATTCCCCTTTCCCATTTTCCATTCCCCTTTCCCGTTTTCTATTTTCATTTCTCCCTCGCTTTCCCTTTCTTCAGTCTCTTCCCTCCCATTTTCTCCCCCTTCCCTACCCCCTTTCCTTTCCCCCTTTCTACTCCTTTACCTTTTCCCCTTCCTCTTCCCTCATTCCTCTTCCCCTCCCCTTTCCCCATTCCCCTATCCCCTTCCCCAAAAAGCGACTTCCTTCGCCCGTGTTTTTCCCCCCGGCCACACGCGGTGCACACAAAGGGTGAGTTTGGAGTAAAATGACTCAGATTTAGATAATGGTTGGCTGTGTCGTTCCAATGCCAGGGTGTGATATTGAGCAATATGACAAAATATTCGTACGTTTTAGTGACGCGTCGCCCCAGCTGCCGTGTCAGACAGCTGTTGTGTCAGGCAGCTGCTCGCGGGGTATCGTGTTACGCATCTGCTGTATTTATTCCCAGCTGCATCCAGCGGCGGCCGATCCAGCAACCAGCGTTGTGTTCGCAGGTCCCGGAGTGGTTAACTAAATTGTTTGGGTTTAGTGTTGGGATGTCTAGATGCTGTGGTGGACTTGCTACTAGATGCGGTGTTGTGGTAGTTGGTGTGGTAGGTGCTGTGGTAGGTTTTGTGGACCGTCCAGGGTGTGGTAGATGATGTGTTGGTTTGGTGGTAATATAGTTTTATAATGACTGTATGTGGTTGGTTATGTGGACGATCTAAGCTGTGGTAGGTTTTGTGGATCGTCCAGGGTGTGGTAGATGATGTGTTGGTTTGGTGTTAATGTAGTTTTATAATGACTGTATGTGGTTTGTTATGTGGACGATATATGCTGTGGTAGATGGTCTGCTGGATCTTGTGGTAGATGTGATATAGTTTTATGGTAACTGTAAGTGGTAGGTGCTGTGGTAGGTTTTGTGGACCGTCCAGGGTGTGGTAGATGATGTGTTGGTTTGGTGGTAATGTAGTTTTATAATGACTGTATGTGGTTGGTTATGTGGACGGTCTAAGCCGTGGTAGATGGTATGTTGGGTCTTGTGGTAGATGTGATATAGTTTTATGGTAACTGGATGTGGTAGGTGCTGTGGTGGGTTATGTGGATGATCCATGGTGTGGTAGATGGTATGTTGGGTTTTGTGGTAGATGCTGTAGTAAAGTAATATTATAGTGACTGTAGTTACGGGCTTTTTGTGGGTTAATGTTTTAAGTCTTATGTTGAATTACATTTGTTGAACGTGATAATTGTGTGCGTAGATTTGGTTATAGACGTCACTGATTATGATCGGTGTTAATCGGTGGATTGAGTTAGTTAACGGTCGTGTTAACTTGTGTTGTGCTATGTGCTGCTGTGTTATGTCTCTTTGCGGTTTAGCAATCGGGGAACAAGTAGATTTGGATCTGTTGTGGAATTGTGAGATGAAAGAGATGAGTTGATTTTTTTCTGATTTATTCTAAACTTATATAAACCATTTTACCATGAAAATTTCCTTTTTTCATTCTTTAATAATTTAGTTTTACTTTAGAAAAAATGCTTTACTTTTAGGATTTTTGATTGCTTATTTTTTTTCCCAATTTTGAATATTCTATTTTACTTTGAAATTTTCATAGATTTTACTGTTATATAATACTTCTTCAGCTTAACCTCTTTTATACTCCGCATTCTTAGGCAGACCAAAATTTACCAAATTGTGCTTCCGTGCCGGCTCGTTTCATTTGCTCGACTGTTTTA
>NC_134818.1:11561869-11586869 GCF_046742065.1 Oratosquilla oratoria
AGGCCAAAGATATTTTAGCTTAATATAGTTTTATTTATTTCTTTTATTATTCTTTTATTTTTTATTTTGCCGTTTTATTTTTATATCACTTGTTTGATTTTACTTTTTTTTGTATTTGTTAAGTTTGATTTACTTGTGTTTAGTTTTACACTTTTAAGCTATTTTTTATTATATTTTATTTCTTCAGTTATTTATGCAATTATTCATCATGTATTATTTATCTATTCATTTATATTTTTCATTTGATTAATTCTATTTAATTGAGTTTATCTTATTTTTTCCAAGAAATTTTTCACCTTTATTTTATTCTATTTATTTTATTTCATTATATTATATTTAACCTTTAAGAAATATCTCCGCTATATTTTATTGTATTAATATTAATTCATTGTATTTGATGTTATTTTGAAGAAGTCTTTCCGCTGTATTTCATTTGACTAATTATATTTAATTGTATATTATTTTATTTCTTAAGAAATATCTCCACTATGATTTTATTAAATTCACTATATGTTATTTTAAAGAAGTCTTCCCGCTATATTTGATTGTATTTTAATTCATTATATTTGATGTTAATTTTAAGAAGTCTTTCCGCTATATTTCATTTGACTAATTCTATTTCATTGTATTTTATTTTATGCATTTTTTTATGCTGTGTGGAAGGCGGCTGGAACCTCGATTTTTCACTCCAGGACTTGAGTGCAGACGAGAAGTGAGGCGGGAGCGTGGGGAGGGTGTGGCGTCGGGTGGCGCAATTTTCAACATGGCGGCCGAGGTGTTTACCTCCCAACTTTTTGATCTGGATTTGGTCGTGCTTTGGGGGGCGGTATTAATTGGGGCGTGGTCCGGGAGTGGGGTCTATTTGTTGTTTATTTTGTAAGTTTGGACGTTGGGCAAGTTAGAATAAATCCTGATTTTTTTTTTTTTTTTTTTTTATGTGGAAGGTTTATGAATCTTGTTTGTGCGAGTTTCACGCCATATTTGACGGTATGCCGATTTGGAATAAAGGGTTGCTTTAGATTAGGATTTAGCGATTTTTGGGCGCGGGATAGAAAACCGGGTGTGGCAAAGGTTGTTTATGGAAGGGTGTGTGGAATAACGCTTGGCTGGGCAAGGCAAAGCGCTTGGTATTGGCAGTTGAATTTGCCAATATTGGCTATAGCCAGAGACTCTTCCTGCCTTTTTATGACGTCATGTCGATATATGCTCATGCGTGCGATAACTGTTTACAAACAAACTTTTGATGCTGTTCCGATGAATTCCATAAACTGTTTGGACGTGATTGCAACGGATTTGATTGGAATGGACGGTTGATTGGTGTTTCAGTTGAAGAGCATGATTGGTTGGATGGTATGTGTGGCCCAGCGTGGAATGCTGTGCTTTGAAATGACGGAAACTCATTTATTGCATCGTTTTGTCCTTTGGTAATCAGTGTTTTTTTTTTTCGCTGCGCTTTTTTTGTTATCAGGTTCACAATTTATATATCGACTTCACTTCCGCTTCTGGCCTCCAACAAATTGAAATAAAAATAGTCCAACAATGGGGACGTTTTGACTGTGAAAACAGTGATTCCGTTTAATTAAAGAATGCTGGTTGAATCGGGTTGTTATTAAACAACTTGTAAATATGGCGGCCTAGTGGAGGGCGGTATGGCGTGAGTATGCGAGGGAAAAAAGGTAAAATAAAATAAGAATGTGCTGAAGCTGTTGTGGCGAGGTGACATAAACATTCTGGAAGGCAAACTTGGGCCTGGAAAGTCTGATGTATACATTAGTGTGGGATCTGCATTGCCAAGTTGGCGGCTGGCTGGCAGGGTGGAAGGGCGGGCGGCGAAGGCAACGTTGTCGATAAAATGCGCCCCACGGAACCAATAACAGATTCTTCAAGAATATTCATAGCAAACTCTGTAAAAATTCGTCTTCCAGTGTCACGTTTACTTCAGTTAGCGGATCCTCTTTCCCCCCTTTTTTTTCTTCTTTCGTGTAACGTTGTCTTGAATATAAAAATATATATATTGTACACTGAGTGAGCGACAGCCGGCAAGTCAAAAGAGGCTGTCAATCTGGATGGACGAATTGACGATCTAGGTTGTAAATGGCATGATGTAAAAAAAATTTCCATCCACGAATAGTATTATAGTCGTGCTAGATCATGACACAAATAGCAAATGAGTTTGAAACGGTAAGCTAGGACTCGATTGTAAACAGGCAGCGATGCGCGCGCTCGCGCACTCATACATCCTTACGTAATCCCCACCACACACACACACACACACACACACACACACACACACACACACACACACACACACACACACACACACACACACACACACACACACACACACACACACACACACACACACACACACACACACACACACACACACACACACACACACACACACTTTCCTATGACGTGTACATGCTTTGCAAGGTTGACTATGGAAATTGAAATACGTATAATTCAAATTCGAAATTGTAAGTATTTTTGGTTCGGGAGGAGGGCACAGATTTATACTCATGGTTTAATTTTGTAATGCTGAAGTCGGCAAATTAACGGTGAGTTAACATTTCATGCTAACATAGCATTTCATGCTAACTTAGCACTTCATGCTAAGTAAGCACTTCATGGGGAGTTAGGACTTCATGCTAATTTAGCAGTTTACGCTCTCTTCCATCTCCGCTCAGACATTGTTAACATTTTCAATGCGGAAACATTATCTTGTAGATCTTAGCCGATTATATTCGGGATTTTTTTTGGTGAAAGGAAAAGGGTCTTGATTATTTTGTCCCTTCAGCTGAGTAAAGCTGCCTGGCTTTAACGAGTGACACAGATATCCAGAGAACGTCTCTGTCTTGAAGGGGTCAAATGAGGTGAGGGTTTCCACTGTTTAGAGAAGAATTGCGCTGCATACAGTACAAGGTAATGCTCCCCCCCCTTCCCCCAATACCAAATAATCCAGAAAGGCTGAAGGTGTTTCCCCACCAATGCAGTCAGTAGTTCGCGCTGTATTTAGCGAAAAGCCGCTAGACTCTGTGGTCCTTCTTTTGATGATTAGAATCCGCTTCTTCATGGGACTGCATTCTCATTGCGATTTTCGAAGCGATTTTTTTTTTCTTTAAGTGAATGTTTTTTTTAATACTATCTTATACTAGATTTAATGTCCATATGACTTTTTTATTTATTTATTTATTACAAAAAAAAATCTCATGACTTAGTGACACATTCAAATCTCAGACTAGGAGATATGTCAGTTTTGTCCGCTCCCTCTTGTAATCTTAACACAGTAACCAAATAGACACACACACACACACACACACACACACACACACACACACACACACACACACACACACACACACACACACACATATATATATATACATATATATATATATATATATATATATATATATATATATATAATTTCCACTTTGTACGGAAACGAACACCACTGTTCCATAATACAGTCTATGGATGAGATCTCGGTCATTTTCTCTACCATATCTTCGTCAATGTAGGGAAATATCATTTTCATGTTCAACACTGTCTTGCTCCTTATTTGTCAGGTGACAAATTACTTATGATCAATACTCCCAGATTCTCGTTATTGCAATTGATTCACTTCGCACGAAGTAATTGTCCATCACCAATGCTTTGCAATATTTAGCAAGTGTGTGCGTGTGTGTGTGTATGTGTATATGTATGTGTATGTGTGTTTGCGCATGACTCACCGTGGTCTTGGATCATGTACTGGATTCATGATCGACAGCTGTTGCCTAGCCGAATGAGACTTGAGAGCTCATATATTGCTCGATATGTGTGTGTTTGTTTGTGTGTGTGTGTGTGTGTGTGTGTGTGTGTGTGTGTGTGTGTGTGTATTTGCATGCGTGTGTATGTGCGAATGTGTCCATGTGTGCGCACCATTGCCTTGGATCATATGCTCAACTCGTGATCGACAGCTATTACCCTCATGGATGATAGCTCAGAGCTCATAGATAGCTCGATATATATGTGTGTGTGTGTGTACGTGCGCGCGCGCCACCAGATGGTTTTCTTCATCTGAAGGTCAAACTTCAGGCTGAAAGTGGTTTGAAAGGTTAATTAAGGTTTGGTGTTCCTCCAGTCCACAGTTGCAATAAAGATGTCCGATGGTTATCGAACCTTAAATTGTAATAAGTTAACCAAACGCATCGTTGGTGGCTTCATCGGCAGCGTGCGTGTTCCGCATCCCCCTAGTCGCGGGTTCGAGTCCCGCACTCCCCGATTCCCAGCAGTGACTTAATTACCTGCCCGAACAGTTCAAGCACATAGGGCAAAGGTGACAATTTTAGTCACAGCTAACTGACTCCTGGCGTATGCTTACCTCTAGTAACACTACCACTACCACTAACATCAACCACCACGATCTACCACCAAAACCACCGTCACCACGACCACCGTCCACCACCATCAGCCACCACCACCTCCTCCCGAAGTACCCACGCAAACCTTATAGATAAAAGGAACCTTTCAGAAAGCAGAATAAAAACAATTATCCCCAAAGTATGGAGCGCATTTGAAGGATATGTTTTATCCACAACAGAAACCAACCATAGACGGCAGTGGTTAGGAGACCTGGTGGGGAAGCAAGATGGAGTGATTGCATCGTGATTTATGGGTTGCTGATGATCAACTACCAGGGATAGATGGTCCGAATCTTGAAGAACAGGTTATGAGATTTATGTGTTTACATAAACAGTTTCCTCAGGCCTTGGGACCGCTCTGATGGCAGGGTGTGAGCCCAGGATGCGAGCAGGAGAGGGTATTACCTAGAATTAGGGCTTGATTGTACTGGCCTTACAGTCCCTCCAGGGTGGTTCGCCCCCAAAGAGAAAGTGGGTAAGGTTGGCTTTACGAGCTGGAGACTAAGAATCGAAGTGTAGAAGGCTTGGGGGTTGGGGTTGAGGAACCTATAGGTTGTTGTTATGGGTTTACCAGCGCCTCTATCCTTGTGGACAATTTATCCCCGAGATTCTTTTAGGTCTGAAATGTTACGTGGTGGACTGTAGTGCCACGTGGGTGGCTGTAGTATCACGTGATGGACTGTGCTATCATGTGGGGATGTTACGTGAATGGTAAACTGCCATGGAACCTCGTAACATGTCTAGAGCTGATTAGTAGGGAGTAGTTATTGTAAATTATGGATGCAATAGTATGGTATAGAAACATCATAGCCCCCTCATCACCACGGTGATGTACCTCATATATTTTATTCTGGCCTAAAGGTATTTGGGCCGTTGAAGAGCCTCTCAGACTGACTGGCGTCTAGCGCGGAACTGTATTAAATTGTCCGTCTTTAACCAGAATTAAAACCACAAAGCTTGTCACAGTGGTGGAAGTAGTGATGATATCGGAGTCCGGTATAACACAAACGCTACACCCATACACTGTTAACATAATCGTTATCTTAAGAAGCTTTGCCAGCGCTTCCTGCCTTGGATCCCACCACTGTCCTTGACATCACTGGCACCACTCTTCACCACTGGCACCACACTTTCACCACTGGCACCACACTTCACCACTTCTACCTCCACGGGTGTAATGATCATAGTCATCACTAACACCCCAACCGCATATCGACAGTATCATCGCCACCATGTCCTATCACCAATTTGTGTCACCAACTACTATCACTTGCTACCACGGTCTTCTACCTCCACCATCATCACCATCACTACGCCTACCACCACCACCACCACCACCACCCTCGGATCCACTTCCACTGCATCTGCCTCAATTTCTAATTCGATTTCCACTATCGTCACCACATGCACCGTCGCCACCGCCCTCACCCAGCCGCCAAAGCCGCCTCCTCACAGCCCCCTTGAGGTGGCTTTGATGTGATGGTCTCATCGCGTTAGTGTTTGCCACCGACCCGGGCTTCCAGTCATCACTTCCTAATGTGATCAATATCAGACAATTATTATTGTTATTACGTTGGTCGTCTAGGGGAGCTGACGTTGTTGTTGGACGGGATGGGGAGGGGTGGGGGGGAAGGTAGGGGGAGTCGAGGAGAAGGAGGGGGGAAAGGGAAGGGAATGGAGGCTCGGTATGGGTGAAGTAAGGTGATGGGTGGGAAATGGAGATAGTTGCTGGGCTGGGGTAATGAATGATAGGGTAGGGGAGGAGGAGGAGGAAGAGGTGAGGAGGAGGAGGAGGAGGAGTGGGAGTGGGAGGAGGAAGAATAGGAGGATGAAGCTGAGGATCTGAGGGAGAATTATAAATGATGTTCCAACGGATGGGAAACGTGCTGGTAATTGGAGGATACAATAGGGTATTGAGGATACGTTCTGGGACACTCAAAAAGGGGATAGAGGAAGGAGAAGGAGAAGGGCGAAGAGGAAGAGAAGGAGGAGAAAAAGGAGGAGGAGGAAGAGGGCGAAGAGGAAGAGGAGAAGGAGAAAGAGAAAGAGGAGAAGAAGGAGAAAGGGGAGAAGAAGGAGAAGGAGGAGGGCGAAGAGGAAGAGGAGAAGAAGGAGAAGGAGGAAGGCGAAGAGGAGAAAGAGGAGGGAAGAGAGGGATGGATGTTGAGGAGGACGAGAATGTCAGTGAAGAGGATCAAGAGGAGGAGGAGGAGGAACAAGAGGAGGAGGAGCGAGTTCGAGGGCGAAGGCGAGTCATGATGATGGAGGCAATGGGATGGAAAGGTGTGAATGGACCGAAGGGCGGGAGTGAGGGGGGTACCTACCATTGTGTCGTCTTTGTGTCTGCGTATGTTGTGCTCCGGGTGTCTCGCTGTCTCACTGTCTGTACTGTATGTATGTATGTCTGTCTTTGTCTCTCAATGTCTCTTTGTCTTTCTCTCGGTCTGTCTGTCTCTTTCATTCTCATTCTCACCTCTCTCTCTCTCTCTCTCTCTCTCTCTCTCTCTCTCTCTCTCTCTCTCTCTCTCTCTCTCTCATTCTCTCTCTCTCTCTCTCTCTCTCTCTCTCTCTCTTTCTCTCTCTCTCTCTCTCTCTCTCTCTCTCATTCTCTCTCATTCTCTCTCTCTCTCATTCTCTCTCTCTCTCTTTCTATCTCTCTCCCCTCTCCCTCCCTCCCTCCCTCCCTCCCTCCCTTCCTCTATCTCTCTATCTTATCAATTTGTGCACACCCCCGTAGAATTAGCTTTTATGAAAAAATAGAATTGTGTGTGTGTGGTTGTGTGAAAAGTATATTATTTTAACTACCAGTAACTACCTGAAGTCGTCTTAACATTGGAGTTTTGCCTCAGACAATGCAGGCAAGATTCTAGGATTGCTAGTATGATTTTTTCATAATTTCATTTATTAATTTAGTTAAGTTATTGGTTTATTTATTTGTATATTTATTTATTTATTTATTGCTGCACCCAATCTAATTAATTATTGCCCAAAATGTCTACCGTCGGTATATTTTGGTGTTGTAATCCATTTGTGTGTGCGTGTGTGTGTGTGTGTGTGTGTGTGTGTGTGTGTGTGTGTGTGTGTGCGCGCGCGTGCGCGTGCGTGCGTAAAAACGAGCGTACATGCACACATATACGGAACCTGAACTCGTGCATTTCCAAACGAACACATTTTTTAGATACATAAACACAAGAAAGGTCACGTAAGTACCTACGTCACAACGAGTTCCTACAAGAACGCTAAAAGGGTTATCCCACTGGGCTTCCACGTCCTTCGCCAACACCGAAAGTTGAGGGTTCGTTTGAGCGGAAACGGCTTCGGTTACAATATTTAATTTTTCAAATCTCCAAATTATATTAAATTATCTTTCCGTCATATGTAGCGGAGTTGAATGGTGAACTAAGAGATTGTAAACATTTACAAATGTTAGACATGTTGAAATGTTTTTAGAGAAATCTAGATATCTGTAAGCGAAGTCATATTCTAGTTACTCGAATGTAGGTTGGAGGTTGGAGGAAAAAATTGCCCAGTGTGATAACCCCAGTAGTCAATGACGTCATGGTCCGCTTAGTTGCTCGAGTCTTCGATGGCCTCGATGTTTACCTCTGCCCTGTTCACACTAGCGGTTTGAACCGCCGCGGTGCATTACAATGTTAGTCAGTGAAGGCGTTCACACAATCGCGCAATTTTTTCTCTAACTATGCGGTACCGCCGCGGTTTCCGCGCGGTTCTAACCGTTAGTGTGAACAGGGTGCAGAGAACACCTTCTTGTCCCCTCACCTACCCTCATCTCCCCTCACCTACCCTCACCTCACTTCATCTCGCCTCACTTCCCCTTTTCCCTCTCATCAGTTCATCTTTCTTCACTCTTCCTCCCCCTCCCTTTCCTTTCCTATCCCTCCCTTTCTTTCTCTTACCTTTCCCTACCCTTCCTCTCCCTTCCCTTCCCCTCCTTTCCCTTCCTTCCCCTTCCTTCCCCTTCCTTTCCCTTCCCTCCCCTTCCTTCCCCCTCCTTCCCCCTTCTCTTCCCTTCATTCCCCTTCCTTCCCCTTCCTTCCCCCTCCTTCCCCTTCCCTCCCCTCCCTTCCCCCTCCTTCCCCTTCCTTCCCCTTCCTTCCTCCTCCTCCCTTTCTTTCCCCTTCCTTCCTCTTCCTTCCCCTTCCTTCCCCTTCCCATCCCTTTCTTCCCCTTCCTTCTCCTTCCTTCCCTTCCTTCCCCTTCCGTCCCCTTCCTTCCCCTTCCTTCCCCTTCCCTTCCCATCCCATTCCATTCCATTCCATTCCAACTTTTAGCACATACTTTCCCATCTTCAAAGTTCCCCCGGTCCCTGCTTTCAACCATTCTTCTCTTTGATAGCCCGCCTCCCTCTGTTTTACACCCCCCCCCACCCTTGCTCTCCTTCCTTTCCCACTTCTTATGTCTCCATTCGCCGACCATGTAACCTCCTCGTGCCTCCTCCTTCTCCTCCTCTTCCTCTTCCTTCTCCTCCTCCTCCTCCTCCTGGTACTACTTTTCTTCCTGCTGTTCATGCTAAGCTACCGCCAAGCTGTTATTAAACTGTTTTTTCCTCTCTCTCTCTCTCTCTCTCTCTCTCTCTCTCTCTCTCTCTCTCTCTCTCTCTCTCTCTCTCTCTCTCTCTCTCTCTCTCTCTCTCTCTCTCTCTCTCTCTCTCTCTCTCTCTCTCTCTCTCTCTCTCTCTCTCTCTCTCTCTCTCTCTCTCTCTCTCTCTCTCTCTCTCTCTCTCTCTCTCTCTCTCTCTCTCTCTCTCTCTCTCTCTCTCTCTCTCTCTCTCTCTCTCTCTCTCTCTCTCGCTCTTACTCCTCCCTCCTCCCCCTCCCTCCCTCCTTCTCTTCCTTCAAACGACCTCCATCCTTGTGGAACTGTGTAATGAAACAGGATAGTTTTTCTCTTTCACACACTCCTGTCACTACTAGTCCCACTACTATTACCATCATTACTACTCTTCCTACATCTCCATTTTCCTCCTGCCCTTCACTCTCACTCCATCTCTCCTCCTCCTCCTCCTCCTCTTCCCCTTCCCCTCTCTTCCCTCCCCTTCCCCTCGGTCCCCTCACGTTTCCCCTCTCGCCTTTCCCCTCACCAGTTCTTCTCTAACTCGTCCCCTCACATTTCCTCTGTTTCATGTGGTGTCTCATCCCCCACAATGTTCCCCCCCCACGCACGCTTCTTCCCTCCTTTTTTCTAATTCTTCCCCCCACACTTTGCCCCCACACTCTGCCACGCCACTTTTCTCCCCCCCCCCATCCACCTCCAACCACGAGGGGGGAAATTTTGTGGCAGATGTCCAGTCCACTTTGGTTGTCTTTTGTGTGACAAACTTCCTATTTGTCTCGTGAAGAGATCAAAATCTCACCTTTGTAGTTAACGTGAGCTTTTGTGAATAAAAATGGCTTTAAAGCCGCCCTCAACTTTTTTTTTCATATTTCTTTCGTTCATGTCGACCCATTTTCTTTCCCTCGCCCCCCTTTTTTGAGGTCTGATTTTAATCTTTTATTTTACTTTCAAATTTTTGAAATATGACACGTGTATAGGTCAGGAGGTCAGATCTTTTAGATTCCTTTTCTCCTTTTCTCTCTCTTTCTCTCTCTCTCTCTCTCTCTCTCTCTCTCTCTCTCTCTCTCTCTCTCTCTCTCTCTCTTTTTTTGAAACACGACTCACGTAAAGGTGTGGAAACCTCTTGAGCTCTACCACATGTACTGTCAATATCTTTCCTGGTCTTCCCGACATCTGACTGATATACAGGCCAAAAACTGTAAACGGACTCTCCTGAATATTTCAGACTCTTCAGCAACCTCGATGCGATTCTTCGGCATTTGTTCTTTGGGTCACGAAGTTCTTTGAAGTCATTGGAGTCTCAGCCTCGAACTTGATGACCTTCCTCCTGAAGAACAGTTCTTCGGAACCTTAGGAGGTTGGAAACAGATACTCCTCACCTTCAGGATATTGCAGTTCCTGAAGTCCCCCTTTATTCCCCCCCCTCCTACACAACCTCCCCCCCCCCTTCCACGTGTACGGGCTTCTTTCGCCGCAACATTCGTGTGAAGTTTGTAAGAATAAACTGTAATTAGTGTGTTATCTATTGTTGTTCATGATTTTAGCGCTTTTTTGACCTCTTGGTGTCACCGAGGGGGAATGAGATCTCCACTTGAAAAAAAGAAAAAGAAAAAGAAAAAAATCATCACCGCCCCGTATTATGTGGTCTCCTTCATCCCTTGTTGGGGGAGGGGACAGTTTCTGATTGTTCTATTTACAAAAATGATGTCTTATTAATGACGAAACGTTGAAAAATATATAAATGGAAGACTATGGAGACCTTGTTTACATTAACCCGAAGGAAGAAAAAATGTTAATTAGGAAAACTGAAAATACTAAGAAGAAATTGAATTACTACAAGAATGCTGTCGATTTCAATACTACTTGTATCAACGAAAAGCTGCTCCCCACTTTTTCCACACACACACACACACACACACACACACACACACACACACACACACACACACACACACACACACACACACACACACACACACACACACACACACACACACACACACACACACACACACACACACACATATATACATATATATATATTGGTCTCTGTCTTTCCCTTAACTTTATGGTTTCTAAACATATCTCTCCAATGACTTTCTACATCTGAAATATTCATTTACTTAATTATTTATTTATTCAAATATTATATTTGTTTATCTCTATTTTATTCTTTTCAATTTTCATTTTGTCTCACCTCCCGATCCACTTCTCTCTCCCCATCTTCTCTCCTTTCGGTAACCCGTCTATCTCTTCTGTCTCCCCTTCTCTCAATTTCTCCCTTACCGTCCTAACTCTCTTCCTTTTTTTTCTTTCCCAATTCCTGCTTTATCCTTTCGTCGTATCTTTCGTTGCATATTTTCCAACATTCTTCTTCCTCTCTCCCTCTCTCACTCCCTCACTCCCTCTCTCCTTCTCTCACTTCCCCTCCTCTCATCCTTTCCCCATCCCTTTCCCCATCCTCCCACCCTCCTGCTCCTCCTCGTCCCCCCCCCCGTTCCACCTCCCTTCCGGCCCCTCCCCTATCTTAACCCCCTCGTTCCCCCCATTCCCACCCTTACCCGTGACCCCACCCCTATTCCTACCCCAACTACCCCTAACTTCACCCCATCCCTACTCCAACTCCTTACCCTCCCCCCTTCACCCCTTATTCCTAACGCATCATCTCCCCTTACCCTTCCCTTTCCCTTCCCTCCCCCTCCCCCTTCCCCTCCCCATCATTTTTTCCCGTCGTCTTCACCCCTTCCATTGTCCTTCCCCCTTCACGTTCCCCCATTATCCTAGTTGCCCATTTCCTCCCTTTTATTCCTTAGCTTCCTTTCCACTCCCCTCTTCTCTCTCTCACTCCCTCTTCCCTCTCTCCACCTCTACTCCCTACTCTCTTTCTCAGCGCCCCCTTCTCCCTCTCTCAACCTTCCTCTCTCTTTCCTATCCTACTTTCCCATTCTCCTCAGTACCTATCTTTTCTTCCTTGCCTTCTATCCCCCCTCATCGTTTTTCTCTTCCCTCCCCCCCCCATATTTTCCTTCCCCAGACATTTCCTCCCCTCGTTGGAACCCTCCCCCTACTCAGCTTCCCTTTCTCTCCCCTTGTTTGTTTCCCCCATAATTGTCCCCCCTTCCCCCCGACCTCTGCTCTTACTACAGTTTTCTAATATATTTATATATATAGATATATATATATATATATATATATATATATATAATGTATGTATATATATATACATATATACGAGTGTGAGTGTGTGTGTGTATGTGTGCGTGCGTGTGTGTGTGTGTGTGTTTGTGAAAAAGTACAGAGGAGAGAGAGAGAGAGAGAGAGAGAGAGAGAGAGAGACTCAGGGTGACGTAATACAATCCTTTCAGTTTTTAAAATGACTTGGTAACATAAAAGAATTGAAATATTTTTACACAAAATATCCACCAGATGAAGGATACTGGTTTTGAAGCTGTCAGGAATTTGGTTGTAAACAATCCCGACAACCGCGTAGTTAGTGAGTAGAATAAACTTCTAGCTGAGGGAGTTGAATGTTATATACAATTTCAATTATTAAAGTGAATTGGATAAACACGATTTTTTAATCCAGTCTATTTTTTCCGACCCTCAATGTGGTGCAAAAGGTATTCTTTCAACTATCCTATTTTATCGTTGCATCTCATTGCAAATTGAAACTATGCAACTCTCCATTCCTTACGCTGACCTACATATCGAATGCCTGTACAGTATCCTCCTGCGCACACGCTCTCTAGTTCTCAGCAGTTTCCCCACCCTTCCTTTCGTCTTCCCTTCCCTTCCCCTTTTTCCTTTCCCTTACCTTTCCTCTCGTCCCATCTCTTCAATATCCTTCTACCTTCACTTCCCCTCATTTCCCCTTTCCCTTCCCGTTCACTTCACTTCCCCTCTCCTTCCCTCCCTGCCCCTACCCTTACATTATCCTTCCCTTACCTTTCCCCTTCCCTTCCCCTTCCCTCTCGCCATCTCCCTTCTTCATTTGTTCCATTTTCCTCGCTTCCCTTCTCCATCCATATATTCCCTCCCTTTTCTCTCCTTCTCTCCTCTTTCCTTCCTTCCACTCCCCGTCCCCTTTCCTCTCCCCTTCCCCCTTCTGTTACCCGTCACTCCCCTTCCCTTCTCTTTCCTTTCCTTCCCTTTACTTTCCTTTCCTTTACTTTCCTTTCCTTTCCTTCCCTTTCCTTTCCTTCCTTTTCCTTTCCTTCCCTTTCTTCCACTCCCCTTCCCCGTCCCTTCCCCATCCATTACCCATTCTCCCTTTTTAACCCGTCACTCCCTTTCCCTTCCCTTTCCCTTCCCTTTCCTTCCCTTTCCTTCCCTTTCCTTCCTTTCCTTCCCTTTCCCTTTCCTTGCTCTCCATTGTTCCTTTCCCCCCTTGCCTGTGCTGTGTTCCGGGTTGGTCATTCTACACCTCTTCTTCCTCCTCCTCCTCCTCTTCTTTTTGCACAAGAGTCAATATTCTTTTGGTTAAAAAAGATTGAGCTGAAAAACGATGGTTGGTATTTGGAGCCATTTCTATTTTCATTTGCCTCTTCTCTGCCTCGCTCTTCCTCCGTTTCCTTGTCTTCCTTTTCTTCTATCTCTCTTTTACTCTCTCCCTCTCTTCAACTCTTCTTTGTTCTTGCTCTTCCCCATTTTACTTCTTTTCCCCTTTTCTTGCCTATTTTCTCTCTCCGATTTTCTCCGCTTTCAGTTTTCCCTTCCCCTTCCTTTGTCCCTTCCCCCCTATCCTTACCCTTCATTTTACCCCTTCCCTTTCCCCTTCCCTTTCTGGAGAAGGTATTCTTCCCCCTAACCCTCTTCCCTAGGCTCCCGTCTCCTTCCCCCTTTTGCCCTTTCCCTTGTCCATTTGCTTCCCTTTCCATTTCGCCTTTCCGTTTCCCCCTCCCCTTCCCCTTCCCCTCCCCATCCACCATCTCCAACAGCTTCCCCTCCCGTCCCCATCAATCTCCCCTTCTCCTATCCCTTCCATTTCCCCTTTCTCTTCTCCTTCCCCTTCCTGATATACCTTCCCTCACCCTTACTTTGTCATTATTTTCTTCATTTTCGTTTACCTATTTTCGCATTTCATTTTTTCTTTCTTTCTCCTCCTTTTCCTTCATTCCACCCTTTCTCTACATCATTTTCGTATTTTTTTGCTTCCTTCTTTTCGTAAACTTTACTATTCCTTCATCCATATTTTCCTTTTCATGTTTCTTCCATTCCTTCCTTTTATTTTCTTTTCTTTCGTTTATTTTATTTTATTCCTTATATGTTTCTTTTTCTTTTCGTATGCCTTTCCACATCGTTCACTTTGAGTATCTTTTTTTTTCTTCATCAGATTAGGATTGAAGGAAATCCAAAACAAAAGTTGAATTTAGTTTTGAAAAAAAAAAGCGATATGACGTCATAACGCTGAACGTGAAGAGTAAAAAAGTTGAATAACGATACTAACCTAGGAAGACATATTCTATCAACACTCTAGCGATCAATAGTTAAATCTATTAACGTTATTTTGAAAGAATTACCCAAAATACCGTGACTGGTGCACTTGGCAAGACTTCTGCGTGGACCACCAAATGATGAAATATGAAAGACATGACGGCAACAGCGCATTTATTTACTTGCAAATGGGATGTATGTGAACTGTTGCTTTTCAACTGCCTTTGCATAGACACACATACAGTGTTGCCACATCTCATGGTTCGATGGATCTTGCAGATATCTTGGCCTACTGTTACGTAGATCTCGTACCCCATTACGTTTAGCCCTTATAGTGCCGTTACAAACCCATTACCATCCTGTGCTTGAACAGAAGTCTATAACTTTTCATTTATTTACTTATCTATTCCCTTATTTCTTGACTTATTTTCGCAATCAGTCGACTTTATTTGACAAAAGTGTAAATGTGTGATATATATATATATATATATATATATATATATATATATATATATATATATATATATATATATATATATATTGCATACATACAGACACGTGTCTTATTCTCTACTCTTTCTTTTATACGTTTGCTCGGGAACTATGTGGCTGAAGTGAATTCCTTCTACACCTTCTATAGATCTCCCTACTCCCTCATTTCCCTTTCTCCTCCCCCATCCTACTAGTTAGGGAACTCCAGGCACCCCAGTGCCGCAGATCCCTCGTGGCATTCCCCCCCGAAGTGTGGTGCCAGTCCCCCAGGGGAGACGTGGCCCTGACGCGTCTGCGATGCGGGGGCAGGCGGCCGTTAGGGCTCAGGTTCTGGAGCGATGATCTATCATGTTCACTCATGTCCTTGTTATTGATCGTCGGTCTTTTCTCTTCCTCGTGTGGTCATTCGCCACCCCCGTGCACTCCCCCCCACCCATGCACCCTCCTCATCCCCTTCCCCCCATCCCACCGTCCCCCCACCCCGGGCGTGTGACCTCGTTAATCATTGTCCCTGGACACAACAGCAATGGCAGTGTCGGTGTTTGTTTTGTTACTTGCTGGGCTGCCCCTGCACACGGGCGTTACTTGGAAAGCGGTGCCAACATCACTCCCCATCTTCTCCCCCCACCCCCACCCCCACCCTAACTCACCTTCCCCCCTCCCCCTCGTTTCCCACCCTACATTGTCGATGACGCTTCTGTGTGTAAGGCCCTCTTCACACTAGCGGTTTCAACCGAGGCGTTTACAACCGAGGCGTTTACACACAACCACCCAGTTTTTTCTTGACTTTGTGGAATTGCTGCGGTTTCCGCGCGGTTCAAACTGCTAGTGTGAACAGGACCGAAGAATTGTGTTGTACTGCTCTTTGCTGTGGGCGTGAGAAAAAGACGTGGGCGTACTGGGCGTTTCTCCCCCCCCCCCCGAAAGAGCAGACACAGCAAGGGATGGGCGTCGGTACGGCAGGGGCGATAGGACGCTGAGGCGGGGGCGCTGGGGGGGGGGTGCTTACTGTGTTCGCCCCCGTTGCATATACTTGCCTGTATATCTCCCATATTCCCTTTATCTTCCTTTGGTTGTGTATTTTTTCCTTTCTGTCCTTCATTCTCCCTTCGTTCCCTCTGACTTTTTCTTACCTTGTTTTCCTTCTCTTTTCTCTCTCTGTTTCCTTGGCTACTACCTCTCCCCCTTTCCTTCCTTTCCTTTCTCCTTTCCCACTTCTCTTGCCCTCTCCCTGCCTCCTCCACTTTTATCCATAAACTCTCCTTCTCCTTCATCTTCCTCCATCCTCTTCCATTACCTTCCATCCTCATTATCTTCATTATCTTCATCTTCCTCTCCCCCGCCTCTTCTTCCTTCTCACTTTCTCCCTTCGTCCTTTCTCTCTCCTCCTTCCCAGGTTTTTTCTCCCTTCTTCTCCCGTAGTCCTTCCTCTCTTCCTCTTCCTCCTCTCTCCCTCTTCCTCCTCTCTCCCTCTTCCTCCTTCCTCTCTTCGTCCTTCCTCTCTCCCACTTCCCTGCTCCTTCCTCCCTCCCTCTCCTCGGGTTCATCTTCTCTTCTTCCCTCCTACTTTCTCCCTCTTCCTCCTCCCTGACTTTTCCCTTCGTCCTTCCTCTCTCTTCCTTCCCTCCTCCTTCCTTCCTCCCTCTTTTCGTCCTTCCTTCATTTTCCCTCCTACTCCTCATTCTCCTCCCTCATCCTCTTCTTCCTTCTCCTTCTCTTCTTCCTCCTCCTCCTCTTCCTCCTCCTCCTCCTCCTCCTCCTCCCTCCTCGTCCTGCACAATTCCCCAAGCGCGCGTGCATCATGCGGCCCGCTCCTCGTCTGAAATATGTGGTTTTATTCCGTTGGTGGTTTGCCTAAGATGCGAGGACCATTCCGATGTTTGTTTGTTTTGTTTCCAGAATTTGAATTTTATAGTTTATTTTTGAGGTCTCGCAGCATGAGAATATTATTTTCTTTTGAATTTATTCATTTATCTATTTATTTTTATGAAAATTCAAGTGAGGGCGTACACATCCTATTAGCTGTTTACCGAGTAGAATGTTTTGGAAAACTACGGACTGTTTGATTTATTTGAAAAAATATATTTTCCCCAGTTTTGAAGATGTTTAGTTGTGGGAGGGTGGGAAGAGTAAGTATGTGTAGCCTTCTAGATCCAGTGCAGGATCGCCGGACTCTCCTTTGGGAGACGATACAGCCTCACCACGATTTAAGGTGATTTATTTAAGCTCTGCTTTGTAGCTTAACCCCTTAAACACAGTGACGAACTTCAAACGCTTTGTTCTGGATGAAGAAAATAGATTTTATTTATTTCAGGGAACGAACCCCCGATTGAAAGTGATCTTCATCGATCGAGACCCCATCCAGGTCGGAGGTCAAGTCCTGAAATATATAAAGAATTGTCTGTTTCTTGGCCAGAATAGAAACTTTCAATGGTGGCACCATATTGATACTTGTCTGTTATGTATCTATTTGAATGAGGGGCCTACGCCAAGAGGCGCTGAGCAGATGAGGCCGAAGCCGCCACTTTTGCCCTAATGTGTGCTTCAACCGCTGGGGCAGGTCACAGTCACTGCGGGGAATCGGAGAGGAGTGCGGGATTCGAACCCACAACTAAGTGAATGCGAGACCGTCTTGATTCTGATGGCATCACTAGCGCACATTAATGTAGTTATTTGATTATTTATTTGTACAAAGTTGGATAAAATCGCATGACGGCAGAACGAATAGAAGTGTAAGTCCCGTCCAGCACGGAAGAGGGCCTGATTTTTTTTTCTCGTATATAAATCTTGTATAATTCCATGGAAGGGAAAGACTTATATAAGGAAATATTTTTTTAAGAATACCACCGTAAGATTCTTATAGTGGTATTCTTAGATTTTTTTTTTCCTTATGTAAATCTTATATAAATCCTTGAAAGGGAAAGATTTATATAAGGAAAGAATTTTTCAAAAAATACCACCGTAAGATTCTGACGGTGGTATTCTAAAAAAAATCCTTTCCCTTCCAAGGATTTATTTAAATTTTATATAAGGAAAGAATTTTTTTTTTAAGAATACCACCGTTTGTTTTCTTCTCGTGAATGGGATTGTTTCTCTTGTGTTCTCCGCTCCCCACTGTTCTTGTCATGTTTTTCAGTTTGAGCTTGTCAAGTTGATGGACTTGCCTCCCCTCTAACGAGAGATAGAGTAAACTCTTAGAAAATATTATCGAAGATACACGGTTAGCAAATCTTCCACCTGGTCCACAGATTTGTGAGATGTGGTAACGTTGCTTGTGTTATTAAGAGTATATGTCCTTTTCACAGTTACACGCCAACACACGCGCTGAGGCCACACCAACACACGCGCTGAAGCCACATCTTCCATACTTCTCGAACAGGTGGAACACACGGAAGTGTTGCCGATTGTACATCACTTCAGTGAAAGGGAGAAAGGAGGACAAATGAGGACGGATTTTGGCTGAGACATCCATCTTGTATGAGGCGAGTGCCTCTATGGGCCCTCTATCAATGTATTGTGTTGCGACCACACAGTCGGAGACGTTCTCGAGAAGGGGCCCATCCCTGTTCAATTCCTTTCGTGTATAATGTTTTCATTTTTCTTTTATATATATTTAACTAATGATATTATTCATTCACTTTTTTTATTTGCATGTATCTATTTAAAGAGATGTTTGTTTTATCTGTTTATCTTATTTTATTAATTTTTTCGGACATTTTCAATTAAATCAAACATAGGAAACGATTTTTTTCTTTTGATAAATTGCTTAGATTATATATATATATATATGTATATATGTATATATATATATGTATATATATATATATATATATTTATATATGTATATATGTATATATTGATAGTTTAGTGTTCACTGGTACTATTGCCTCTGAATGGGTTACTGTACTTGAACCGACTCATTATGTCATGTTTGGTATGTGGAGTGTTTATATCTCATTGGGTATAGGCGAAAATGAGCCTCTCTCATTCTCTCTGTCTACCTCTCTCTCTCTCTCTCTCTCTCTCTCTCTCTCTCTCTCTCTCTCTCTCTCTCTCTCTCTCTCTCTCTCTCTCTCTCTCTCTCTCCGTCTTCATCGTTCTTTCTTTCAAGTAAATTCTCACATTACTGTCTTCCTCTCTCTTGCACTCAGCAAATGAAACATACAAGTATACCTATCTCCATCTCCTCTTCTTACACCTTTCCTCTGAGATTTCCATTCAACTCTCTCCCCTCATTCCATTCTCGTCTTTCACATCCTCCTCCTTCTTCTCCTACTCCTCCTCCTCCTCCTACTCTTTCTCCTCTTCCTCCTCTTCGTTTTCCACGTTTCTCTTCTTGCACTCTTCCCAGTCCTGTATGATGACGTGTGTTTCCTACATCGGCCTTTTCCGTGAGCTCTCCTTCACTCCTTGCCTCCCTCCTATTTCCGATCCTCCTCGCCTTCCTCCTTTTCAAACTTACTTCACACACACTCTTTTGACCAGTCTGGGTGTTCCATTCTCAGCACGTGCCTATACCAGCTTTGCAGAGCCTTGTTCGTATTCCTTTTCTTTCTGCCTCTTGCGCCCCCCCCCCCGCTCTGTCTTCCATTTTCTCTTTTTTTTTTTTTTTTTTTTTTTTTTTTTTTTTTCTCTCTCTCTTTTATTATCCCGATAGTGCCTACAGCTGCAGATAGTCAATGTCTATTCCTGTCACCCTTTTCCATAGTGTAGATTCTCAAAAATCCGTTTCCCATCAGCAATCTAACCTCTACCCACACTTTGTGTGTGTGATTCAACATTGTCCTGGATCACGTGTTTTATTCGTGATCGACAGCTATTATCCTTCCGGAGGTCATATGTGACCGATCTATGGGTAATGCTGTGACCTTACACACACACACACACACACACACACACACACACACACACACACACACACACACACACACACACACACACACACACACACACACACACACACACACACACACACATCTCCCCGCCCACGGGCCTTTAAGTAACGGCTCGCAGCGCACTGATACTGAAATTATTTCAGCCATGGGCAGGATTCGAACTCGGACCGCTGGAGTAGAGGTTGCGAACGCTACCATTGTTTGTGTATGTGTGTGTGTGTGTGTGTGTGTGTGTGTGTGTGTGTGTGTGTGTGTGTGTGTGCGCGTGTGCGTGCGTACAGGGAAGCCATTGTTCAAATACATGTGCATTTGGTGCACTGAATATTGATTGTACATCTTTCACCCCGCTGTTGATAGTCACATTCTTATCATTACAATTACGAGAATTGACGATACGATCACGGTTATTTTATGGTCATGACACCTTTTTTCCTCTCTCTCCCTCTTTTTCTTTCTTTTTTCGTGTAGTAGGTTGTAGATCATTAATGAAACAAATTCTGGGCCTTATTGATCGTCTCCGTGGCGTTGTTTAAGACTTCCTTGTTTGGTCTCTTGGCGATGACGTCGAACCATGAGGAACTCAGGGTCTTCCAGGGAGGTTCGCTCTTCTGCTCTTTTCATTCTGGAAGAAAATTTGACTTCAATAATGTTACTGGATAACTCGTTTCTGACGGGTTCGATTTTGACGGTTCCGCAAGGTTGAAGTCCGGGCAGGAGACAGCACCGTAAACCTTAAGAAGAGGCAAAAAAAAAATATATATATTAATTGTATATATATATACATATATATGTATGTATGTATATATGTATATATATACATATATATATATGTATGTATGTATATATATATACATATATGTATGTATGTATATATGGATATATATATATATATACATATATATATATATGTATACATACACATAGGTTACTAGGAACTGCTGCTATGCAGTCTGAGCACGTAAGGCAAAGGTGTCTTTTTTTGTCTTTGCTAAGCGACTCCTGATGTGTTGTCATTTTGCCCTTCACGGACGTTGTGCATTGTTCCTGATATGTGTATCTTGAATGGCATCAGCAGTGCTTCTATGTTGGTGAAACACATGAGGGGTGGGAGAGGGGGGATCTGGGGGTGGGTAAAGGGGGGCAGGGGGGTGATTTGTTGTAGCAAGCAGGACGTAGGTGTAACGAAGGCAGCCTTGTTGTAATTAGAGCTCATTACAAATGCATTGTTCTAACCGGGGCAATTATTGACATATGTTATAGTAGGAATTAGTGGTTGAGGGAGCGTGCGTTCCGGCCCTAACGGGAATGGGGTGGGGGTGGGGGGAGGTCATGGTATGACGGGGGAATAGTTTGTGGAGATGTTTTTATTTTATTTGTTGATTTTTTATTTTATTAATATATACTGTATATATGTATATATATATATATATATATATATATATATATATATATATATATAATATATATATATATATATATATATATATTGCCTGTTTCTTTGTTTCACACTTTCACTATTGGTTGCCATAGAAGCATCGTAGTAATTAACTTATACAGGATGTCTAGAAAATGTGTACATTCCTTGAAATGTATCGTAACATTGTTGAATCCACTGGTTATTGTCATCTACATGATAATGGTCATCAATTTGAAAAAAAAAAAAAAATCGTTCCCAAGTCTAGTCTAGTCCCCATTGGGTGTTCGCAACTGTTCGAACTGATGACCCAGACAGCCGATAACGCGTTACGGTGAAGTGGCTTCTGCTTCTGAAGGTGTTATCACACTGGGCTATTTTTCCTCCGACTGTTGGAGCAAATTTACAGCCCACACTTTTCGTGAAGGAATCTGATATGCTGGAGGAAAATAATTTTCCTCCATTATATAAAACGAGTTTCTATGTATTTTTGCTGAGAAAACAAAATAGTTTATCATAGTGATCTGACGTCGGAAAAAGTGCCGGAGGTGTGCGAGACCTCCGATTAATTGGAGGTTGGAGCAAAAATAGCCTCTTTGAGGCGGGTGGGCGGGGGGGAGCACATTCGGGGCTAAATGGTGCCTTGATTAAGGAGTGGCCCTTCTAAAGGCTCTAAAATTTCTTTCAAATTAAGTCAACTAACGTTAGCCAAGACTGATTCGAGGACGCGAAGTTTCACCAAAACTGAATGAAATCGTCTGGAGTTGGAATAAAAAAAAATATATCATCATCACATAGTTGAGGTATGTTTTCTTTTTTCCCCCCATCGCAAGAGCGGAAGTAATTTTTGTGTTTGTTTTTATGGTGAGGGGGTTTGTTGGTGCAGAGTTGGGGCATTTTCATCATTGTAGGGGGAACGCTGTGTGTGTAGAGAGAGAGAGAGGGGAAGAGAGGGAGAGATGAGGAGTCTACGCCAGGAGACGCAGAATAGCTAGGGTCCGATACCGCCACCTTTGCCCTACTATACGCTTTGGGGACTGTTGGGCTAGGTGGTGACTAACAGTCACTGCTGGGAATCGGAAAGGAGTGCGGGATTCGAACCTACAACTCAGCGAATGCGAGAGCAGGATGCTTCCGGTTACGTCACCAGTGCACATACACACAGAGATAGAGAGAGAGAGAGAGAGAGAGAGGGGGAGGTGAGAGAGTAACGAGAGAGGAAAGCAGGTAGGAAGGAGGGCCAAGGTGCCCTTGGCACTACAGTTGTATGGTACTTGAGGCACCGAGTGCCGGGAGAGGATGTTGCCGCGGTGGATAAAGAATACATTCAGGCGGCAAGAGAGCGCCGTTGTCATATGATGTAGAGGCCGTCGTGGGACAGGGAGGGGTTTGTTCGTGTAGGGACTCCGAGTTATGACCTGCTGTTGTGAACCTTGGACTTCTTGAAGGCGGTAAAGGTTGGGTGAAGTTTTTTGTTTTGTTTTTTATGTGTTTGTTTTTTTAATGTATTTTATGTGTTTTGTTTGTTTATGTGGTTGTTTTGTTTCGTTTTGTTGTGTCTGTTTTTTTTTTGTATCTTTTGTTGTATTTGTTTTTTATATTTATTTCGTTTATTCATTTATGTATTATTGTATTTTATTTATGTTTTATTTTGTTGATTTATGTATTATTTTATTTTATTTACTTATGTTTTTATTCTTATTTATTAATTCATTTTTTAGAATGGTTAGGGAAGTTGACGCATGCGCAATAAGAAAAAAAAATAGTTGACTAATGAAGACAATATTTTTTGTTGATTTTTACAAAAAGGCAATAAAGGTAATTTTATTAAAAAAAAATTATTTGTCCTTGAAATTTAAGTTTGAGTTTGATATCTTATAAAAATCCCCAACTAATCAACCAACTTAAAAATAGATAAATTGATAAATAAATGGATACCGTGTTGAACTCATGAGCAGGTGGTCGTGAGTTCGGTTCTCGGGACCCGCTGCGGGCTATGTCACTTTGATTCTCGAGAACCCTGGCCAGGCGGGGAGGCGACCTAACATCGGCAAAAAAAAAAAAAAAATAGGTGTCCTGTTGCAACTGACAGGGAATGCGATAGTGAGTGTAATAATTTTTATCAGTAACTGTTATCTAACCTAACAACCCCCAAAGCGAATAAGGCATGGATGACAATTACGGCCTCAGCAACTCAGCGCCTCATGGCGTAGTCTCCTTACCACCTGCCATAAAGCATTAGCCTGTCTCGAGTGATGTCAGCTTGACAACATAATTCCAAACGTGATGGTCCTCAAGGTGCCAAGCTCGACAGAGAGATCCCACGTAGCGATAAGGTGAAGAGGTTATAATTACGTCTTCTTGAGAAAAAGCTGCCCCGTCATTGGCCCAATTAAGAGAGTTAAAAAAGGGGGCGGGGCTTCCTGGTGGCACTCGGGAACGGCTTCGCGTGACGCATGAGCTATGTATCTCTTCGCCATCGAGGATTTATTGATGCGCGGAGAGTCCGAGGCGTTGAAATCGCGACAAAGATCAGTACTCGAATTTGGCACTATCGGCCGGGTGCCACACGTAAAGAGAGTCTTCAGGAGTGCCACGGTGAAAGGGACGGTGCCACCTGGCATGGAAGGGGGTTTTGTAAGTGGGACAGGGTGCCTTAGAGAAGCAGACCCTCCTGGGAACATTTAGGATAACGAAATAGTTACACGCGCTCGCACACACACACACACACACACACACACACACACACACACACACACACACACACACACACACACACACACACACACACACACACACACACACACACACACGCACTCAAAATACATTACTTTAAATCTAAGTAGGATAATTGGATAACAAGGAGATATAGTCCAAGTTGGAACCATATGTGAATTTGTAGTTAGGAATGATATAGTTAGAGGGTAAGAGACTCGACCCTATAAGCGTCGCTCCTCTTCAGTATACTACAATTAGCCAAAAAGAATTAGGTAAACACACACACACACACACACACACACACACACACACACACACACACACACACACACACACACACACACACACACACGAGTGCAGCGCACAGTCCAACGTTTCTATCCAGAGAGATCAATAGGTCAGGAGGACCGTTGCCGGATGTTCATGAGGCTCCGGGTTTCCAGTCAATGAAACTCGAAGGATCATTGGCCTTTCTAGAAGAACGAAAAAACTCTTACTCCGGTAGCTCCCGGTAGCTCCCGGTAGCCTTGGAAGGAGTCTGCCGCGCCGCCGCCTTTTGCCCGGAACCGGATGATCTCCGGATTGGGAAAAGACCGACAATCGATTTAGAGGGATTCCGGGCCAGGTCTGGAAGCGACTACAAGGCGATCTGATACCGCGGCCGAAGAGTGACCGGGGACCACTGGAATGGGATTTAGGTCCGCGGCTGAAGACGATTCTTTGGTGAAGCTCTTGGTGAAGCCTCAGGTTTTTCGAGTTTTGTTATTTTATGGCGTGTTAGGCATAGGCTAAGAGTTGGAACGGTTGAGAAAGCAAATCAAAAATATATCTGTTACTAACGGTTTTATTTATTCATTTTGTTTGTTTGTTAATTTATTTCTTTATTCATTTTTGTCGGCAGCTTTTGGGTGAAGCCTCATGTTTTTAAGTTTTGTTATTTCCTAGCGTGTTGGATTGTGGTTAAAAGTTGGTACGGTCAAGAAAGCAAACCAAAAAGAATTTTTAGTTATGTGTATATTTATTTATATATATATATATATATATATATATTTGTTTATTTGTTA
>NC_134818.1:11591869-11609369 GCF_046742065.1 Oratosquilla oratoria
CTTTTTTTTTCTCTTTTCCTTTTTATTTATCTATTTATTTATTTATTTAGCACATTCGCAGAAATGTAATTCTTTTGTCGTTGTCATCTTGTTGTGTTTCTAACATTCTCGTAGGGTGTATGCTCTTTTTTTCTCTCTCTCTCTCTCTCTCTTTTTCATCTTTGGCATTTTCCAGCACTTGTCATTTCCTCCACGATTCCAACCAATAATGGATTTAAATTAGACAAATCTAGATTTAAGAAGGAAATAAGCAAGAACTGGTTTACTAATTAGGTGATCAACGAATGGAATAGACTTAGTAACCATGTAGTGAGCGCTGAAACTATTGGTTGTTTTAAGAAAAGATTAGACAAATTTATGGATGACAGGTGGTAATGGACATGGAACTGCCTAGTGTAGGCCTTATGGTCTCTTGCAGTCTCCTTCATTCTTATGTTCTTATGTTAACCAAGTGGGACCTCAGGCTGAAACATATTTGTGTTTTGTTCTTTGCTGAGCCGAGATTTCTTTGGCGCTGAGCAGCAACACACACACTTTCATCGGCACGTAATTGCGACCACCATGGGGGACAAGAACACCGTCGCCGAGTCCCCTGATATTTTTGATACCTAATACTCCGTCCTTGGCCAGAGGTTCGCCCACATATGAATAAAAATCGTCTGTTGACACTCGTAGTACAAGGAAAAGGACCCTCAGTGACGGAAGGGGGGCATAGAGACTGGTTTAGCTTCTTTGCCGATAACCAGCGTTTCTGTCCATGGGGACATCATCGTTCGCGAAAGCATAGAAGGGGAGAGTGGTACCCCAGCCTGAATGATATTGTCTTGATTTAACAAGAGAAGCTTGAGAGTAGAGGAACAGGCTTTAGAGCATATAGGTACACACACACACACACACACACACACACACACACACACACACACACACACACACACACACACACACACACACACACACACACACACACGTGTGTGTGTGTGTAAGAGAGAGAGAGAGAGAGAGAGAGAGAGAGAGAGAGAGATATGGAGAGCGAAAGTCAATTTTTTGCCTCAGTGTTTGTGACTCCATGACGGCAAAGTCAGAGTGCCACCCGGCACGCAAGGGCTTAAAGGTGATTGGCCACAATTCCCTCGTTATCGAAGGAGATCCACGGGAATGAGCCAAAACCCCGTGCGGCAACCGTATGAAAAGGAAAGGTACCACCTGGTACGGAAGAGGTTTGCGGAAATAGGTCTTAAGGGGTCTGGATCCTTTTTAAGGTAGTTGGATTCTTTTTAAGAGGATTCTGACCCATGAAGAGGAATCCAAACCCACTAAGAAGGATCAAAACCCATTCGAAAAGATCAAATCCTATTAAGAATGATCCAATCCCATTTGTAGAATCCGGTCCCTTTAAGCCTTTTACTCCCGAGCGTGTGTTGTTGGGATTAATAAAATCATTTGGCGACAAATAGGATGAAATGATAAAGTGCTACACGGTAGGGAAGGGGTCAGAGTGACCTTGAAGTTTCTGCCGTGATTGCATGGAGGGTGAGGGGGAGCGGGGGCTGGGGGAGGTTGGTGTAATTTGCAATTCAGGGCAGGAAATCTGTAGCGGCAGTAAAGACGACGATGGAGCAAATGCACCTTTCCAAAGAACGGTTGGAACGATGCTATAAGGGCAAGGTTAACAAAAAGGAAATTTCAGTTCAGAATTGGGTGTGTTGTTGTTGGAGTAGTAGGTATGACTCTCCTCCTTGGGACTGTTATTTGTTTTGGTCTTCGGGCTGCCTAGGTCTGTCCCTTTTTTTTTTTTTTTTTCATTTATTTATGATTTATTTTTGTTATTTATTTATTTATTTTCTTATTTATTTCTATTTATTTATTTATTTATTTATTTTCTTATTTATTTATCATTTATTTTTCTTATTTATATATTTTGTTATTTATTTTGATTTTTTTATTTTCTAATTCATTTATTTATTTATTCTTATTTATTTATTCTTATTTATCTATTTATTTATTTATTCATTTATTTATTTATTTTTAGTTTCGTTTTCTGAAGATGTGTAGGATCTGGAGACCTACGAGAAATACAACAACAACCTTGTAACCACCTCGTCACTGTGACTCCCTCTTTATATTTTATTATGGCTAACAGCAGACGATTTTATTCGGTCGAGGTTTGGGAAACACTTTTCAGACACCATTTTGTTCAGGGAACTGCGCATGCGCGCGTGAGAATCGAAGTGGAGATGAGAGACTCTCAAAGAGCGCTTGGGCGCTCATGCTGGCTCTCGAAATCAGGACCCCCCCCTCACCCCCACCCCCACCATTCCTCCTCCCCCTCTCCACAACCACCACCCCCACCATTTCTCCTCCCCCTCTCCACCCCCTTCTCCCTCCCCTCTCCACTCTCCCTCCCCCGCTCTCTCCTCTTTCCTCCCCTCCCTGCACTCCCTCCCCCTCTCTCTCCACCTTCCTCCCCTCCCTCCACCTCTCCTCCTTCATCCCCTCCCTCTGTCTCTCCTCCTCCACCCTCCCCTATACTCCACCTCTCCCTCCCCCCACTCTCACCCTTTTCCTCTTCCTTCTCCTCTCCCTTTCCCCTCCCTCTTTCCCTTCCGCCTACGCACCTTACCAGACCTACTCTGAACCCAACTCATAGCCTCTCTTCTAGTTTTACTGGTAGCCCCACTTCTCGCCCCCACTCAGATCTGTGCTCCTAGCACTAGCCCTCAACCCACTCCTAACCTTATTCCTATCCCTACTCCTAGTCCCACTCGAAACCCCACGCCTAGCCCCACTCCAAGCCCCACTCCAAGCCCCACTCCTAGCCCCACTCCTAGCCCCACTCCTAGCCCTACTCCTAGCCCTACTCCTAGCCACACTCCTAGCCCTACTCCTAACCTCACTCCTTGTCCTATCTGGCCTCTCTCCAATCCCTACTCCTAGCCCCACTCCTAGCCCTACTCCTAGTCCCACTCCAAGCTCCACTCCTAGCCCTACTAGCTCCACTACTCGTCCCATTCCCAGCCCCAGGTCCAGTCTCCCATTGCTAGCCCACACCAAAGCTCCACCCGAAGCCCTATTCCCGCACCGACAGTGGCAGGAGTAGCCCCTGGCTGTCTCATCATACACATCACTCGACTATCCCCCCCCCTCCACATGTCACCTGGGTAATCTGTTGGTCCCACTCTCTCTCTCTCTCTCTCTCTCTCTCTCTCTCTCTCTCTCTCTCTCTCTCTCTCTCTCTCTCTCTCTCTCTCTCTCTCTCTCTCTCTCTCTCTCTCTCTCTCTCTCTCTCTCTCTCTCTCTCTCTCTCTCTCTCTCTCTCTCTCTCTCTCTCTCTCTCTCATATCTGTTCACCTTTCATTCACTCCGTCCCCCCTCCACGGTATCAGCCTGCAGCACAACACCCCCCTTCCTCCCCCATCCTTTTCTCTCTTTTCCCTCCCCCCTTCTGTCCTCGCTCCCATCTCCCCTACGCTCCCCCCCTCCCCCAATCCGCTCCCTTTCACGGCTCGCCCCTTGTAGGACCTTGCTTTGGACAGACTCTCCTCTCTTTCACTCCTGCTGCCCATGCTGTTGGTGGTGTTTCTCCTCCTTTTCCTCCTCCTACCTTCTCCCTTCCTCCTCCTCCTCCTCCTCCCTTCCTCCTCCTCCTCCTCCCTTCCTCCTCCCTTCCTCCTCCTCCTCCCTTCCTCCCTTCCTCCTCCCTTCCTCCTCCCTCCTCCTCCTCCTCCTCCTCCCTTCCTCCTCCTCCTCCTCCTCCTCCTCCCTTCCTCCTCCTCCTCCTCCTCCTCCTCCTCCTCCTCCTCCTCCTCCTCCTCCTCCTCCTCCTCCTCGTCCTCCTCCTTCTTCTACTTCTCCTCCCACCTCTTCCTCTTCCTCCCACCTTCTCCTCTTCCTCTCACCTCCTCCTCCTCCTACTTATACTCCTCCATCTCCTCTTCTCCTCTTCCTCCCACCTTCTTCTCCTCCTCCTACTTATACTCCTTCATCTCCTCTCCTCCACCTTCTGTTACTAATGCTTCTCTATCCCTTCTTTATCCTCTTCCTACTTTTTCTTCCCCCCCTCCGTCTCCTCTTCTTCCTCTTCCACATATTGTTCCTCTTTTATGCCATTCTCCTCCTCTTTCTACTCTTCCTCCTCCTGTTCCACCTCCTCGTCCTTCTTTTCCCCCACACAATACCTCTTGATCTTCCTCCTCCTATCCTTCCCCCCTCCCTGCCTTCCCACACCGCCACCTTGTCCTCCATGAATATTTTTTTATGAATTTCAGCACAGGAACCGCATGACCTCGACAGCAGCAAAGGCTCGGGTCCCGGCCTCAGGTCAAGTGCCAAAAGGTACGCCACAATGCCCCGAAATTCGACAGAGAAAATGACCAGTAGACCCTGGGACGCAAAAGCTTTTACTTTAGAATCGGTTTACGACCAGACCATTATTCTGCATTTGTATATATACACACAAACACCTACACCACACACACACACACACACACACACACACACACACACACACACACACACACACACACACACACACACACACACACACACACACACACACACACGCACGCACGCACAATATGCGTGTGTGTGTGTGTGTCAAGACATCCTGACAGCTTGTAGGAGAGGCAGAGGAGAAACGCACAAACAGAACAAGATTTTATTCTTTGACTAGTTTCGCACTATGGTGCTTCTTCAGAAAGAAGGTCCATAGTGCGAAACTGGTCAAAGAATATATTTTTGTTCTATTTGTGCGTTTTCGCTCTGCCTCCCATATACGAGTATATATATATATATATATATATATATATATATATATATATATATATCTATATATATATATATATATATATATATATATATATATATATATTTCTATCTATAAGCAAGGGTCTCTTCCCTACTTATAAAGGAGGTAGCTAGTCAAGATTTCACTCAGTTCCACCCGTTCCTCTCCCATCCACCATCTATCTGTTTCCCTGTCATCTTAGCTCCTCTTGGATGAAGGGTCATCCTTATCTCCTGACCACAACCCGGGTCAGAAAGCAATGCAACAGGACACAGTATATCTAGAGTACAATCACAGCAGAGCTTCTAAAATATTTAAATTGCCAAAACTATAATTGGTAGTTCTCGGATCAGTCCGTCCATCTGGTCTCTCTTGCAGAAGACCCGCGGCCTTCAGGTAACCGGCAACAGCCTCTGGGCGGTTCCACAACTCACCCAGGGAAGATATATTGTGTTCTTGGGTGAATTGATGAAAGAATGAATGGATGAGTGAGTGGATGAGAGTGACTTTGAATAAGTATGAATCATTAAATTACGTCATAGGACGCAATTGCTAAAAGGTATAAATGGTTCTCTTTGATTGCACCAGCTGGAAATGCAATACCAACCAGCTGCCCATTGAACCATTCTGGTAATGAAGCTTCTAAAAGGTTTCAGGACTAAAGTAAGAGGATTGGAATCTATATCACTTTGTTTTGGGACCTCTTCCTCCTCTTATTACTCCTCCTCCTCCTCCTCCTCCTTCCTTTCCTACTCCTCCTCTTCCTCGTCCACTTCGAGAAGAGATAGCCATTTTTGTATTAGGAGTAGATGGAGGACTGCTAGTTGGGGTCGTTTAGGGTAAAGTAGTAATTGTCTAGAGATAATCGGATGAACGACCGCAGATGGTCAACTTTTTCTTGCTCTCCCACGCCCACTGACGTCACGCATCAGCGCGCCGTGATGTGGCTGGTCTGCCAATACCCCACGGAGCGTCTGCCTGCCTTCGCAGGCCGGGAAAGCGCGCGGCGCGAGAATCCGACAAAGCCGCGGAACTATTGACGGAATTAATGGCTGTGTGGGAAGCTCTGGCCCTCGATGGCATCCCGTGATACGACCAAACTCGAAAGGTATCTCGGGCACAGTGCCACTGTTGGCGCCGGTGGATTAAGTCCTTGGCACTCCGGGAGATTGGGTCCGCCGGTGGTTCGGAGGCCTCGGGTGATGTCTTGTAGGTCATTGGTCTGAGTCCTTCCCTGTGGCCTTTGGTTTGGTCTTGAATCAGTCTCCGAATTCTTCACCATCAGGCAGGTTGAGATAGTTCGTAAAAGACAAGGACAGAGAAACAGTTGATTAACTCTATACCGGCAGCAAGTAGTGGGCATTGTAATATATACACATATGTAAATAGATGTAGACTTAGTGCCGTGCTCCAGTTGCAAGAAATAGATAGATAAATAGATAAATAAGAAAAAGGGAGAGAAAAGGGTAGGTTGGACCTCAGCGCCGGAACAGGGTTTGGGTGAAGGGAGCGATAATACACCCAGCCCCATTCAAGTCACGTTGGGATCTGTGGGATTGGACAAATCTCTGTAGGAATGCATGGGAGCGAGTGGCCAGATGGGTGGGCTTGACAGACTCGCTTGCTAGTCAACTTGTATCCAGTATCACACAATGCGGAGACCCGTGGCCCAGCTGTAGCCGTTAACGGTTCTTTAGTCTTCCCATAAATTCCTTTAGAGAAAATTTTTGAGTAGTATGAGGTAACCCGAGGAAGCATGTTGATGCCTCAGTTCCTTTCTCATTTATGTCCGAATGTAATGTTGCCTTCTTTGCAATGGACAAAACAAAGGAAAGGTTTAAAAACTGATCACTCGGGGAGCAAAAGGTCCGATTAATTCCCCTTTTCTCACCACCCCTCTATTACTTTAAATCCCTCTCTTCTCAGACCCCATTTTATCATTCACACACACACACACACACACACACACACACACACACACACACACACACACACACACACACACACACACACACACACACACACGAACGCACGCACACGCACTCGCACACGCACACGCACTCACACACGCACACATACACATACATACAGTACACATAGACAAAAATTTTCCCAGCCTTCAGTTTCCTCCGTTTGGCCCGTAGTTTGCGATAGGTCGATGGTCCTTGGGCGTTGAAGTGGTCAGCGTACAAGACCCTCGAGCGGAAGAGTGCCATGAGCCGGCGGGGCCAGTGCCAGACGGGGCGGGGCTTCAGCATGTGCCGGTCGTTCTTGTACCGAAATCCCACTTATGCGCTCAAGGGGGTGCCACGGAGATCAATGGAATAGCGTGTGGATTCAGTGCCACCCGGTGCCGAGGGGTGCCACGCCTTCAGTACCGGGAGCGGTGCCACAGGTGAATGGAATAGCCAGGCGTCAACTGTGATAAAAGGAAAAGTGCCACTTGGTGTGGAAGGGCCCAAGGATTCAGGTCGTCGTAGCCTCTGGACCCTTTCCAGGTGATTTCGACCAAACTCGACCGTGGTCCCACGAGGCCATCCAGTTTGCGAGAGGATTTTCTGTTTTCTGTATCTTTCATTGACAAAATCTCTCCCTTTCTGTGTTTCTCTGCCCCTATGTCTTTCTCTTCCTCTCAGTGATTCTCTCTCTCTCTCTCTCTCTCTCTCTCTCTCTCTCTCTCTCTCTCTCTCTCTCTCTTTTCGGTTCTGAGACTCTTAGGCGTATGTCTTCGAATATATGGACAGACGGACAGATAGAGAAGCAGTTGAACAGACGGTCGGACAGACAGTCACGGCTTTAGTTGTAACGCAGATTACTACTAGTATTAATATTATTATTATTATTATTATTATCATTATGATGATGATTGATGATGATCATCATCATCGTGTGTGCTGATGAAAGACTACCCAAAGGCTCTTCATATACATGTGTATGTGTGTGTATGTGTGTGTGTGTGTGTGTGTGTGTGTGTGTGTGTGTGTGTGTGTGTGTGTGTATATATATATATATATATATATATATATATATATATACACAGTATATATATATGATATATTTTTTTTCTCCAATTTTTTTCTTTGGGTTGACACGATGTCATGTGGCCCTCAGCCGATCAATGAATTCTGAACAGAATAAGGCAATATGACATCACTCAATCCCTGCCGACCTGCCGGTGGACAGATTTTGTGTACCTGGGTTTTTCCTCATGTCGGATTGTATTTTGACGCTATTTTGTATCGTGCGCTTGTAAAAGGCCTTGGGATCATTGTTTTAGGACGTCGAAATGGAGTTGGGCCGGAGTGGCTTGATTCTTTTGTAGCAAAAGTGTTTTGAGCTGTTTTGATCTAAATGCTGTATTGTCTGTTTGTTTGGGGCATTACATGACGCTCGCGGCTGGCCATTGTCTGCCCGTTATAGTTTCATTTTGTACGTGTGTCTGTGTGTCTGTGTCTATGTGTTTGTGTGTGTGTGTGTCTGTGTGCTTGTGTGTGTGTATGTATGTGTGTATGTGTGCGTGTGTGTATTTACATAGTTGTATCTTACGGGAAGGGGAGCTATGCTCGTGGTGTGTGTGTGTGTTTGTGTGTATATTTTTATGTTGGTGTGGAGAGCGTGTGTTGGGTTGTATATTTGTGTATAATTCTGCCAGTGTTTTGATATGTATGTATATATATGCGTGTGTATCTGTGGATATCCATTTTGTGGATATGGGTGGATTATGGGTGGGTGGGTATTTTGTCGAGTAGGTTTAGCTGGATATATGGGTTTTGTATGTGTATCCTTGTTTACAGCACTGCCAATGTTTTCATGTGTATAAATGTAACTTTTGTAGGTATCCTCTTCGTATGTGCCTACTTTCGTGTGTGTATGTGTATGTATATCCTTATTTGCAATACTGTCAGTGTCTTTTGTAGGCATATACTTCGTTTGTGCATTCTTGTGTAAGTGCGTGTGCTCTTGCTCAGTATAACTCAATTACATGAACAATAATACTCACCTCTCTAGCTTTTAGCATAAGCAAGAAAATATACAAAGAAATAAGTCGACTGTGAAATATATTTATGTACAGTAAGTGAACTGCACTGAAGGCATTCTGCTGTTGAGATTAATTTACAAGAGTAAAATAATTTCTAGTCTTTCATGAGTCTGAGGAAGGAATATAGTTAACTGCATTTTGTCACTGAAGAGGGTTACATATACATACATACATATATATATATACATACATACATATACCAAGGCTTTTTCCCCCTTCCAAGGGAGGTAGCCAAAAAGGGAAAGGCATAAAAACACTCCCACCCATTTCATCCCTAAATACCCTCCACACCCCTCCCACCCTTCCTCTCATCTGAGCACCTCCTGAAGAGGGTTAGAATATGAAAAAGAATTAAGAAAACCTTCTTTATATGCATTAAATGCTTAAGGCTCTGTTCACACTAGCGGTTCATTTACAATGTAAGTCAATGGAATGGACACACATCCGCACAGTTTTTCCTTGACCATACGGTACCGCCGCGGTTTCCGCGCGGTTCAAACCGCAAGTGTGAACATGGGATTTCGTGAACAGAATTTTTGTGGATGCGAGTAGTTGTATTGTTGCCGTTATTATTAACTGTAGTTGTTATTGGTATGGGTCGTAGTGACTAGTATTTCTGTCATTGGTTAAGGTTATGCCATTGAAACTATTGTCGAGATTTTTTTTTTTTTTTTTTTTTTTCATGTCCGTGGACAGGGCGCAGGAATTTAGTGGACAGGAAAGGATATTTGGAACAACGCTGTCGTATAATCAAGTGGAAATCCGTGGGAACACACCAGTGCAATGAAACACGTTCAAACATTTGCAAGTATTAAAGGATATGTATGTGGGAAGTGCCATTAAGTACAACAGATCAACGAAGCGAGAACAGCACCGTGCTTGTACATACAGTACGCCTGTGTACAGATTTTTCTTTGTTCTCGGTCACGAGCTCATGTTATGCATGAACATTCGTTCACTCGGATGTGTTCAGTGTGAACGTGGCAGTTTATTGGGATGTACTTTTTTTTTTTTTTTTTTATTTATTTTTTTTTTTTTTATTTTTTTTTTTTATTTTTTTTTTTTTTTTTTTTTAATTTTTTTTTTTTTTTGTCTGAACAGAATCTTTTGGGAGACCCTACATTGTCACGTGACTTCGTCCATCTGTGAGGGTCACCCACTTCACTGAACGATTCCCCAGTGCGCGTTCCCATGCGCAATTCGAATCCCGCGCAGTCAAATCGCGCAGAGCGCATTTCGGCGTCGTTCCTCGGCTCGGCAAACGTGCGGCGTGTTACCAGAATGGACAGGCGGAAATGATTTGAATAAAAGAAGGCACGCTGGCCATTTTCGCCTCTCATCCCGTGATTATGCCCGGATTATTAGGTAATTAAGTTTGTGAAGGCATTATTGATGCTGTGCGGAATAACAGAATGGATTTCATTGACCGAAATAGTGATGTGCCACGATCGACAATAACAGCGGAATTGGAAAGTTGGGCGACGGGGAGGGAAGGATTGGCGTGTGAATAGGATGTGTGTGTGTGTGTGTGTTTAGAGTTTTTGGGTGTGTTTATGCGTGTGCTTGTGGGCTTGGTAGTGTGTGTGTGTTGGGGAGACTTGACGCCTCGGAAAGACCACTGCGTGTTACTGCCGGTCCGTCTCACGCCTCGCCTACACCAGCTTTCCTTTTCTTCCCTTTTGTTTACACTGGACGATAATTCTTGATAATTTTTTTTATATATATGTACGTATGTATGTTGAGACATTCTGACAGGTTGACATAAGCGGAGTAGGAAACACAGGAGTCTTAGTTTTGAAAAAGCGCACCTGCGAAACTAGTCAGGAATAAACTCAAGACTAAGACTCCTGTGTTTCCTACTCCGTATGTATGTATATGTGTATATATATATATATATATATAATATGTATGTATATATATATATGTATACTAATGACCCACTTTCGAAGATGAATAAGCGAAAGTAAAGAGAACCGTATATTTCGATCACGGATCTCTTTACTTTCGCTTATTCTTCTCCGAAAGTGGGTCATTGTTATACTTTTACCAATGTGCTGCGACATTACTTTGTTGTGATATATATATATATATATATATATATATATATATATATATATATATATATATATATATATATATATATATACGTGAAGTGAATCGCTGTTTTTTTTTTTTTTTGCATCCGACCTAGATATGGATCAAAAGGTCTCCTGTCGGCATGCTTTGCCTTTGTAATCCTTTGTTGAGTATCATTACCAATAATTTCTGACAGTCACCCCGGGATTCGAACTGAGGCCTCGTTTGACGTTAAAACAACACCTTACCGACTGGGCTATAGGAGCTTCAAAAGACTCCAACTTGGAGTTGATCTAACTTCCGAAGCTGTTGAACTAGATGCCTCGGGAGTTAGATCAACTCCAAGTTAGTGTCTTTTGAAGCTCCTATAGCTCAGTCGGTAAAGTTTGGCGTCAAGCGAAGCCTCAGTTCGAGTCCCGAGGTGACTGTCGGAAATTATTGGTAATACATATATATATATATATATATGTGTGTATGTATATATATATATAAATATATATATGTGTATGTATATATATATAAATATAATATGTGTGTATGTATATATATATATATATAGATATATATATATGTGTATATAAATATATATATATATAAATATATGTATATGTGTATATATATATATATGTATATATATATATATACATATATATAAATATATATATTATGTACCTAGCACCGTGTCTTTTATTGTCAGTAATGGAACTAGAATGCTAGATTCCAATGCTAGACATCTTTGTGCGAATAGAGGGTTCCATGATCACAGCGTTCTTGCTGTGATTCAGAATATGAAGAGCCTATGCCAGGAGGCGCTGAGTAGTAAGCCCCCCCCCCCCCACTCAGCGCCTCCTGGCATAGGCTCTTCACATTCTGAATCACAGCAAGAACGCTGTGATCATGGAACCCTCTATTCGCACAAAGATGTCTAGCATTGGAATCTAGCATTCTAGTTCCATTACTGACAATAAAAGACACGGTGCTAGGTACATAATATATATATATATATGTATATATATATATATATATATATATATATATGTGTGTGTATATATATATATATATATGTGTGTATATATATATATATATATATATATATATATATATATATATATATACACATATATACATATATCTATATGAAGCCGTCACTTTTGCCCTATACTCCATGACTGTTGGGGAGGAGTGCGGGATTCGAACTCACAACTAAGCAAATGTGAGACCAACACCCTTCCGATTACACCAGCGCACACACTTGTGATACAGATATTGCAGAAATGGATCAGTCTCTTAGGATGCTGTCTGTTTGTTGATGAGTCTACAGCTGGAGTGTAGGCCTTGTGGCTTGGTGAGTTTGAAGACTTCTCTCAGGATGTTTCAGTAATCTGGACTCTCGCCCCTCCAGGATGGCACCACTATCACAACCACCACCAACAGCAACAACAACAACAGGAAGTAACTACAACAACAGTCATTACAGGAATAACAATTACAGCAATTATAACTACAGAAATAACAAACTGCAGCAAAAATACAACATATGATACAACAACAGGAAGTAACTACAACAACAGTCATTACAGGAATAAGTATTACAGCATTTATGATTACAGAAATAACAATTACAGCAGCAAAAAATACAACATAAGATGGAACAACAACTACAATTAATGCGACACAAATTACAGAAGCAACAGTTAAAAAATACAGCAACAACAAATACAACAAAATACAGCAACATCAGTTACAACAACAAAAATACAGCAACAACAATTGCAACAACAAAAATTAAACAACAAAAAATACAGAAACAACAATTGAAACAACATATACAGCAACAACAAATATAACATCAACAATTACAGCAACAACAAAAATACAGTAACAGTTACAACAACACTATTAACAACAACAACAACACAAACAACAACATAGCTGGCGCCATTCCGTTGGTCATTATCAGATGACTCACTGAATTGCCTTTCCAATTAGAACCATCTGGAATCTGTTCTTCCTTAACTGTGTTCTCCCGTAACTGCCTTCCCTCACTTAACCCCGCTATCACCTTAACGCCCTAGGACCAGGAATCGTCTTCCCTGTTGATTGGATTAGCCAGGAGGCAGGTAGAATAAAATCTGTAAGGAGAACAAAAGATGATCTCAGATTCAGGTCATAAGTTGGCTTAGGGTTTATTTTATTTTATTTGTTTATATGTATTTTTTATTGCCAGAATTTATTCTTTTGTGGAGACTGATGTGGATGAAAACCGTCTTTTCTGTATAGTGCTCTTGTGCAGTGTTGAGTCTTAACAGTAGGCTAGCCGCTTTACATGGGGGAAAATCTCATGGTAAATACGTTGATTGCTGTGTTGTTGTGGTTGTTTTCTTTTAACCTCTTCAATACGTGTCAAATTCGCACACGCAGCATCAGATGCCTGATGTACGATGATTTTGTATTGCATCACAATGATTGTGTTACGGAATATGAAAGTCTGAGCTTTATAATCCGTTCTATTTCACTCTGAATATATTAATAACTACAGAAAACGCTATCACAAGCCAGTTTACAGAATACAGGGGTCTCTCAACTACAAATGCAAAATGAATATAATCAAGAGGCCGATGCTGGCCACCCTGTCTACCCACTCACGCTTCATGACGACTACGTTGGCTTCATCGTATGGAAGAGGTAGATTATGTGCCAAATATTGGACAATTCTCTTCAGCTTTCGGCTGAACCCTATGTTGAACAATGTCTCGTTAACAAAGGAGCCCAGTCAGATCCGGAGACTACCTTGACTGAATTAAAGCGTTATCATATGTCATGACGTCATCTGTACAGCGGGGCACGGTAATGAACGAGGTCATGTGTGATAACGTCGCGAGCTGGGATGGATGCTACGTACGTGACCCAGATCGCGCGGCGTCTCGTGGAGTGCTCGCTGGGAGGTTGACCTCGGAGCTCGGGGATGTGAGTGGGTGGGTGGGTTGGGGTTGGGGATGGGGTGGTTGAGAGGGCTGGTTTCTTCAGCTGAATGAAGCAAACTGGTGTCAATTAAGATGAAACATTCGTTACTTAAATACGAGAAGTGACTGTGTGTGTGTGTGTGTGTGTGTATGTGTGTGTTCTAAATAATTGTATCTAGTTAATTATAGTGTACAGTACAGTGCAGGAAAGCAGCAACGCTTGTGGGGTCCTGTCTCTTACTCTCCAATTATCGTGTGTGTGTGTGTGTGTGTGTGTGTGTGTGTGTGTGTGTGTGTGTGTGTTTGTTTGTGTGTGTGTGTGTGTTATTTGCGTCGTGAATTAATTTGGATCCTCCTGCTCCTTCTCCTCCTTTCGTTTCCTTCTCCGTCTCCTCTTTCGTCTCTTTCCCCTCCTCTTCCGCCTCCTCTTCCTTCTCCTCTTCCGTCTCCTTCTCCTCTTTCTCCTTCTCATCCCAAACGGACCTCTTCCGTCTCTTCTATTTCCTCTTTCATCTCCTTCGCCTCCTCTTCTTTCTTCTCTTCCTCCTTCTCTTCCACCTCCGGCTCTTCCGTGTCTTCCATCTCCTCCCTGTGTTTTTCTCCTCTTTTATTCTTCCTGAGGGCGTCTCTTTCTGCCCGACGCCTCTCTTGATGATCTCCCCGTTGTTTCATGAACTCTTTATAATCTGCTTGAAATCTGACACAAAACTGCTCTCAGTTCTATGAAACGATATACCTTTTATTAACTTGTTTACTTATTCATTTATTCATGTATTTATGTATGAATTAATTTAGCTGTTGGTTTATTTATTTTTGATGATTATTCCATTTCCAAGGTATGCTATTGAATCAAAGTTTTCATTTTATTTATGTACACAATAGCGGAGTGCACCAGGGACCACAAATTTCTCCTGCAAGGTGAAGGACCTGAGACAAGTGATTGATGGATTCAAGAAGAGTGGACAACACATTTACTCGCACATAATTGCTTGGTATCGTCCAGTTCCAATTGGAATTGTTGTTACGGTTGTAGTTTACCAATGTTTCTATCCTTGTAGACACTTCCATTTAGGGATACCGCTTGAATTCGTCCTCAAGGGAAGGATGGTTTAGGAACCCAAGAACATAGGAATGAAGGAGACTGCAAGAGACAGTAAGGCCTACACTAAGCAGTTCCATGTCCATTACCAAGTATCATCCCTATCCACAAATTTATAAAAATCTTCTCTTAAAAAGCCGATAGTTACATTTTTCAGTATATCATAACTAAGTCTAATCAATTCGTTACCCACTCCTATTGGTAAACCATTTATTGTCTTATTTCCTTCTTAAACCTGGTATGACTGTTATTGTTTAGGCATGGGTCCATATGCCCAGCGTTTCTATCCTTAGGGAGATTATGGTACCGAAGAAGTGGAGTAATTTGAAGAGGATAGCAAAGTGGAGGGAGAGGAGAAATTGAAAGTGGATCAGCAACTACAAGCAGTTGAAAGTTGATTAAAAAGATGGAGTATCATCTAGAGCAGCATTAACCACGTGACGCTGTTTGTAGGTTTATATAGTACCGGGTGGCTGGTGATTTTATTCAGTGGAAAAATTGATTCAGGACAAGATGGGCTTCATTAAGCGAGGCTCTATTTAGCCCAAACTTACCCCCCTCTCCCCTTTCCCCCATTATAACTTTGATTACACACACACACACACACACACACACACACACACACACACACACACACACACACACACACACACACACACACACACACACACACATACACACACACAAACACATGTTCTCTCTCTCTCTCTCTCTCTCTCTCTCTCTCTCTCTCTCTCTCTCTCTCTCTCTCTCTCTCTCTTTTACAACGTGTTTTTGTCGACTCTGAAGTCAGTTTGACTTATGTTGCCTTCCATTAAATTATTTATTTTTTTCGTGATTCTGTTTTCACTTTGCGAAACTGGCGAAGCGACCCTGAACGAAGTATTTATTTGATTTTATTTATAATTGTTGGCGGGGTGGCCATTTCACGGAAGACACTTGATTTAACGCCGCGTTGGGAGCAGCCATTGCAAATTGTACAGAATATTGTATTGATTGAATGCCTTTTTCATCATCTCCTTCCTCCTCTCCCTCCTCCTCTCCCTCCTCCTCCACTTCCCTGCCCCTCCTCCTCCCTGCCCCTCCTCCTCCCTGCCCCTCCTCCTTCTCGTCCTCCTTTTCCTCCTCCATCTCCTCCTCCTTACTCATCATCCCTCCTTCCTCTTCCTCCCTCCTCCCTCCCTCCTCCTCATCCCTGTCCCTCCTCCTCCACCTTATCCCACTCTTCCTCCTCCTCCTACTGCCTACTTTTCCTCTTCTTCCTGTTCCTCCTCCTCCATTTTTACTTTCTCCTCCCTGCTTCTCTTCCTCCCTGCCCCTTCTTCCTCTTCCAACTCATCCCTGCCTTTCCTCCTCCCTCCTCCTCTTCCTCCTCCTCCTCCTCCTCTTCCTCCTCCTCCTCCTCTTCCTACTCCTCCTCCCTCCTCCTCCCTCCTCCTCCCTCCTCCTCCCCACTCTACGAATGACTATGACATTAATCCTGGATTGGTTCTGTTTAGTATGAGCGGAGCGAAAATTAGAAACGAATGCAGCAGATTTCAATTAAGATTGCACACGCTCGCCCCAATGCACAAGTGGCCCTGGGGCAGCTTGTACATCAAGTTTGGAGTTTTAAACCGCCCCTCCCCCTCCCACTCCCCCTCCCCCCGGGGGAATGCCGTAGAGATGACTAGAATACTCTGGCGCCAAACTTGAGTGAAAGTAAAAGAGATTGATGGCTAGCAAGTAGGAGGTCTGGGTTTTGTTTGAGTTCGAAGGAAACATTTCTTCGTCTAAATTAGGGTGTGGAAGGGAGGCTAGGGGTGACGAAAGAGAAGGGGAATAGGGGAAGGGGATTCTAGAATAGGGAAGGGGAAGGGGAAATAATGGGGACGGAGGAATAGGTAAGGCGATGGGAAAGGAAACTGCAAGTCATTTGTGAGGTCTCACGCTTGAAAAAGTCCTTATGAAGATTGACCTTGAAGAGTTTTTTTTACGTCTCTCTCTCTCTCTCTCTCTCTCTCTCTCTCTCTCTCTCTCTCTCTCTCTCTCTCTCTCTCTCTCTCTCTCTCTCTCTCTCTCTCTCTCTCTCTCTCTCTCTCTCTCATTCTCTCTCTCTCTCTCTCTCATTCTCTCTCTTTTTCTCTGACTTTCTCTTTCTCTGACCTTCTCTCTCTCTTACTCTCGTTCTCTCTCTCTCTTACTCTCGTTCTCTCTCTCTTTCTCTTTTTCTCTCTCTCTCTCTCTCTCTTTTGTAAACAGTAGATTGGTCGAGTTGAATTTGCATATTACCCACGGTTTGCTTCTATATCTCCCAAGATGTTGGTTCTTTTGTTCTGGTCTGCTCTGATAATGTCCTTGCCGAAGGTTTTATGTCAACATAAAGTTGACTCTCGCTCCTGTGAATACTTAACGCTTCCGCAGAGAAAACAAGGAGGCTTCCTCGGCCGATTGAAATTGCCTGGCGACAGCAGTGACGATAAAGGGTCAATTGATGAAAACAAGGAAAGGGTTTATCTCTCTCTCTCTCTCTCTCTCTCTCTCTCTCTCTCTCTTTCTCT
>NC_134818.1:11616869-11621869 GCF_046742065.1 Oratosquilla oratoria
CACACTGGGCTTCCATGGGCCTCACCAGCACAGACAATTGAGAGTTCGTTTGAGTTAAACACGACTTCGGTTACAGTATTTCATTTTTCAAATCTCCAAATATCAAATGATTTTTCCGACATATATAACAAAGCTGAATGAGGAAGTAAGATATTGTAAACCTATACGAATGTTAGAGATACTGTTGAAATGTTCTTAGAAAAATCTAGATATCTGTAAGCGAAGTCCTATTCTAGTTATTCGAGTGGAGGTTGGAGGTTGGAAGTTGAGGGAAAAATTGCCCAGTGTGATAACCTATTAACTCTCCGATTTATCATACCTAGGTTTATATGCATGTGTTGTTTCAGCTTGGGCTATAGTCTATCCAGTAGCCTCGTTTTCTAGTTATCAAACTTAGGCTTATATACATATATAGATTCAACTTGGGCTATACTCTGTACAGTAGCCTCGTTTTCAAGTTATCAAACTTAGGCTTATATACATATATAGATTCAACTTGGGCTATACTCTGTACATTAGCCTCGTTTTTAGTTATCAAACTTAGGCTTATATACATATATAGATTCAACTTGGGCTATACTCTGTACATTAGCCTCGTTTTTAGTTATCAAACTTAGGCTTATATACATATATAAATTCAACTTTGGCTATACTCTGTACAATAGCCTCGTTTTCTAGTTATCATACTTAGGCTTGAATTCATTTATTGTTTCAGTTTGGGCTATGTCACCTTATATTCCAAGTATGTGTACATGTACATGGAAAAGTGTATTTCTTCACTGATATTTAGTGTTTCTCAATTTGTTACCTGTGTGTGTGTGTGTGTGTGTGTGTGTGTGTGTGTGTGTGTGTGTGTGTGTGTGTGTGTGTATGCATGTATGTATGTGTTTGTATATAATAATAATGATAATAATAATAATAATGGTAATGATAATAATGATGAAAATAATGGTAGTGATAATAATAATGAAAATAACGATAACAACGACAACACCAGCAACAATAATAATAATAATGAAAACAACAACAATAATAATAAATAAATGATTTATTGATTTAACAGCGATACAGATACACTGACAATATACAATTTATGTACATTTTAGAAACTAATTTGAGTACAAAATGTGCTAGGCGTTGTTGTATGTGTGTGTGTGTGTGTGTGTGTGTGTGTGTGTGTTTGTGTGTGTGTGTGTGCTTTTGTATACACGCCCCAGTAGTCTTATTGGCCCTTCTGTGTACGGTTTCACTTTGTGTTCTACTCGAGGAGGAGGAGGGCGCTGTACTATTGACCAAAACCACCTCTTTGTCGATGGTCTACTTTCTCTATGTCTGCTTCCTGGCTCGTGCAGAAGGACAAACCTCTGATGTACAAAGCTCGAACCCTCGTTAGTCACGTGGTCTGCTAGGCCTAAGGTTCTGTGTTCGATTGGGCTACTGGTGAAGTTAAGGACAAAGTAAATTCCCTTTATGTGCCCGGAAGAAAGTGCGGTAATTAATTTCGGAAACTCGAACACCGGACCAAGCTACTCCGACTTCGAGACAGGTTGCTATGGAGAGCTAACAAATGCTCTGATGTTGCTGTTAGATTGCTTTACTTGGTAATTTGAGCTTCCTCCCTCTGCTGGTTCGCCTCGTAATTGGAGCATCGAATGTAGTAATTGGGAACGACATAGAAGTCCCAATATCTTGTTTCACCCCTCCCACCCCCCCACTTTTTTTTTTTTCCTTAATCTGATCTTTTAGTATCTAACCTAGTGTATGACTTTTTAGTTAAGTCTGGTGTTGGAGTTCCTAGACCAATGAGGCATTTTAGCTCACTTTGCTGGTCACTGATGTCTAGCAATTAGGTCTAGTATTGTTTTAATTAAGTTTTCTTACTAAATTGAATACAACTTAAGGTATTCTTCCCTTGGAGGACTTTCCAAATGGCTTCCTTGAAGACATACAAGAGAAGAAGAAGGTCAGAAACGTACGCCAGGAGGCGCGTAGCTGCGGCCTTATGCGCCTCTTGGGCTGCTGGGGCAGTTACTCTAACAATCACTGCTGGGAATCGGAAAGGAGTGCGGGATTCGAACCCACAACTAAGCGAATGCGAAACCAGCACGCTTCCGATTACACTACTACCAGTGCATGTACAAGAAACAGACAAATTTTGCATAAACAAAAATGTTGAACAGGAATATGTATATATATATATATATATATATATATATATATATATATATATATATATATATATAATATGTATGTATGTATATTTATATTTATAATAACGATCACTTACTTCTGCTCTCACTGGTGCCTTGCCGGCCGTAAAGTGTCTCCCGGCGCATGCTTCACCCACCTTTTACTCAATGAACAGGCTGATGAATGCGCCTTTTTTAGAACAGCAAATAACGTTCAGTGTTGGAGTGGGGCAGAGGTGAAAGGTCAGCTCGGGTTCGTAATACAAGAGTCCTATTCATGATGTGATCACGGCGTTAAAAATATCCCCCACAGAAACCCGGATCCCGTTTACGAAAAGAAGGTTAACGGGTCTCCTAGTTACTGTTTAATAACAGAAAGCGGGTTAAAGGGTCACTTAGTTACCGGTTAATGACGAAAAGAAGGTTAAAGGGCCGAGCGAGTCTAATAGTTACTGGTTAATAATTAAAGAAATGGTTAAAGGGTCTCCTAGTTACTGGTTAATAACGGAAAGAGGGTTAAAGGGTCTCTTATTTACAGGTTAATAACGAAAAAAGTTAAAGGGTCTCAGTTACTGGTTGATAACAAAAAGAAGGTTAAAGGGCCGAGTTAAGTCTCCTAGTTAGTGATTATCAACTAAAAGAAGGTTAAAAGGTCGAACGAAGCCTTCTTGCTTATGGTAATCCGTCGGTGATCGAGAACGACAGTGCTCCGGTGAAGTGTAAAGGGATGAATGAGGCTGAGTGGTGGTGTTTGGGTTTATTGCGCTGATGCCGGCGGAGCTAACCGTGGAACCTAGTTATTGTTTATTAGCATACTAGAACTAGTGGCTAATGGCAGTCACTAGTACCTCAGATCGAGTATAGACTTCTGTAATTAGTAAGGTAAGTCTAATTTATCATATGTCTGTCCTTGTTTAATCTTTTTTGAATTTGCTCCTGAACAATTTTGTCAGGAGACATCCCTTTCTTCACACTGGGTCGTTGTGAGTTTGAACCCTTAGAAGAATTTTTTTTTTTTATGGTATTCTAGACTTCTCTAAGAACAATTCAACAATATGTCTAACGTTACTGTAGGTTTAAACTTCTTTTAGTTCGTCATTCAGGTTTTTCAATATATGACGCAAAGGTAATATGACGTTTGGAAATTAGAAAAAGGAAAGTCTGAAAGGTTGTTTCCACTCAAGCGAACACACTGGAGCGTTTTTTTTTTTTTTTTTTTTTTTTTAAGTTTGGTAGGCTTTCGCCCTCCCGGACCTCAACGTTGGAGCGGTTCAGAACGCGAAGGAAAATCGATCTTGAGGGGGAAAAAAGTATATGTATATATATATATATACAGTATATTCACAAGTTCGACAGAGTAGGATAAACCATAGTTTCGACAGAGCAGGATAAACCATAGTTTCTGTTACAGTGCAAACAGTCCTTTTTCAGTGAGTTCAAAGCCCTTGGAGGACATTGTTCAAGCGCTGAGTTTCAAAGGTTACATTTATTTTCATTCCTGTTGCCGCCAGGCGATTTTATTCAGTTTTGGATCCTCCCCCTTTCCCCCTCCGCTCCAGTAGAAGGTTGGGGAGGGAAGTTAAACCGGTCTCATTCACTCACAGACTCACAAATGAGTTTAACTTAACCTGAAGGAAAACGTTTGAAGTTATCCAGATCGAAAGCATTTTATCGTTTTGGTCAGAGTTGATGTTGGAGATTGCGTTTTTTCAGAATAGTTTATTAATTGATTAAATAATTAATTGATTAATTTTTTTTTTTTTTTTTTTTTTTTTTTTTTTTTTTTGCTCCGTTCCCCATTCCGTTCGATCTCCGTCTCACTCTATTTTCGTTCCGTTCCCCAATACGTTCCCTTTTCCAATACCCGTTCCGTTCCCCATTACGTTCCCTGTTCCAATACCCGTTCCGTTCTCCATTACGTTCCCTGTTCCATTACCCGTTCCGTTCCATCTCCGTTCCGTTCCCCGTCCCGTTCCCCGTTCCTCGTCCCGTTCTCCGTTCCTCGTCCCGTTCTCCTTTCCTTTCGACCTTCGTTCCACTCCATCTTCGTTCCGTTCCCCATTACGTTCCCTGTTCCATTACCCGTTCCGTTCCATCTCCATTCCGTTCCCCGTACCGTTCCCCGTTCCGTCCGGCCATCTTCCCGCCCGCCCACGACCCGTGCCCCCACCGGGAGGTCAGATCGGGTCGTCGCTTCAGTGGCGTACGCACGGCAGACCGCCTATCTCTCTCATTTCCCCTCTCCCCCTCCATCCCCCCTTCCCCCCTACCCCCCTTCCCCCTTCTTCGCGTTTCCCCACAGATAACGTCCCACGCCCTCTATAATTCTCCCAGCCACCCCCACCCCCACCCCGACGTCATTCATCTCCTTCACGTACCCCCTCTCCTCCCCCTCTCCCCCTCCCCTTCCCCCCTCTCCCGTCACCCATTTAACTTGTGTCTCTACTCTGATTATTCCTCCAATCCCCCCTCCCCTTCCTCCTCGTCGCCTTTGCCCTCTCTTACTCTTTCCCCTCCCCCTTCCCCCACGCCCCCTCCCCCTTGCCCCTTGCCATCCCCCTTTTCCTTTTGATCCATCTGCTGTCCTCTCCTTTTGATAGAACTGCTGCCACAAGAAGAAATCTACTACTACTATTACTACTGCTGCTGCTGCTGCTGGCACTGCTCCTTATACTACAACTCTTCTTCCGCTTCCGCTTCTTACTCTCCTCCTCCTCCTCCTCTTCCTCTTCTGTTTCTTGCCTTCCTCCTCCTCCTCATCCCTCTCCTCCTCCTCCTCCTCTTCCTCCTCCCTCTCCTCCTCCTCCCTCT
>NC_134818.1:11629369-11656869 GCF_046742065.1 Oratosquilla oratoria
CGCTCTTCCTCCACCAGACTCTTCCTTTGACACCATACCACCGCCGCCCCATTCCCCCCCCCAAAAAAAAAAAAATCCCACCCCTCCCCCTCAGCCCCACCCACCTTTACCCCACCCCCTCACCGGCATCCAGAGCCATGTGGCGTTTGTCGTTGGGGTTCTTACGTCCGTCCCGAGCAAATATTGTGAAAATGCACGGCTTCAGAGGCGCTGCATGTAGGGCTTCAAATGCTGTGCGATTATTTGCGAAAAAGAAAAAAAAAAAAAAGAAAAAAAAAATGGGGGGCGGGAGGGCCGATCCGTGCTGCTCTTATCAGAACAGCAGAGGTTTATTTGATTTCATTTTATTCAATTTATTTATTTATTTGTTTATTTTTATGATGTTTATTTATTTACTTATTTATTTATTTGTTTATTCATTTATTGTTTTGTCTGCTCTTGCCATCTGGTCTAGGAAAATTGTGAGGACAATGTATAAAATAATCACGAATCTTCTGCACCAGGCAGGGAAGTAGGGACGTCGGAGAGGTACCGTTCCTCTCCCCCTTTCGCTATGGTGACGTCTATCTATCTATATATCTATCTATATACCAAAAGGCCTTATCCCTCTTGTAAGAAAGATAGATCTGTGTTGATGCGTTTTATATATTAGGTTTTGGCTAACACAGTGATTTTAGGCGGATCAGGGTTCGAACTCGGGTTCGTAAGGGGGAAAGGGGGTAACGGTCAGTCCACACCTTGATTAAAATCGTCTGGCGATTCTTCTTATATTGAGTCCTTGCCGTCTTTGGAAGCCAATTCTTCTTCCTACTCCTCTTCCTCCTCTTCCTCCTCCTCTTCCTCCACCTCCTCTTCACCCTCCACCCCCTTCTCTTCTTCGTCCTCTTCTTACTCTTTCCCATCCAAACTTTCGTCCTCCATTTCCTTCTCCTCCTACTCTTCCTTTTCCTTTACTCTTTTTCGTCCAAGTCTTGGTCCTCCTCCTCTTCCTTCCTCTTCCCCTTCTCCTCCTCGTCCTCCTTTTCCTCTTCCGCATCTTTCTCATCCAAATATTGGCCCTCTCCCTCCTCTTCCTTCTCCTCCCATTCTTTTCCCTTTAACTCATCTTTCTTCTCTTCTTCCTCCTCTTCCTTTCCCTTATTGCATCACCCACATCTCTTCCCTCGTCTTCCTCTTCCTCCTTATTTCTCGCTCTTCCTCTGATTCGCGTTTTTCTTATCACTTCATCCTTTATTCTTTCTTTTCTTCTGCTTTGCCTCTCTCCCCTCCATTTCTGTCTTTTGCTCTTCCTCTTCCTTTTTTTTTCTTCTTCTTCTTTCTTTCTCCAACCATTTAATGCCAGAACTCTTCATCTTCTTCCTCCTCTTCTTCCTTTTCTTCGTCCTCCACTTCCTCCTCTTCCACTTCCTCCTCTTCCACTTCCTCCTACTTATCCTGTTCTTTGTCCTCCTCCAGTTCCTTTTCCTTTACTTCCTCCTTCTCCCTCCTCCTCCTCCTCTTCCTCCTCCTCCTCCTCCTCCTTCTCCTCCTCCTCCTCCTCCTTTCTCCTCCCCCTTTTCTTTTTCTGCATCTTTCACCTCGTCTCTTCTCTTTTCTTCCATTTTCTTCTCTTCCTCTTCTCATCCTCTTCTCATTCTCTTCTTTTCTTGTCTTCCTCTTCTCTTCCTCTTCTCCTCTTCTTTTCCTCTTCTCTTCCTCTTTTCTTCCTCTTCTCTTCCTCTGCTCTTCCTCTTCTCTTCCTCTCCCTCTCCTCTTCCTCTTCCTCTTCTTTTCTCTTCCTCTTCTCTTCCTCTTGTCTTCCTCTTCACTTCCTGTTTTCTTCTCCTCTTCTCTTCCTCTTCTCTTCCTCTGCTCTTCCTCTTCTCTTCCTCCTCCTCTCTCTGCGTTTGACTCCTTCCCCGTCGTTGCTTCGCCCGTGGCATCTTCTGCTTCCTCGTCGTCAGGACTTCTGGACGGGCCTGAGGGAAGGTCGAGGGGGAGGGGAGGGGGGGAGGTGGAGAGTGGGGGGATCGGGTGGCGTTGGGGCATGGGGGGATGGGGGATGGGGGAGGCCGTGGGGAAGGGGGCGCTTCGACGAGGCAAGTCCAGACGTGATGTGAGGAAGGGGAGGGAAAAGGAAGAGGAGGGGGTGGGGGAAGGCATGGGGGGGAGGCTGTGGGAGGGAAGAGGAATGTGATGAGGAGGGAATAAAGGCTGAGCAGTAAGGGAGGGGGTTGTATGAGGGAGGGGAGGGAAAGGGAAAGGGAAGCTGGGAAGAGTAGAGGAGAGGGAAAGGTGGAGGGGAGGGAGAAGAGAGGGCTGCGGAGGGTAGAAGAGGAGAAAGGGGAAATGGAGAGAGGAGGATGGGAAGGGGAGAAGAGGAAGTAGGAAGGTTAGAGGAGGCTGGCAGGAGGAAAGAAGAAAAGAAAGGAAATGTGGAGGAGGAAGAGGAGCAATGTGACTCTCGGGAGAGTGGGAATAGCCTTCGGGAGGAAGAAGTTGGAGGGGGAGGAAGAAGGAGGAGGTGGTGGTGGAGGAGGAGGAGAAAGAAGAGGAGGAAAAGGTGGTGGTAGGGCAGAAGGAGGAGGAGGAGGAGGAAGAAGAAGAAAAAGTGGTGGAGGAGGAGGAAGAGGAAGGGCGTCTTGATTTGGTCAAAAGGAAAGGAAGTTGAAGTTGTGGAAGTGGAAGAGAAGGAGGAGGAGGAGGAAGAGGAGGAGGAAGAAAAGGAAATGGAGTCGGAGGTGGTAAGAATATAAGAACATAAGAATGAAGGAGACTGCAAGAGATCATAAGGCCGACACTAGGCAGTTTCATGTTAGTAAGCGGAGAAATATTAAAAGGGACCACAAGATAGAAGATAGCAGAAGACAAAAATCGCCATTAATGTTTTCTTAATGGAGATTATTCCCCAGTCATAGAGGAGACCCTACACGATCAATAATATTGCGCAATGTTGTTGTACAATATTGTTTACGGTGTAGGGATGTCTTCAATATATTGTGTTATTCTTCAGTACTATCACTACGCCGTCAATAATATTGTACAATATGGAATATTGCGCAATATTAGTGATCGTGTAGGGCCCCGCTTAAGAGAATGCTGCGTGGCTCTGGTCATTGGGGTAACAGTGAAGTTCCCTAAGATATTGATTGCATAAAAATTAAGTGGTCAATACCCTATAGGGGGAGAAGGAGGAGGAACTGGAGGAAGAAAGAGGAGAGGGGAAGAGAAGGAGGAAGAGGAAGAAGAAAAAGAAATCCAAGGTCACAAAGAGAGAAAATGATTTGTAAGAAAATATACAATAGAGAAAAAAGAGAGGAAGAGAGAGAGAGAGAGAGAAAGGGAAGGTGGTGGAGAGAGGGAAGGGGTGTGAGAGAGCAATGACTCAAAAAGAGAGGAGGGAGGAGGAGGAGTAAGAGGGGAAGAGAAGAAGAGAAATAAAGAAATGTGAGGAAATAGAAAAGAGTGTAGTGGTTTATTTGTCTGTATGTACAATAGATTTTTGTGTGTCTTGCAAACGCTGTCGTGCCCGTTCTGAGATGGAAGAAAAAGAAGAGGAGGAGGGGGAGGAGAAAGAGGAGGAGGAGGAGAGAGGAAGACGAGGAGGTAGCGAGGAAAGTAGGCAGGAAAGAGTGAGAGGAGTTGGTGTGGGAGAGAGGAAAGATAGAGATAGGGAGGGTAAAGTGAGAGAGAAAGAGAGAGAGAAAGAGAGAGAGAGAGAGAGAGAGTGGGAGAGCGATCGAGAGAGACAGAGAGGGAAAGATCCTGACAGACAGTGAGGGTCAGAAAGTGACAGTGGACAGGGCGACCGCCGACAGATAAGGCAGGAGGGAAGGAAGGAAGGGAGGAGGGAGGAAGGGAAAGAGAGAGGGAGGAAGGTAAGAAAGAAGGAGGGAGGGAAAGAGAGGAGAGGAGGAAGGAAGGGACAAGAGGATGGAAAGAAGGAAAGAAGAGAAGGAGAGAGGGAGAGATAGGGGGATAAGGAAGGGAGGGGAGAAGGAAGGAAGGGAGAGAAAAGAGGGAGAGAGAGGGAGATGAGGGAGGGAAGCAAGGAAGTTAAGGAAAGAAGGAGGGAGGGAAGTAAGGAATGGAAAGGAGGAGGAGGAGGAGGAGGAGGAGAGAGGATGGGAGGGAAGAAGGAGGGAGAAAGGGAGGATAGGTGGAAGGAAGCAGGGTTTTCTTTAAGATCCAATGCTTGGCAGCGAAAGAAGGAGGAGATGGAGGAAATGGGCTTGGGCAATATAGTGATAGTGGAGACAGTAGTGGTTGGCGATAGGAGGGTCCGGAGATAGGAGAGGTTGGAGAAAGGAGAAGGTGGAGATAGGAGAGGCTAGAGATAGGAGAGGTAGAAGATAGGAGATATGGAGATCGGAAATGTAAAAGGTAGGGGAGATGGAGATAGGAGAGGTAAGAGATAATAAAGTCTGGAGATAGGAGAAGGTGGAGATAGGAGAGGCTAGAGATAGGAGAGGTAGAAGATAGGAGATATGGAGATCGGAAATGTAAAAGGTAGGGGAGATAGGAGAGGTAAGAGATAATAAAGTCTGGAGATAGGAGAAGGTGGAGATAGGAGAGGCTAGATATAGGAGAGGTAGAAGATTAGAGATATGGAGATGGGAAATGTAAAGGGTAGGAGAGATGGAAATAGGAGAGGTAAGAGATAGGGAAGTCTGGAGATAGGAGAAGAGGTAAAGTCAAAATAGCTCATCCATGACAATAACTCGGGAGGACAAGTGCACCCACAGGACAAAGTCGGTGTAGGACACTTCAGTCCTGGAGATGATGGTGGAGACATGGGTGATGAAGAGGAGATGGAGGACAATTTGGTTAAGAAGTTGAAGGTGGAGAAGTAGGACAACGCGTATTAAATATGGCCAAGAAAGAGGAAAAATGTGGATAGATGGGATTTATCATGGAGGACAATTAAGACTTAACGTGGAGGAGGAGGTCGAAGGTGGAGGAGGACAAGGAGGAGGAGGAAGTTGGAGGAGAAGGAGGAGGAAGTTGGAGGAGAAGGAGGAGGAAGCCCAATGAGGAGGAAGAGGATGAAGAAGAAGAGGTGGAAGACAAAGGAGGAGGAGGAAATTGGTGGAGAAGGAGGAGGAAACTCGATAAGGAGGAAGAGGAGGAGGGAGCCGAAAGAAGAGGAGTTGGAAGAGGAGAAAGCAAGAGGAAGAGGTCGAGGAGGTAGAAGCTGGAGGACAAACAAGGGGAGAGGACAATCTTGGATTAGTCAAACATGGATGACAACTGCACTTCCTGGATGGGGCTCTAGAAGTCTCTTCCTGTTGATATTCTTTTCGAACTGTGATATGGACTCTTATTAAAAACAAAAATGAAAAATCGAGATCTGTCCTATACAGGTACTTGACTTCGAATGGCTATTGTCTTCCTTCTGTTTGTTTTTAGATGGTCCCTTGATTTTTATTTCGTTTTATTTGTGTGTTTATTTGTCTATATGTTTTTATTTGTTTATTTATTTAAATGTTCATTTGTTGAATTATTTATTGTTTTTTATTTACTTGTTCGACTGTTTACTTATTATTTATTATTATTTACTTGTTTTAATTTGTTTTTGTTTAATTTCATTTCATATTATTATTATTATTATTATTATTATTATCATTATTATCATTATTAATATGCTATTAATATTATAATTATTATTTATTATTTATTTATGTATTTATTTATTTATTGTATTATTTTAATGAATTATAATTGGAGGACAATTTGATAAGACATAGATGGAGGAAAGAGGACAACAAGGCGCCCCGATAGAGAACGAGGACAAGATGATGATGGATGATGGAGGAAAAGGCTTTGTTGGAGGGAGGGAGAGGGTGGGGTGGGGGAAGTGGTTGTCATGGCATTGATGGAAGAAGGATGGGGATGGTGGGAGGGGCATGGAGGAAGAAGGGGAGGAAGGTGGAGTTGGAGGAGGAGGAGGGGAGGGGAGAGATGAGGCGTGGTGGAGGGAATGATGGTCGTGGTGACGTAATGGTGATAGACATGGTCATAGGGATGTGGTGAAGGTGGTAAGGATGGTGATCCTAGTGGTGGTGATGGTGAAGTTGATGATCATGTTTACAGTAATGATGAAGATGGTGATGGTGATGATAGCTTTGGTGAAGAAGTTGATGATGATGATGATGATGATCGTGAGGATGGTGTGATGAAGTTGATATGATTTTAGTGGTGGTAGTGGTGGTGGAAGTGGCGGACGTGGGTACATAAGAATGAAGAAGACTGTAAGAGACCATAAGGCCTACACTAGGCAGTTCCATGTCCATTACCATCTCTCATCCCCCATCCGTAAAGTTGTATAACCTCTTCTTAAACCAACCGATAATTTCAGCGTTCACTACATGGTTACTAAGTCTATTCCATTCATTGGCCACTCTATTAGTAAACCAGTTCTTGCATAAGTATGAAGGAGACTGCAAGAGACCATAAGGCCTACATTAGGCAGTTCCATGTCCATTACCACCTGTCATCCCTATCCATAAAGTTGTCTAACCTTTTCTTTAAAACAACCGATAGTTTCAGCGCTCACTAAATGGTTACTAATTTTGTTCCATTTGTTGACCACTCTATTGGTGAGCCATTTCTTATATTGTGGTATAGGAGTGTAAGGGAGTGTCTTTAATAGAGACAAGACAGAGAAGGACAACGGCAAGAAGGACGAAAAACAAAGGACAAGGAGTTGGGGAAGAAAGTAAGACACATTGAAGGATACTGAAGAAAAAAGGACCAAAGAATATGATGTGGACTAAGATGAAAGTACAGATGGCTACAAGAAAAAGGTTTGTATCATTGACACGGATGAACAAGAAGAAGGGAATAGGGAGGACTAGGGGGAAGGGAGGAGCAGGGGAAAGGGAGGACAGGAGGACATTTTGATCTGTGGCTTGGGTGTCAGTCGTGGTGGGGAGCGGATGTAGAGCTGGATGAAAGAGGGGGATTACAGACGAGGGGAGCAAGGAAGGGGAAGGGGAATGACAGGAGCTGAAGGGTAGGAGGGCTGGGAAGAAGGGAATGTTCAAAGAAGGAAGAGAGGGGAAATAGGGAAATAGGGGGAAAGAGGGGACAGGGAGAGAGAGAGAGAGACTGGAAGAAAGTTGGTAAAGAAGGGCAAAGAGAAATTTAGGGAGAGAGAGAGAGAGAGACGAGAGACTGGAAGAAAGTTGGGAAAGAAGGGGAAAAAGAGGGATAGGGGGAAGAAGACGAAAGTGAGGGGAAAGGGGATTTTGGGGGAATGACAGGAGATGGGGAAGGGGAAATAAAAAGGGAATGAGGGAAATTATTCTTTTTTTTGGGGGGGGTTGGGCTGGGAGGAAAATGATGGTAATAGATCCCAAAGAAGGAGTGAGAATGGGAGAGGAAATGTTCAGGGAGTGGGAGGTGGAGGAGGAGGAAAGTTGGGCGTGAAAGGGGAGTATAGGAGTGAGAGGAGTGGGAGTACAGTTCGAAGTGGAAGAGGGATTGAAGGTAGAATTAGAGTAACGAGGAGTGAGATGAAATAAAGACGAGGCAATGATGATGAGAAGAGTAGATTGAAATTAGAAAAAAAGGGAGTTAGATAGAAGGGAGTAAAGGATAAAATGGGAGGGAGGATAAAGTGGGAGTGAAGGATAAAGTGGGACTAAGTGCTGGTGTGGAGGAGTACGCCGGGAGGGAGATTAGTGAATGTGGGAGAGAAGGGGGATTGGGGAGGGTATGTGAGAGGGGGCGAGGGAGAGAGGGAGCAGTGGGAGGGAGGTAGGAGAGGAGGATGTAGAGGTTGCTCGAACCTTACTCTTAACATTCTTATTCAGAAGGCCTTAGGAGAACCTCCAGGGGTAGTCAGTCACCTACCCACCTCAACCCCCACCTCAACCCCCAACTCCACCCCCAACTCAACCACCACCTCAGCTTCCACCATTCAACTAAATTCGCGAAGGGATGTGGGGAGATCACCACGAGTCACTATAGAATACACATTTTACTTGATGCACACACACACACACACACACACACACACACACACACACACACACACACACACACACACACACACACACACACACACACACACATATATATATATATATATATATATATATATATATATATATATATATATATATTATATAGATATATATATATATATATATATATATATATATATATATATATATAATCACTGAAATTTCATATGATCCCCTAGAAAATTGTATGCTTATCTGTTTAGCTAGATTTATATATATATATATATATATATTATATATATATATATATATATATGTGTGTGTAATATACATATATATACATATATATATACAGTATATATAATATACATATATATATTACAAGCCCCGGGCTGTGCCCGTCCCGGCTTTGCACTCTGTTCAACTGTCTTCCACAGTTCTTCCTTGTGCCTTTTCTCCTGATCGGCTGGTCTTCTCTTGTGACGTCATGTCGCCCCTTCTTCTGATTGGCTGGTCTTCAGTCGTAACGGCATGTCTCTTCTTCTGAGTGGCTGGTCATCATTTGTGACGTCATGCAACATTTTCAGATTTCGATTATTTCTACAAATTATATTTTTCATATACTATGATAGGCGTACAAAGGAACCTCTTGGTGACTTAGTTTTCGGTGGGAGTGGATGAGGGAATGGGGAGAAAACCATCCACCCAGGAGGGATCGAAGGGAGTGAGAAGCGTATGTGGAAGGGTATATTGTAGGAGGCTTTTGAGAGTGGAGGAGTAGGAGAAGAAGGGAGGGTGGAAGGGAAGGAGCAGTGGATATACAGTGCCAAAAAGTTTGGAAACAAGTGCTCCAAAGCAATTGGCCCTCAGGTGCCAGAAGAAATTCCGTAAGCTTCGGGAACTTCGGTTGGTATTTAAGTCTTAAGAGTCCTCAGGAGTCTCGCTCTTGAAGGCCACCGAAGGTGTCTTTCCCGAACTCGGAGTGGGTGTGGCCGAACTCGGCTATTCTGATTCCATTTGGTTTCTTCTTGTTTGCCTTCAGGTGGTTATATTCAACGGGAAAGATCCCATCGTGAAAGGTAGGGGGTTGCTCGAAAGCTGAATAGAATAGTCTGATTTTAGACTGAATAAAAGCGTAAAATGGACTAAGATGGGAATGAAGTCGAGGTTCGCTTTTGAACCCTTGGGGAATTGGAGTCTGCCCAGACCCCGAGAAGTGTCTGTTGAAAAAAAAAAAAAAAAAAAAAAAAAAAAAAAAAATATATATATATATATATATAAATATATATATATATATATATAAAATATACTATAGATGTATATATATATATATACATATATATATATATATATATATATATATATATATATATATATATGTATATAAAATATAATTTCATCTCCAGGCCAAAGCTGAAACCCATTCTTACCCATTGTCACGATTCTGTATGAGAGTTTGCCATAGATAACACACACACAGCCAAAGAAAGGGTGAGTGTAATTATATTCTGCTCCGCATGACATTTATATCCATCGCCCCTCCCCCATCCCCCCATTCTTCATGGGGGTTAGGGGGTGTCATCAGGGTAGACGATTTTATCCGGCCTCATCAAGTGCTCTTGCACCAGAAGAGTTGGAATGAACGGAAGAAAAATCAAATGACCTATCAACACTGGCCAAACAATCGGTTCAGATTTATTTTGAAATGTTTACTGAAGAGAAGGGTGGATGGAGAGAGGGGGAAAACGACAGAAGAGGGGAGAGTGGACAGAGGAAGGGAAGGCAGGAGGGGAGAGAGGAAAGAGAAAGGGAAGGCAGGAGGAGAGAGAGGACAGGGAAAAGGATAGAGGAGAGGAGAGAGGACAGAGAAAAGGGAAGGCAGGAAGGGAGAAAGGACAGAGAAAGGGAAAACAGGAGGGGAGAGATGACAGGGAAAAGAACAGAGAGGAGAGAGGACAGAGACTGTTAAGACAGGAGGGGAGAGAAGAAGGAAAAGGACAGATGAGGGGAGAGAGGAAAGAGAAAGGGAAGACAGGAGGAGAAGGAAGACAAGGAAAAGGACAGAGGGGGGGAGAGAGCAGAGAGAGGAGGTAAAAGAGAACAGGGAAAAGGCAAGAAGAGGGGGAGAGGAAAGAGAAAGAGAGGACAGGAGGGGAGAGGACAGAGAGAGGAAAGACAGAAGGTGCAGTCCTGAGGGGCTGATACTCGGTCTCCGGACTGGGCCCATACTCTTTCACTGCATTTGGAGATCCGACAACCGACGACTGGTCTCCTCCCCTTACCACTTTGAGCCACCCTCACACAACACAGACAGCAGTCCATGGATTCTTCCTAGAGAGATTTGAGTGCCCAAGGACTGTTGCCGGCCTCTGTGGGGCTCAGTTTTTTTTTTTTTCAATAAATGAAGGTCGAGGCAGTGATGGATTGGGTGAACAGTTCGATTTGATAATTGGTTCACATAGTCAAGTGATTAAGTTTGTGTCGTCAGAGTCTTTCCCTTGTCTTTTAGTGAACGATCTGTGTCATTTAAAATTGTAATTACGGAGTTCCTTCGTGAGATGGATCACCCTTCCTCCTGTAATTGCCTTCCAGGAGGGCTGGAATGGGATAAGTTGAGGTATTGTCATTCGATTAACAATCCTGCTGTAATGCCCTGATGGATACTTAGAAGCTTCTCTGTATTTCGTTCAGACTAACTAGAATAATTAGATACTTTTATATAGATTAAGATAGGCCTAGTTTGTAACATAGCTAATGCGAATAGAGTGATAGATTTTTATTTTTATTTCATCCGACCTAGTCATGGACCACAAGGTCTCTTGTAGGTATGCTCTCCCTTTATAATCCTTTGTAATTATCTGCAGGGTTAACAGTTCAGTACTTAGGGTCTTCTGTTTTAGCTTGTGACTGCATTTTATTCAGCTGAAGGTGATCTTACACATAATGTCTTTTCAAACGTCTTAAGATAGGCCTATTATGTAACATAGCCAATGCTTGCACGATGACAGATAGTTAACTGAAAATAGGTGAAAGGTGGAACTAAGTAAGAAGTCTACGCCAGATGGCGCTGAATAGCTGTAGCCAAAACCGTCAGTACTTTGAGGACTGTTGGGGCAACTAAGAGTCACTACTGGGAATCGGAGAAAAGTGCGGGATTCGAACCCTCAACTATGCGAATGCGAGACCAGCACGCTTCACATGACGCCACCAGCGAGGAAAAATACAAAAAATTGTGTCGTAGTCCCTTTGTTTGCGGAGTAAGATCAATGGGTTTTTAGACAAAATAAAATGTGTGAAGGAAGCCACAGGGCACTAGAGTTCCTCCTACCACAGTCAGTGGCGGGTGACGCGCATCCTACTACCTGGCATCACATTTGGGTAAGCGCGTTTATTGTAGGTTCGGTTAAAATGATTAGCCTCGTGCTTTGCAGTTCGAAGAAAAACAACCCCATTCATAAACAAAGAATCAGTGCTCTAGACCATCGTTTGACGATCATCGTTCAGCCATGAACGATCATCGTTGAGCGACAATCGGACCGAGCAAAATGGACCTTTGCCTTGGAGTGGACATTACGTAGGAGACTGGCAATCTCGACCTCAGTTCGAGTCCTGTACGTAAGGGCGGATAGATTTCACTTGGGTCATTAAGGGGATGTTGGTTAAACTTTATAAGGGTTTGGTAAAGGGGTTTTAAAATGTCTCCTAGTTTAAGGGAGGTTTGGTAATAAGTGCACGAATACTTGTATGTTCAGCTTTTTTTTCATAGTATTGTGTCAGTGTTTATCATCCGTGCGTAGTCCCAGCTATGATCTTCAAATGTAAAAGAATCGCCCTGTAAGTGCGTTATTTTGCAAGATTGTTGCATTGTGTTGGAAGATAAGTATTTTTGTTGTTATGGACTGTAGTTTACCAGCGCTTCTATCCTGGTGTACAGTTTCGCGCCTCTATCGTGCATGGAAAATATTAAGTAAGCAAAATAGAAATGAATTGTCGTATTTTTTTTTTCTTTAATCTTCACTCGCTGCCCACAGAATATCACATTCCTGAATAAAATTGTCGGCGTCAGACATAAGTGCCTCCTAATACGGAAGGGGTTAAATATCATACATTATTTTCAAGAACTATGCCACAAATTAAAGGTTAAGCTTAGTCTTTAAGTATTTCTTATAAAATTTGTTCAGAGACTTGCCTAGATAGACCTAACCTGACACAACCTTTCCCGAACTGACCTGACCTAACCTGGTCTGACTTCACCTAACTTGACCTAAACATGACCTAACCTAACCTAACTTGACCTGACTATACATAACCTGATCTGACACAACTTCTCCCGACCTGAACTGATCTAACCTGACCTGACAATACATAACCTGACCTGACGCAGCCTCTCTTGATCTGACCTGACCTGACCTAACATAATCTGACCTAACCTGCTTTAGCTTAACGTGACACAACATTTCTTGGCTTGACCTGACTTAAACATAATCTGACCTGACCTCATCTAAACTGACTTCACATTATCCTGGCCTGACTTGACCTATCGCCCAGATCTAATCAAAGCGACTCGAAGCCAATCACTAAGAGTTTTTCGGTAATTAGTAGACCCTATTCATCTTGGCTGTTTTTATGGGCCGGTTTGGTCTACTTCGGAGACTCCCAGTGAGAGTTTTGCAATAATGGGTCCACCTTGACGATCTATTCATCTCTTGGGAGATATAAAAAGAGAGCCATTACCCCCCTCCCTCCTCACCCTCCTCCTCCTCCTCCTCCTCCTCCTCCTCCTCTTCCTCTTCCTCCTCTACCCCTCGTACTTTCACCCTGATTTCTTGAGATTTAGCTAAAAGATCTAACGCGTTTTCTAGAAGAAGAGGTGCGATGGGGTGGAGATAGGGTGGGGAAAGGTTTTGGTAGGATAGTGGTCTTACCACCATGTAGTACAATCGGGAACTATAATCTGTGCGCCCCAAGGAGTCCGTTCAGGATGTAACATACGTCGTGGTTTACTACTAGCCATTCTGCAAAATGAAACATAATGCATGCCTCTCTCTCTCTCTCTCTCTCTCTCTCTCTCTCTCTCTCTCTCTCTCTCTCTCTCTCTCTCTCTCTCTCTCTCTCTCTCTCTCTCTCTCTCTCTCTCTCTCTCTCTCTCTCTCTATCTCTTATTTTCCATCTATGTGCTATTGATTTTTTATATCCTGTATATAGTACAGGAAGCTATATGGTAAACCGAGTGTCACTCTTTAGGATCATAACAACGATTTGAATAACTCCTGTGACAAGTGGCAACAGCGCCTTTTCCACATATTGCCACGCCGAGGTGACACAGGTGGGATTGGAGTGGGTAGTAATCGTTGTTATAATCCTACAAAGTGATAATCATTGTACAGCTCCATTTACTATATACAAACAAAATTAAATAGCGCATAGAGGCATGTACTAAGGTTGATTTGGCAGACGTATGGCACACCCTGAACGGACTGCTTGCAGCGCACAGAGTTTGGTAACAAGAATGGTATGTACATCGTGGCAAAGCATTTCAAGACCAGTCATCTTATTTTATTTTATTATTTTTTCTAGAACTGTCAAAATACGTAAATTGTATTATTGGAGTGGAATGTAAAATTGATGAAGGAATGGACAAATATTGTGGTATGTTTTCAAAAAATAATTGTGTTAACATTTTCCTAGCTGAGGCGGCACCATGCACATGATTAGAATTGCCTGGCGGCAGGGAAGGCGTAAGTAAAACGACCACCCGGCATGGAAGGGGATAACCAAGATAATCACAAAAATTAACAAAATTACACCAAAGCAAATAAATGATAAGTACATTTGATATATAAATCATATATATATATATATATATATATATATATATATATATATATATATAATATATATATATATATATATGATTTTTTCATGTTAGTGTATTTGGGATATTGGTTTTGAACAGTTCAACAGTAATAACCCTTCGATATACTTCATGTTACGCTGTATTTGAAATTTAATATTTTTGTCTGAAATAACAGTCGGCTGCAAAATTTCCAATCTAGCATATGGTGTTCATTATGCAAACATGGAATTTAATATATATATATATATATATATATATATATATATATATATATGTATGTATATATATAATATACTGTATATGTGTGTTTGTGTATACATATATATATATATATATATATATGTATATGTATATATGTAATGTATGTATATATACATATATGAATAGAGCAAGATGTTAACATAATCTGGTGTACCTAGGCCAAACTAGTAGAGGCTTGAACAATAGAGGAACATAAGAGATCCATCAAATATGTCCAAGAAAGTTCGGATGTATTCCACCATGTGAGTCATCAAACCCACCGTATTGACTTGGATAAGTCCAAACTAGTGCTCAAGTCAATTTGTGGTTTCAGGAGGAAAAAAGTTGAGTCCGCGTTAATTGACGAATGTCCCAATTTTAACATCTCAAAAGGAGAACGGTCTCCGGACATCATCTCACGGTTAGTATTACCTCGGTCACCTCCGTTACCATTGTAGTGACCACAGTTTACTTCTTTTTACTGTTCCCTTCTATGGTTTTGTATTTCTTCTTTCTGTAGTAATGTTTCTTTATGGGGCGAATTAAACGGAGGTAAATGTTTTCTTCTTTTCGCCTCGAATAAAAATATTGTCAGTTTACACCAAGTGACTCCCATCTGGGATCCTCAATTTACGTCCTAAGCAGCCCTCGCACCGTCGTCACGACTTTCCCAGCCCAATGGTCTTTACTGTTACATCTAAGTGCCTCCCCTAAGGGCGTGACTTTACTCCCGTGAACCAGTAAAATTTTCACCAACCTTTCTCCAACCAGAAAGACTGTTTCAACGTCTTAAGAAATACTGTTTACTCAAGCGATCACGATATTGATGCATGAATGGCTTAGTTTACATACTGTTACATCAGCAATAAAATCTGGTACCTAGCGGTTGTTTATAAACTTTAGACGAGGAGCGAGGTTATGCAACTCCTTCGCGGCAATTGTTTACCAAACATCCCACCCATAAAATGAAATTCTCTCCACCTACCCCTCTATCTACCTTACTTGTCTACCTTTATCTACCAGCCTCTTAAGCGGTTAGTCGCTTGGTAAGTAATTATCAACCTCTTGACCTCATCCCCATTCCCACGCTTGACCCCTCGACTTTTCCTTGACTGAGGTCATGTAAAATGCCCATGTTCTTGCTACATTCCCCTCTAAGAGGGGGTTTGCACGGTCTAACAGACATGTGTTTAAAGTGATGTGCGAACGTGTGAACGGGGTATTTGGGGTTTAACCAACGTGTTCGACAACCAAATACCCCGTTCACACATCACTTTAAACACGTGTCTGTCGAACCGCGTTCGACGAACCGTTAGACCGTGTAAACTCCCTCTAAGAATGGGAGTGAGGAAAGGGAGGTGGGTGGGAGCGGAATGGGAGGGAATGAAAGGGGTGGGAGTGGCTGTATGTCTTTTGAGTTTAGCTACCTCCCTGGTAAAGGGGAAAAAGTCCTTGGTATATAGATATTTTAACTTCGTTTTGTTTTGTTTTTATTTATTTATTTATTTGTTTATATATATTTTGTCAATTTTAACTCCTTCAATACCAAATGGTTACCATGGATATGAATGACCGTTAGGACCGTTAGAATGCGCCTTCTGTCGACTCGTTGCTCATGCACTTCCTTCTTCAGACACTCCTGCCAGGTTTGACATCTTACAAACTTTCTCACTTACCCTCCCTCTCCCTCTCCCCTTCCCCTCCACCTCCCCTCCTCCACCTTTTCCCCCCCTCCCCGTCCCCCCTCCTCACCATATATCTCCTCTTATCCCTCTTGCCCTCACACCCTCTTCCCTCCCTCATTTTCCATCTCCCTTTCTCCTCGCTCTCCTTATCTCTCCTCCATCCTTCTCCCTCCAAACCCCCCTCCCCTCCCCTCCTCTCCTCTTCTCTCCCCTCCCCTCCTCTCCATCTCCCTTCCTCTTCACCCTCCTTCCTTCCCCTTTCCCCCTTTCCCCTCCCCTTCTCTTTTCTCCCCTCCTCACCCTCTCCCTCTTCTCCTCCCTCTCGCCCTCACTTCCTCTCTACCCTCCCTCCTCTCCCCCCGCCTTTCCCCCTGGCCCTCCTTCTCATTCCTCCCTCCTTCTCCCCCCTCACCTCCCCTCCCCCTCCTCCTGCCCGCCTTCCGTCACCTACCTCCTCCCTCCTTTCCTCACCCACTCCTCACCCTTTCCCTCTTCCCTCCCTCCTCTCCCCCCTCTCTGTCTCCTTGTCCTCCTTCTCCCCCCCTCCCCTCCACCTTTCCCCTTCCTTGCTCCTTTACTTCTCTATCCCTTTCCTTTCCTACTTTTCCTCCGTTTCCTCTCTTCGTATGATCTCCTCCTCTCTCCTGCCCTCTCCTCACCTCTCCTCACCTCTTTTATTTTGCTTAATTCTCTTTCTTCTCCTCTCCTCCACCGTTACTTTTTTTCTCTTTCGCTAATCTATCCTCTTTTCATCTTATCTCCTATTATCTCCTGTCATCTCATCTTATCTCTTCTCCTTTCGCTTCAAGTCAGCTCATCTCTTGTCTCCTCTTATCTCATCTCAACCCTTCTCCTTTCCTCTCATCTCCTCTTATCTCCTCTTATCTCCTCTTATCTCATCTTAACACTTCTATTTTCCCCTTATCTTCTCTTATCTCCGCTTATCTCATCTTAACCCTTCTCTTTTCCCCTCATCCCCTCTTATCTCATCTCGTCTCTTATCTCTTCTTATGTCATCTCATCTTTTCTTTTCTCTTCTCTTATCTCCTCTTATGTCATCTCACCCCTTCTCCTCTTATCTCCTCTCATCTCCTCTTCTCTCCTGTTATCTCAACCATTCTCTTCTTTTATTTCCTCTTATCTCATCTCATCTCCTCATATCTCTTCTCATGTCATCTTATCTCCTCTTATCTCTTCTCTTATCTCCTCTTATCACATCTCGTCTCTTATCTCTTCTTATGTCATCTCATCTTTTCTTTTCTCTTCTCTTATCTCCTCTTATGTCATCTCATCCCTTCTCTTCTCATCTCCTCTCATCTCTTATCTCCTGTTATCTCAACCCTTCTCTTCTTTTATTTCCTCTTATCTCGTCTCATCTCTTATCTCCTCTTTTGTCATCTCATCCCTTCTTATCTCCTCTTATATCCACTCATCTTCTCCTATCTCTCGTCTCATCGCTTCTAATCCCATTTCATCTCCCTTTCTCTCTTCTCTTTTCATCTCTCCCTTCCTATAATTCCTTCTCGTCTCTCTCTTTTCCTCTCATTTTATCTCCTTTGATACAATTTCTCTCACTCATCTCACCTCCTCTGATCTCCACCGCTTCCCTCTTCTCTTTCCTCTTCCCCCCTCTTTTCGCATTCGCTTCCTCTTCCTACTTTTCCTCCTCCTCTTCCTCCTCTTCCTCCTCTTCCCTCTCTTCCTCTTCTCCCCTTTTTGCTGCCTCACAGAATCTTCATTGCCGATTTTCCTTCCCCACTCTCCACTGCTTCTCTCGTCTCACCTCCTCTCTCTCTCTCTCTCTCTCTCTCTCTCTCTCTCTCTCTCTCTCTCTCTCTCTCTCTCTCTCTCTCTCTCTCTCTCTCTCTCTCTCTCTCTCTCTCTCTCTCTCTCTCTCTCTCTCTCTCTCTCTCTCTCTCTCCCTTTTCCTTTTCCCTTTCCCCGTAACACAAAGTTCCCCTACTCTTATTCCCCCTTTTCCCTCTTTCTCTTTTATTTTTCATCCCTCTTTTTTTCTTATTTTTCATTTTCATATCTTGTTCCCTCTCTTCCTTTTCCTTTTCCTCTTCGCTTTCCTTTTCCTATTTTTTCTTTTCCTCCTTTTTTCATTTGTTTCCTACTTCCTCTTCCTTCTTCTTCCATTTCTTTTCGCTCTCATTCATTTGCTCTTCTTTATTTTCTTCTTCTTCTTCTTCTTCTCTCCTGTTTAAATTTTACAGTTTTCCTTACTTCTCCTCTTTCCTCCCCCTTACTCCCCTCTTCCTACCACCTTACTCCCCCTTACTCCCACCTTCCTCCCCCTTACTCTCACTTTCCTCCCCCTTCACTTTCTCCCCCTTCACCTTTCTCCCCCTTACTCCCACCTTCCTCCCCCTTACTCCCAACTTCCTCCCCTTTCTTCCCCTTCCTCCCCCGTCCTCTCCCGCTTCTCTCCCCACCATCCTCCCCTCTCCTCCCCAGTTCTCCCCCTTCCTTCCCTCTTCCTTCCCTCTTCCTCCTACCTTCCTCACCCATCCTCCCTCTTACTTCCCCTTCCTCCCCTCCTTCCTCCCCCTTCCCCCGCACCCCTCCCCCTTCCTCCTCTCTTCCTTCCCCTTCATCCTTCCTCCCCAGTTCCCTCCCCCTTCCTCTCCTCTTCCTCCTCACTTCTCTCCCCCATTCCTCCCTCCTTCCTCCCCCTTCCCTCCTCTTACTTTCCTCCCCTCTTCCTTTCCTTCCCTCCCCTTTTCCTTCCCCCTCAGTCAGTGGATTGTTTCCTTTGATTTGATTCATTCTCGAATGATTCTCTTCACTTTCATCTCTCTTTCCCTTCGTCTCCGTCTTCGTCCCGATGATTATTGCACTTAAGCCCTTGGCTCCGCTTTTTATCCGTTTCTTCCTCTTCTTCGCTTCGTCTGAAGCCTCGCCTTAGACTCTGTCCGCGATGGGAAGGGGGAAGGGAGAGGGGGAAGAGTGGGAAAGAGGGGAGGGGAAGAAGTTGGGGAGAGGGGAAGGGGAGAGAGGGGGGTGGAAGGGGAGGAGGAAAGGGATGAGGAAAGGAGAAGGAGGGAGTGGGGGAGAGGGAAGGGGGGAGAGAGTGGGAAAGAGGGGAGGGGAAGAAGTTTGGTAGAGGGGAAGGGAAGAGAAGGGTGGTGGAAGGGGAGGGGAAAAGGGATGAGGGAAGGAGGAGGGAGGAAGGGGAGGACGAAAGGGAGGGGAGTGTGGTGCAGGAGAAAGGGGAGGGATGTTGGGAGGGGGAGAGGGGGCGTTTCCCATTGTTTGCCAGCGGGTAATAAATGCTTTTGTTTTATTTGATTCATTTGTTTGAATATTTATTCATTTTTATTAATTCGCTCAATTTTCTATTAATTCTAATTCATTTGTTGATCTATTTTTACGTGTGTAAAGTTTGTTGGGGGAGTATTTTGTGTATGTGTGTGTGTGTGTGTGTGTGTGTGTGTGTGTGTGTGTGTGTGTGTGTGTGTGTGTGTGTGCGTGTCCTCCCTACCTCACTTTGAGTCCATCCATACCCCTTATCCCCACAAATCATCATCTCCCTCCAGTTTTTTGCCTTCCAACTTTCCTTCTCATTCTCCTTTACTCCCACCGTCCTTTTAAAACTCCCTAGACTCCCTCACTCCCTCCCTCTCTCACTCTCTCACTCCCTCACTCTCACTCCCTCACTCTCTCCCTCTCTTTCCCTCCTTCCCTCTTTCTTGTTCAGTTTCATTATCCTCAATTTGTATCTTGTCTGTCATTTCTTTGAACATGCAGTTCATTTTCTCTGTCTTCCCCATTTCCCTCCTCTCCTCTTCACCCTACCCACTTTGTCCTCCCTTCCGCTCCCTGTCTTCCTCCTACTCCCTCTTTCCTCCCAGTTTCCTGTCTCCTCTGTCTGTCTTCCCTTTTATTTTCCTCCTCTCCTCTCCCCCGTCTTCCTCCATCTCCCGTCTATCGTATCACCTCTGTTTTTCTTCATTCTATCAAGGCATCTCTGTTCAATTTCTACTTTCTACTTCTTCCCCATATTTTGGTTTTCCTCATTCTCTCTCTCTCTCTCTCTCTCTCTCTCTCTCTCTCTCTCTCTCTCTCTCTCTCTCTCTCTCTCTCTCTCTCTCTCTCTCTCTCTCTCTCTCTCTCTCTCTCTCTCTCTCTCTCTCTCTCTCTCTCTCTCTCCTTCCTCCCTCCCTCCATTCCTCCCACTCTCTATTTCAGTCTCTCTCCTTCCTCACTCTCTCACTCTCTCTTCCTTTATCTGTAAATCTCTCTCCCTTTTACTTTATCTGTCTTCTCCCTCTTCCTTTCTTTTTTACTCCGTAACTTCTCTCCCCGTCTTCCTCCTCTCCCGCTTATTCTCTTCATTTGTCAGCACCATCTTTCTGTTTAGCTTCTGCTTGTTCGCGCTTCCTGTTCCTTCGCCTCTCGCTCTCGTCTTTGATTTTGTCGAGTGCACTCGCGTTTTTTATTCCCGTGTCTTGTAGCCTCATCTCTTCTTATCATAACAGCAGCCTTCACTACATCCTGGTCCTTCCTCCTCTTTCTCTTCTTTACCTCTTTCTTCCTCCGTTTACTTAACATAAGAACATAAGAATGAAGGAGACTGCAAGAGACCATAAGACCTACACTAGGCAGCGTTTTTTATTCCCGTGTCTTACAGCCTCCTCTCTTCTTATCATAACAACAGCCTTCACTACATTCTGGTCCTTCCTCCTCTTTCTCTTCTTATCCTCTTTCTTCCTCCGTTTACTTAACATAACATAAGAACATAAGAATGAAGGAGACTGCAAGAGACCATAAGGCCTACACTAGGCATCTCCGTATCCATCACTACCTGTCATCCCAATCCATAAAGTTGTCTAATCGTTTCTTAAAACAACTGATAGTTTCAACGCTTACTACGTGGTTACTAAGTCTATTCCATTCGTCGACCACCCTACTAGTAAACCAATTGTTGCCTACTTCTCTACCTTCTTCTCTTTCTCGTGCTCCTCCTCCTCCTCCCCCTCCCCTTCCTCCTCCTCCTCCTCCTCCTCCTCCTCCTCCTCCTCCTCCTCCTCCTCCTCCTCCTCTTCCTTCTTCTTCTCCTTGTGCTATGTCTCCGTTTCCTTCTCCGTTCCTTTCTCTTTCCCTCTTCCTACTTCTCCACGTCCTTCTTCTTCTTTTTCTTCCTCTTCCCCCTCTACCCAATTCTCTTCCTATATTTCCCTCTCCTTCTTCTCCCTCTTCTCCTTATTCTCCCCCTCTTCCTTCTTTTCTTCCTCCTCCTCCTTCCGCTCCTCCGCTTCCTCCCTCCTGCTGTTCTTCCGAAAGTTTTGCCCTTTTTGGATATTCAGCCGTTGCTGTGGTTTGTAGTCCTCCTCGTCCTCCTCCTCGTCCTCCTCCTCGTCCTCCTCCTCGTCCTCCTCCTCGTCCTCCTCCTCGTCCTCCTCCTCCTCATCCGCGTCCTCCTCGTCCTCCTCGTCCTCCTTCTTACCCTCTAGATACTGTACTCCGTGTCTTTCTCCTCCTTGTCCTTCTCCTTCTTCTCCTGCTCGTCCTCTTTACCGTAATCCTCCTCCTCGTCCTCTTCATTTTCTTCCTACTCCTCCTAATCCTCGTACTCCTTTTCTTCCCCCTGTTCCTCTTCCTCCTCTTCTTTCCCTTTCTCTGCTCCTTCTCTTCCTCCTACTCTTCCTCGTCCTTCTACTCTCCCTCCTGTTTGTTTTTTTCTCTCTCTCTCTCTTCGTCCTCTGCCTTTCCTCTCGCCACCGTTTTTCCAAAGGATTTTCCTCTTTAAATATTCTGCCTTGGCTGTGTCTTACATTTGAGGTCCTCCTCTCCTCCTCCTCCTCCTCCTCCTCCTCCTCCTCCTCCTCCTCCTCCTCCTTCCCCTTTCCCTTTCCCAAACCCTTCCCTTGGCTCTTTTATCTGGCTTTAGTTCCCCGACTTTCCCTTCATCCCTTCAGTCATCGTTCCTGCCAGCCCTTCCTCACATTCCCCTCTGTCCTTCCCTGTGGCCCTTCCATCAGATTACCCCCCCCTTTTTTTTAAGCCCTTCCACGAGTCCTTTCCCTGCCTTTGGCCTTCGGCCTTCCCCCCCACCAGTCCTCTCCTAGTTCACCCATATGGCCTTCCTTCGGGCCTTACCAGAGCCTTCCCCAAGCTTTTCCTCTTTGCTTTTTGGCCTTCATGTCGCGTCGGAGGAATGAAAAATGTTACTTTTGTGTTTCTTTTCTTGTTTCGGTTCTTCTCTCTGGCCTGGGCGAGGCAGCGGCGGCGGCGGTGGCGGTCGGTTGGCCAAGCAAAGAGCCGGACTTCTTTTGGCCACTTTGGCCACTTTGGACTTGAGAGTTTTCGTTTTATTCTCTTGATTGTCCGTGTGTATACAGTATTGTATCAATTTTTTCCTCCGATTTCGGCTTTTGTTCCTCCTCCTCTTCCTCCTCCTCCTCCTCCTCCTCCTCCTCCTCCTCTTCCTCCTCCTCTTCCTCCTCCTCTTTCTCCTCTTCCTCCTCCTCTTTCTCCTCCTCTTCCTCCTCTTTCTCCTCCTCTTCCTCCTCCTCCCTCCTCAACTCCCGCATGCTCCTCCTCCTCCTCCTCCTCCTCCTCCTCCTCCTCCTCCTCTTTATCCAAATCCTTATCCTCTTACTCCTCTTCCTCCTCATCCTCTTCATCGTCCGCATCCTCCTCATCCTCCTCCCCTTCTTATTTTCTTAACTTTCCTTTCGCTTCATCTACCTTCTCCTCCTCCTCATCTTCTTCTCCCTCTTCCTCCTCCTCCTTATTCCTTCTTCTCCTCCTTCCTCTTCCTCCTCCTCCTAATCTTCCTCTGTTCTTTCTTTTCTCGTCTCTCCATGCCCTTCACTTCTTTCCATTTCTTGGTCTTCCTATTCCCTCTTTTCAATTTGACCTCCTTTTCTCTTCTCCTCCTATCCTCCTCCTCCTCTTCCCTCCATCTTTCTCTTACGGAGTATTGATTGCATAAGTTTAATGCAGTCACTATTTTAGTGAATTTAGTGAGACCCCAAAAGACCTATCTATACTCAGGGAAGAAAGCTGATCACTTAATTTCTGCCGTCCCATCTCTCTTCTCCTACTCTCTTTAAATATCTCGTTGACCACCTCCTCTATGACTTCACCTCTTCGGTATTATAGTTTTCTCATGGACAGAAGCGCTGATTATTGTTAACAAATACAATAAAATTATTTTTCCTTCTCTTCCCTCCTACCCCTCCTCTTCCTCCTCTCCCTCCTCCACTTTATATTCTCTACTCGTCCCTCTCTTCCTGCCTTCCCTTTCCTCCTCCACCCTTTCCTCCCTCTTTCACCTTCTCCTCCCTCCTCCACCGTCTCTTCCTGCCTCCGCCTTCTTTTCCCTACTTCATCCTCTCCCCTACTCCACCCTTTCTTCTTTTCTTCGTCTTCTCCTTCCTCTGTACGCCTTTCCTCAGTCCACTCTTCCTCAGTTGCCTTCTCTTCCTTCCTCTTCCTTCTCTTCCTTTCTCCTCCTTGTGGCCTTCCTCTTCCTACTCTTCCTGCCTTCTCCTTGCGTCCTTCCTCTTCATTGTGTCCTTCCTCTACATTGTCTTCCCTCCCGGTTGTCCTCCTCCTCCTCCTCCTCCCTCGAGGAGCCTCGAAGTCTTTATCATCAGCACCGTATTTTCTCTGTGGCTTTATGTCGCCTCAGCTGAAGAGATCCTGAGTGTTTGTTTATGATTTGAGAACAGCGAGGCGAATTTTAGATTTTTCTTCTCGAAATTTTGATTTTCTTCTTGAAATTTTGTTTTTGATTCTCGAAATTATGGTATTTCTTCTCGAATTTTTTTTTTTCTTCTTGAAATTTTGGGATTTCTTCTTGAAATTTTGGTTATTTTTCTCGATTTTTCTTCCAGTTCTTCTCTTTTCTTTTCCTTTTTTTTTATCGATTTTTTCTTCTCGAAATTTTGGTTTATCTTCTCGAAATTTTGGTTTTTCTTCTCAAAATTTTGGAAATGAAGGAAACGGAGATGGTATTATATATTTTTTTCTTACGCTTGCGCATTACGAGGACTCTGGTTACTGAATTGTCTACGATGTTATCGTCTAGCCAGGGATAGGCGGTTTGAATCCGCTGTATTCAACGCGTGGATCCCCAAATTTTGGCAAAGGCTTTCACACCAAACCTCATTGTAGAACGGGGAACAAGTGAAATGTTGAAAAAATCTATTATGTGTGAAAAGGCATGTATGTTGAGTATTCTTTATGTATACAATACAATTTGTATTGAATACGTTCACAGAAGGTATGTTCTATGACGTCATGTCGCTTTCCGTGACGTCGTGTCGACTTGTTAAAACAAGAGATTTTGTACAGATGTCAGTGTACATTTAAATGTTAGGTGTATTGTTATTATGTTTATAACACAATGCAGTAATCTACACTGTGAAATTATTTATATATAGAAAATATATATCAGTTTGCAAAGAACGTTACATTTGCATCATGGCAAATAGAAAATGTTGAAAGACTTGGAGGCTGGCTATGCTTGCCGTTAATGTCATGTTGGTTTTCTGTCGATCTCCCTGGTGGTCAAGCTTAACATTAGAGTAGCTCTCTCTCTCTCTCTCTCTCTCTCTCTCTCTCTCTCTCTCTCTCTCTCTCTCTCTCTCTCTCTCTCTCTCTCTATCTCTCTCTCTCTCTCTCTCTCTCTCTCTCTCTCTCTCTCTCTCTCTCTCTCTCTCTCTCTCTCTCTCTCTCTCTCTCTCTCTCTCTCTCTCTCTCTCTCTCTCTCTCTCTCTCTCTCTCTCTCTCTCTCTCTCTCTCTCTCTCTCTCTCTCTCTCTCTCTCTCTCTCACTCTCTCTCTCTCTCTCTCTCTCTCTCTCTCTCTCTCTCTCTCTCTCTCTCTCTCTCTCTCTCTCTCTCTCTCTCTCTCTCTCTCTCTCTCTCTCTCTCTCTCTCTCTCTCTCTCTCTCTATCCCTCCCCCCTCGCTCTCGCTCTCTCTCTCTATCCCTCCCCCCTCTCTCTCTCTCTCTCTCTCTCTCTCTCTCTCTCTCTCTCTCTCTCTCTCTCTCTCTCTCTCTCTCTCTCTCTCTCTTTCTCTCTCTCTCTATGTATTTTACAAATATTCTTTGGGTATTTGTTGAAAGCAGTCAGCCTTCGTGGAGGTTTTAATGTTAGTTTATTTTACTTGAATATCTGGAAGCCTAAATTTCTTTTTTATTTTCTTTTCTTTTCTTTTGAAGCCTAGGTTTTTTCGTCGTGGAGAGCTGGTGGGTGTGTCTGATGCGATTGTACACAGATTTCTGTATTCTATTTTCTATTTGTTCTTTGTGTTTTATGTTTCCATTCCTGTCTATTTGATCTATGTTGACGTTTTATTGTCAACTCGACTGTGTGGACCACCACACTAGTTACATGTTGCTTTCAATGTAATCTATCTATATATCAAGGACTTTTTACCCCTTATAAGAAATATAGCCATGAATCAGTTTTAAGCTTTGAAACGCCCTCTAGGAAGCTACGACAGTGTCGCTTACAGATGACTTTGTAGCGTGGAATTTAATGAACCATGCCCTTGGTCCAACTCGCTCGCGGCAGACTTCGAACCATCGTCACCTCAACCTACGCCACAAGTTGCAATGTTGACTCTGCGTAATTCATGGTTCATGAGTTCAGTCACATTTACGAGAAGTTGATTTGAATATTTTGGTTGTCCACCCCCTTTTATTTATTTATTTATTTATTTGTTTGTATTAAATTAGTCTCCATCCTTTAAGACGAGTGATTTTTGGGACGTTTTTGAAAAGGGAATTTTAAAGGATATTTTGATAAACAAGGATTTCAGAAGATAAAGGGAAGCTTCTATGGGTATGCTAGAAGGAATTTTTTAGGATACTTTGGCAAAGAAAGATTTCAAAGAATACTTTATCAAGAGGGATTTCAATATAGTGCTGGTAAAGTATTTTGTAGGAAAACTTGATTTCAAATTATAATGGACTAGTAGGGATTCATATATATATATATATATATATATATATATATATATATATATATATAAAATATATATATATATATATATATATATGGTGATTTTCAAGATTTCAAAGACATGGTTTCAGAAAATACAAACTGACAGGAGTTAAAAAATATGCACTATTAAAGACAATATCCTGCAGACCACCAACGTAAAAGGATTAAAGAGAAAGAGAGAGAGAGAAAGAGAGAGAGAGAGCTCAAGGAGGAATTTCAGAGAACAGTAGGTTATACAAACCTAGAGCATATGTAGTAGATATATTAAAGAGAACATCCGTGCAGGGGGATTTTGGAGAAACTAGCACACAAAAGGTTATTTGAAAGAATTACTTTAGTGAGAGAAAACAAGGAGATGGACTTGGGTGTGGGGTAAGAGGCCTTCTGAGCGTGGACTGAATGATGAGAAATAGCTCGATGGTCTTCCCGAAGAAGAAGAGGAGATTGTAAAAAATCGTGAGACCTTGAGACTCGAAAAAAAGGACGAGGAGTGACCAATTAGAAGCCTGAAGATTTCATTCTTTAAGTCTGTGGACTAAATTTGTCTTCGTTGTTAGCTTCTGGGCCATTGAAGCTCCAACTCAAAAAATCTGAAGATTTCATTCTTTAAGTCTGTGAACCAAATTTGTCTACGTTGTTAGCTTCTGGACCATTGAAGCTCTAACTTAAAAGATCTGAAGATTTAATTCTGTAAGTCTGGTAACCAAATTTGTGTTCGTTGAAAGCTTCTGGTACATTGAGGATTAACAGAATACTTCACCCGTGAAGGCTGTAAGCCAATTTTTTTCTTTGTTAGCTTCTAGGGCTATTAGAGCTATTCGAGAAGTCTGTAGACTCAACTATTGCCTATAAACTAAATTCGTCAGTTTGGTGAATTGTGGCTCAAACTCAAAAAGTCTGAAGACTCCATTCTTTAAGTCTGTACCAAAGAAAGAAAAACTCTTTTAGCCTCTGGTGTAATAGAAAAGCCCTAGCGTAACCATTATTTATATACAATGACAGAAGTTGTTCATGTTCTTCTTGATGTTGGTGTTGTTGTTATGAGCTGTATTTTACCAGGCCTTTTCGATCCTCGAGGTGTGCACCGCTGAAATGTCAGACTTCAGCAATTCGTAGAGTTGTATGTCGGTCAGAGAGACAATAAATGAAAGAGAATATGATGTAATGGAAAGCACGGACGCCTTATCCAATATCAAATCGGACTGGCACCCTTTCAAGCAAGTGTCATGATTGCGTGGAGAAAATAATTAGATTAAATTAAAGATATCACTGCATTGTTGCGCATTTTCAAGAACGAGTGACAGTAATGTCGAAATATATATGTATTATGTCTATATACATGTATGTGTACATATATGTAAATGTGTATCCCTATAAGTATATATATATATACATATATCCTGTGGACAATCTCACACCGCTATCGTCTGTGTCAAGCAAGAGACCCACAGCCCCCAAGTAACCACCAACGGCCACTGCATTGACCCACGTTAATACACACGCATACATTTCCCTTGAAGCAGCAGCCGAATCTGAAAAATATTATGTAGGATTTCATATGAAATCGTAGAAAGAAAATGTTAATCAAGTTTCGTTGGGTTCGGTATTGTAGCAGGTTCTGGTGTTATTTTAAACAACAAAAACAAATTATGTGATGAGGTAAGAATGGCTTTTGACTTTGCATTTCATCATGGCATAAACATTATTTTTAGCGAAAAAGTAGGTCACTATAGTTATTATAATCACTAATCAGAGGCAAATGACATACGGGACAAAATTCCACGCGCGCGCGCGCACACAC
>NC_134818.1:11661869-11694369 GCF_046742065.1 Oratosquilla oratoria
TCTCTCTCTCTTCTCTTCCTCTCTCCCTTTCTCTCTTTTTCTCTCTCTCCTCTTCCTCTCTCCCTCTCTCTCCTCCTCCTCCTCCTCCTCCTCCTCCTCCTCTCTCACTCTCCCTTTCTCTCTATCTCTCTTTGGTCTTTGTGTTTCCTTCCTTCTGTTCTTCAGCAACTGTCTACTGTTCTTCCTTCCTTTCCTCCTCCGTTGCCAACTTGTCTTACCAATCCTCTTCCTGTTCGTCTTGTATTCTTTTGCTTCTTCTCTTCTTCTTTCCCCGTTTCCTTTCGTTTTACTGCTCGGGAGGTATTTCTCTGTTATTTCGTGTTCTTAAGCCTTTTTTTTTATATTTTATATTTTTTCCTTCTTATTTCCTCCCCATCTTTCCCTCTCGCACAGTATCTTCTTTCATTTTTTTTTCTTTTCTTTTCTCTTATATCTTTTGCTCCACGCCTGTTTTCGTTTCCTTTTTTTTTTCGTATTTTTGTTTTAATTTCTTTTTTCTTTTGCATCTTCTCACTTCTGTTTCATTTTTCATTTTTCGTTTTTTTTTTTTTATTAACATGACATTAATGTGGAAGAAGTTTACTTACATCCTTACGGACCAGAGTCCCACAGCATTCTGTTTATATATGAATTAATTAATTAATTAATTTGTTTGTTTATCTAGTTATTAGCTTTTGATATCCAATCTTTCAGCTACTCCCTTTGATATATCTCCTTGACTTCCTCTAAGACATTATCTCCTCAAAGGATAGAAACGCTTGTTATTGCTAAGTAGTAGTACTTTCATTTCCCGTTTTCTGTGTTGACATAGTCCATATCCTTACTTTAACACCCACATTTTATATTCATCTTAATATTTCTCAAACTCGTCCTTAGTCCCCAGCTCCTGTCACGCCTACACGACTCAAGTGAGTTCGTTTGAGTAGAAACGACTTCGGTCACAATCTTTTATTTTTCGAATTTCCAAATGTCAAATTACCTTTGCGTCATATATTGAGAATCTTAATGACGAACTAAGAGAAGTTAGACCTATGCGACTATTAGACACATTGTTGAATAGACTTAGTAAACGAAGTCGCCCTCGAGCTTTTCGAATTCACAGCATTTGACGAGAATCGTGATATTGTGACGGGAGATTTAGTCACCTGCCCCAAAGGTGACAGCTTCGGCCGCAGCTACTCAGCGCCTCCTGGCGTAGTGTGCTCCTTACTTTCTCAGCCTTCCGTACCCGTGCCATGTCAGAACGTTAAATGTCCTTCTCTCTCTCTCTCTCTCTCTCTCTCTCTCTCTCTCTCTCTCTCTCTCTCTCTCTCTCTCTCTCTCTCTCTCTCTCTCTCTCTCTCTCTCTCTCTCTCTCTCTCTCTCATTTTCATTTTCTATCTCCTCTCTCTCCTCTTTCTCCTCTCTCCCTTACTCTCTCACTTTCATTCACACACACACACACACACACACACACACACACACACACACACACACACACACACACACACACACACACACACACTCTCTCTCTCTCTCTCTCTCTCTCTCTCTCTCTCTCTCTCTCTCTCTCTCTCTCTCTCTCTCTCTCTCTCTCTCTCTCTCTCTCTCTCTCTCTCTCTCTCTCTCTCTCTCTCTCTCCCTCCCCCTTCGGCGTCTTTCTTGTCAGTTCTCTTTCTTTCTCTTTCTCCTTCACCGTCTTCTATTTCTGTGTATCTTCGTTTGTCTGTTTCATTCTCTCTCTCTCTCTCTCTCTCTCTCTCTCTCTCTCTCTCTCTCTCTCTCTCTCTCTCTCTCTCTCTCTCTCTCTCTCTCCCCCGTCCGACGGCTTTCTTGTCAGTTCTCTTTCTCTGTTTCTCTTTCACCATCTTCTGTTTCTGTGTTTCGTCTGTTTCTTTTCTCTTTCTCTTCTTAATCTTTACTCTTCCCTTCTACCCTGATATTCTCAGCTCTTCTCTTCTCGTCCCTCTTCCTCTCCTTCGTCTTTTATTTTATTTTATTTTGATTTATTGCATTTTATTTTGATTTATTTTCATTTTCTATTTTTTCAATTCTTTCTTGCTCCCATTTTTCTTCCTCTCCTTGTTTCCCTTCCCTTTCTAATTTTTCCTTGCCTTTCTTCCCTTTCCTACCCTTCTTATTTCCGTTCCTCCCCTTCCTCCCTTCACACTTTCTTCCTTTCCTTCCTCTCTTCCTATTTCCTTCCCACTTTTCCTCTTCTTCCTGATTTTTTCCTCTCTTCTATCTCTTCCCTTCCTTCCTCCTTGTGTACGACCTTCCTACCTCTTTCGATTCTGTTATTTATTCATTTATTGACTTATTTTCTTATTTATTTATTTATAATGCAAGAGCTCCTGGCAGCACGTTATGTCATTCCAATACATTATATTGTATTAATAAATGATCTGGCTCTATTGGCTAACACAGACCCTTGTCTGCCTCTTCTCTTCTTTCACCTCCTTCTCCTCTTCCCCCTCTTACTCCTCTTCTTCTTCTTCCTCCTCCTCCTCCGTTTCCACATTCTCTTCTTCCACCTCCTCCTTCTCCTCCTTTTCTTCCTCCTCTTTTTCCTCTTCATCTTCTTCCTTATCCTCTTCTTCCTCTTCCCCCTCCTCCTGTTCCTCTTCATCCTCATTCCCTTCTCTTCCCCTCCTCTTGCTCATCCTACTGCTTCCTGCTCCTCCTCCTCCTCCTCCTCTTCCTCCTCCTCCTCTTCCACGTTCTCTTCTCATCCTCATCTTCCTCTTCCTTTTCCTCTCCTTACGTCTTCGTGCCAGGAATGAAGGAGCCAGGATATGATATAGCGAAGCGTGCCACTTGGCACGGGAAGTCAAGAAAGGGAGGCTGCAACTCTTCGACGATCGAGAGAGTGCCACGATGTGCCACTGTGTACCATATCGTGTCACGATGTGCCACAGTGTGCCACTGTGTGCCACTGTGTGCCACGGAGAAGAACGAAAACGTTTGGTGGGAGGAAGTGTACACCGGAAGGTGCCACCTGGCACGGAAGGGATGCCGACACGGCCAGCCTTTCCGTCGTGCCACGTTTCATCCTCCTTCTCCCACCTCCACCCTCCTCCCACCCTCCATCTCCTCACGCCTCCACCCTCCTCCCGCCTCCTCCTCCTCCTCCTCCTCCTCCTCCTCCTCCTCCTTCTTCACCTTTTTTGTCATTACTCTTTCTCCTCCTTTCCTCCTCTTACTTCCTCTCATTTTCTCCTCTTACTTCTCCTCCTCTTCCTACTCCTCTTCCAACTCTTCCTCTTCTCTCTTCCTACTCTTCCTTCACTACTTTTTCTCTTCGTCCTATCCTTTCTCCTTTGCTTTCTCTTCTCTTTCTTCTTCCTCTTCTATGCTTTTCCTCTTCCGCCTCCTCCTCCTCCACCTCTTTTCCCTCCTCCTTTCCTCCTCCACCTCCTCTACAACTTCTTTCACTTCCTCCACCTCTTCCTCTTCCTCTTCCTCCTCGTCCTCCTTCCACACCTCTTTTTGCTTTCTCCTACCTCCCCCTCTCCCTCCCCCTCTCCCTCCCTCGCCCTTCCCACCGCCTCCTCCCCTCCCCCTCTCCCCCCCCGGCTCCCCCTCATCACGACCCTGAGGGAACAATCCCGTTCGGTGGCAATTTCACCAACTTGGCCTTTCTTGGTCGGCCAGACGTTGTAGCCCATTCTGTTGTGTATTTGTTGTTGTTGTTGTTGCTGCTGCTGCTGTTGTGTGTTTTGCGTCCAAAGCGCCCGTTGCTGCCTCTTTAGGTAAAAGTGCACGCACGGTGCTGGGCTCGGCACTTGTGTGCCTTATTAGTCGTGCCACGTCGTGCAACGTCGTGCCACATCGTGCCTCTTTTGTGTCACACCATGCCGCTCCGTGCCACGTTATGCCTCGTCGTGCCATGTGTCTCGTCGTGCCATGTGTCACGTCGTGCCACTTTGTTTCCTTGCGCATGTACAGATGTTGATGAATGTCAGACAATTTTATTCAGTCCTAGACCGTTCCCAAGATGTCTTCTTTCAGATTATATATATATTTTTTTCAATTATTATTTCTCAACAAAATCATCAAATGCTAATTCAATAAAGATATTCAACCCTCCCCACTATCAAGGGGTGTCCACGGAAATGAAGGGAGCAAAAGGGAAATTGGTCACTTGACTAAAGAATGTAATAATTAACCGATTTGATAACAAGTAGGTTGCCTTTACGGGCGAGATGGGGGAAGAAGGTGAGGAGCCTACGCCAGGAGGCGCTGAGTAGCTGCGGCCGAAGCCGTCACCATTGCCCTATGTGCTTGAACTGTTGGGGCAGGTAACTAACAGTCACAGCTGGGAACCGGAAAGGAGTGCGGGATTCGAACCCACAACTAAGGAATACGAGACCAGCACGCTTCTGATGACGTTGCCAGCGACGAAAGGTATCCGGAGAAAGAGACTTTCAGAGCCTCCCGGTGTAAGGAGAGACAGACAGAACTCACTGGCTAAGTCTTGATAAAAAGATGTACCAGAAAAGGGCGCGTCGTTTCAGAAACGCGCGCGCGCACACACACACACACACACACACACACACACACACACACACACACACACACACACACACACACACACACACACACACACATACACACACGCTCACACTCACACTCCCAGGGCCGAAATAATTTCAGTATCGCTGTGCTGCGAGTCGTTACTCCAACTCTCGTGGGCGGGGAGTTGGGGATTTGTGAGCTTGTAAGGTCACAGCATTACCAATAGATCGGTCATATATGAGCGCTGAACTCTCTTCCGGGAGGGAAATAGATATCAATCACGAGTCCATCACGTGATCCAAGACCATGGTGAAATACATACACATACACATGCACCAATACACGCATACGCAGTTACCCATAAACAAATACAAATTTGAACAGGTAGTTGTCGCAAGCCGTCTTGACAAGTAAGATACAGTCACTTGATAAGGCCATTGCATCATAAGAATAGTTCGATGACCGTCGCAGAAATAAGAGAACAATGGGCCGGAAACGTATCTTTAATGGAAGTTGTCCGACAGGCATTAGGACGAGTCTTGTTCTTTTTGCAGGTCGCCTTCAGCTTCTTGTGTTCAGAGTTTCTATTGGGGCGAGTCTTCTTCTTTTTTTTCGTAGGTCGCCTTCAGGTTTAGTTTCCCTCTTAGGGTGAGTTTCTTTTGTTTCTTCATTTATTCATTTATTTATTTATCTATTAATGTATTTGTTTACTTTAAGATCACTTTGCAGTCCTTTTGTTTAGTGTTGTTCTTTGGACGAGCCGTGTTTGTTTTTCGTAGGTCGCCTTCGGCTTCTCGTCTTTAACATTGTTCTTATTGCGGCCTCAGGGTCTGAAGCGGTTTTTATCTTCAGATCCAAAAGTCATGCGATTTTGTTTGTTGCCAGAAAGACGTTCTTCACTTGTTTTTGCTCTCGCGTTGGCCTGAGTCACTCTCTTCTCTCTCTCTCTCTCTCTCTCTCTCTCTCTCTCTCTCTCTCTCTCTCTCTCTCTCTCTCTCTCTCTCTCTCTCTCTCTCTCTCTCTCTCTCTCTCTCTCTTTCCTTCCCTCTCTGTAATGAGGGAAGTTCTTGCGGAGGAAGGGAAGCAGAAGAATGAGAAGGAAGAGGAGGAGTAGGAGAAAGAGAAGGACAACGAGGAGGGGGTAGGAGGTGAAGACTGAGGAGGACGAAGAGAACGAGGAGGAGCAGCAGCAGAAAAAGAAAGAAAAGGACAATGAAGAGGGGGAGGAAGAGGAGAAGAACGAGGAGAGGGAGGATGAGAACTAGGAGGAGAAGAACGAGGATGAGGAGGAGCAGCAGCAGCAGAAGAAGAAAGAGAAGGACAACGAGGAGGAGGAGAAGGAGAAGGAGGAAGATGAAGAGGAGAAGGAGAACGAGGATGAGGATGAGGAGGAGTGTATCAGGTCACGTTACCCTGACCTCCTTTGTTGGCATCTGAGATCGTCGAAGTCCCTTTGTCAGCCAAGAGCTCGAACTGCCGGCCTCTCGCCTCGGGAGAGGACAGCCTGGGCGGGGTTCTCGTGATTACCAAGAGCTTTATTGTTATTTAGCATTAAAAGACTGTATATTTTAATTTAGAGTGCTTTAATCACATGTTTTCATTAAACACTATGTACAAAGGCCTACGGTTACAGGAGGAAGAGGAGGAGAAGGAGGTGGAAGAAGAGGAAGAAGAAGAAGAAGAAGAAGAAGAAGAAGAAGAAGAAGAAGAAGAAGAAGAAGAAGAAGAAGAAGAACAACAACAACAACAACAACAACAACAACAACAACAACAACAACAACAACAACAACAACAACAACAACAACAACAACAACAACAACAACAACAACAACAACAACAACAACAACAAGTAGTGGAGGAATAGGAAGAGAACGTAGAAGAAGAGGACGAGGAAGAAAAAGAGGAGGAGAAAAAGGAAGGGGTTTGAGTCGTTGTGAGGAGTGGATAAGGGGGTTGTCTTGGATGAATAAATTCGTCTGACAAAACCTGAATTAAATATACATCACGACGCCATTAACGAGCTGGCTCATCGATTTGGACCATCTGAGGAAGGAGGTGGTTTCCTTCTTCTGAATAAAATCGTCAAACTTCAGCTTACGCCAGGAGGCACTTATCTCCAAATAAGGTCGTCACCTTTATCTTAAGTGCTTAAGGGATCTTAGTAGCATCCCCTACGGGCCAGAGTCACGTAGTATTATTTTTTATTATTGGCGACTTCAGTCAGATTGCTGACCACTCTTCCACCGTTCCACTTCCGGTCTTTTTTTCGTCTCCTCTGGAACTCCCGCCTCTTCGGCGCCATCTTGAACTTAAGAATAAAAGAATTAATTATTTCCCATGAAATACTAAATCCTGGTTTGACTATGAGGGCAGTAGAAGTCACAGGTAGCTGTTGGACTCGAACGCGGGCCCTCGAGGCATGAATCATGGCCGAAACCAACCTGCCACTCAGAGGGAAGGAAGGGAAAGGAAGCACGAGGATGATTGGATTGGGTGATAGCGTCGTTTCCTTCCTCGACTTGGGTCTCTATAGGTCCCTGGAAAGGCTTGGAGGTATGTGTGGTGGTCCTTTTATAAGGTGGTATGAGGTAGCTATTCCCGACAGTTCTGGCCTGGTGGGGAGGCAACCCAAACATCGGCATTACCAGGGGTTTCTCACTTCCCACTTGGTGGGAACGGGTTGGTAAGTTAGAGGTAGCTCTCAAGGTCCCTGGAACAACATACTGGAAAGGTTTGGTGGTATGTGTGGTGCTCCTTTTATAAGATGGTATGAGGTAGCAATCCAGGTCCCTGGAACGTCCTGGAAAGGTTTGGTGATATGTATAGTGCTCCTTTTATAACGTGGTATGCGGTATATAGAGGAATTAGTTTAAGTTATTTGTGGTTAGGGTTGGGTTCTGTGTAGGACGAAGGAAGGTTGGGGATTGTGGTGTGGAATCTTGCACTCAACAGATGTGCCTGTTACTTTTGAATGCCTCCTTACTTTTGCATGATACCGCGCCTGCCGTGCTTTCCCTTTCTGTTTGCGGAAATGTTTTGTGTTGCGCCAGTCCTGCATCTCTCTCTCTTTTTTTTCATTATTATTATCATTTCTATTTTGATATTGTTGAAGAGTGGGCCTATCTTTTTTTTTTTTTCTCCGGTCTCTGCTTTGGTTTTGAACCGTTCTTTACTCTTTGGGTTAAATATCAAGGCATAGTTTGCCAAAGACATGTTCCCCCACTTCCACCCATTTCCCCCCTCTTCTCCTTTTCTCCCCTTCCCCCCTTCCCTCTTCCCCCCTAACCCGCTTCCCCCCTTCCCCCTCCCCCCCTAACCCGCTTCCCCCTTCCCTCCTAACCCGCTTCCCCCCTTCCCCCCTTCCCCCCCCTTCCCTGCTTCCCCTTCGTCTCCTCTTTTATTTCCCACAAGGTATTTTTCTTTCTGGAAATGAAAAAAACTCCTCCTCCACCTCCCCAGTCCTTTCTTTTATTCTCTAAAACGCCTTTTTTTTTTTTCTTCTTTCTGGAAATGAAAAATGTCTTCTGCCTTGTCTTGCATCCTTGATCTCACTCTTAACTCCCTCGTGATTTCTCACTTAATATGGAGGTCATACTGAAGTCAGACTTGACCTCAGCTTCAAATTGACATTAGCCTCGACCTGACTTTGACCAAAATTTGACCCCAACCAAAACTTCAACCAAACTACAACTTCATCCGAACCACAGCTAAACCCCACATTACAACGTTAATCATCAAACTTAACCTTACTACAATATAATCTTCACCCTTACTTCACCCTTCCCCTAACCTCTTTACTACAACTTCACCTTGCTACAACTTCATCCCTATGCCAGAACTTCATCCTCATCACCCTGCATCTCACCCTCAGCCCGCTGAAGTGTCCCAACTTCACCCTACAAAATTAACACCGCAAAACTCTCCACTTCAGGATTTGAACCAAAGCCACAAAGTCACCTTGAAGTTTTCCTAACCTTCCCCACCCCCAGCAACTTCTCCCCCTTTTGTCTCCCCCATCAAAGCACTACAACACCCTCCCCCCCACACAACATTTCACCCCCAGTCAGCAACTTCACCCATCACCCAAAAGATACATTTTGTCCTACCACAGCCAAAGGCGGGTGACGCGCATCCTACTACCTGGCATCCTATTTGGGGTAAGCGCGTTGGTTGTACGTTCGGTTAAAATGATCAGCCTCGTACTTTGCGGCTCGAAACAGAGCATCCCCATCATTCAAAAAAGAACGAGTGCTCTAGACAATCGTTTGACGATCATCGTTGAGCCATGAACGATCATCGTTGATCGGCGATAATTGCACCGAGCTAAACGTATCTGAACACCGCATCTCACCCACCACCTCCGAGGCTCCCCCTTCCCCCCCAGTGATCCCCCTTATCCCTCCCCCCATCCCCCTATCCCCCCTATCCCCCCATCCCCCTCCTCAGCCCCTGACCATCATATCAACTTGCCCACGTCTTCACCCCAGCTGGGAATAAACTTTTATCGTAAGTGTTCCCCATAAGTTCTCTGCCACATTAACCTTCTTCCTTTACGCCACCTTCCTCCACCTTCCACCACCTTCCACCACCTTCCACCTCCGTCCTCCATCACCTTCCTCCTTCTTCCTCCACCTTCCTCCATATTCTTCCGTGCTCCTCCTTTCTCTTCCACCTTCCTCCACTCTCTTCCACATTCTTCCACCTTCCTCCACATTTTCCCACCTTCCTCCGGCCTCTTCCGCCTTGCTCTGTACTCTTCCACCTTCCTTAACACTTCCTCCACCTTCCTTCACACTTCCTCCACCCTGCTCCATTCCACTCCATCCCTCCTCCACTTTCCTCCAAGAGAGTGAGAAGGAAGAATTTGAAGGTGACATGGAAGAGACGGAAGAAAAGGAAGAAATGATGAAAGGGAAGTAAGGAGGAGAGAAAGGAGAGGAGGAAAAGGTACACAGATACAGCACGATAAGACCCGATCACGGTACTGCTGATGTTGCAAGCCGCGATGTTTAATTTGTACACGATTTATGTATATGTGAGCGTCAGTATTTTCAGATTTTGGGTCATTTTATGCTGACTGTCAGAGCTGTTCATAAATTGTGGACAGTTGCAAAAAAAAAAAAAAAAAATGGGGGGATGAGAGAAAAAAAAATGAAAAGATATTTTTGCCTGGCGGGCAAAATAAAAATATACAATTGCAAGCAGATCTTACTAAAAAAAAAATATATGTGCTTTTTGGAAAATAATTTTTCGTAAAGATTTATCATCTTTGATCAAGTTTCGTGTTGGTGGTCCTTTGTAACCACAGGATTGAATCAAGGGAAACATTTACCCACATTCAATACGGTGACGCCTCCCTCCCCTCCTCATCCTCATCCTTGGTTGAATAAAAGCGTTTGTATTTAAACAGAATAAAACCTATTAAGGATTTGGTTCTTGTAATGAAAGTCTCTGTTTGTCTCTCTCACTCTCTCTCTCTCTCTCTCTCTCTCTCTCTCTCTCTCTCTCTCTCTCTCTCTCTCTCTCTCTCTCTCTCTCTCTCTCTCTCTCTCTCTCTCCCTCCATCCTTCCTCCTTCCTTTCCTTCTCCTTTCCTCTGTCTTTCTCTCTCTTCCTCCCTCCCTCCCTCCCTCTGTCTCTGTCTGTGTCTGCATGTCTTTGTAATTATCTCTCTTTATCTATCTGTCTGTATCTGTCTACAGAGCTAGGCAGTCCTAAGACAAATGGGCAGATTACCGTGAAGAACAATATTATGATTTTCATCTTTTTTGCCGCATTTTATCGAGGCTGGCCGAAGAAACATTCTTGTTTGATTTGCCGTCAATTTTCACTTGAGAGAAACAAAGTCTAAGCTAAGCTAAAATTTCAGCTGTTATGCAAATATTTATATATATATATATATATATATATATATATATATATATATATATATATATATATATATTATATATATACAGTATATATATGTATATGATATATATATATATATATATATATATGTATATAGTAAAATATAATGAATAGAATGAAGAAAATAGAGTGAATAGAAATTATAAAATGAATGAATTGAATAGAATGAATGGTATAAGTAAAATAGATAAAAAGATAAAATGAAAATGAGAATGATAAATAAACAAATGATAATAAAAAAATAAGAAAATAAGTAACCCAGTGAAAGATAAATGAATAAATGAACTAAACTGAAAATGTGAATGATAAATGAAGAAATAAATGAAGGAACAAGATAATAACTAAGCCGATAAATTGACAAATGCATAAACAAAATAAGAATACGAAGTAATAATTGGCGAGGGACCCGACGCCGCCAGAGTTCATTACCTCCCGATATCATGAAACGACTTTCCATCATTGTATCTCCTATTATGACTCCTCCTCCTCCTCCTCCTCCCTCTCTTCCTCCCTCTCTTCCTCCTCCTACTCCTCCTCCTCCTCCTCCTCCTCATCCTCATCCCCTTCTTCCTCCTCTTCCTCCTCTTCCTCCCCATCCTCCTCCTATCCCTCTTCTTCCTTCTCCTCTTCCTCCTCCCTCCTCCTCCTCCTCCTCCTCCTTCCTCCTCTCCCTCTTCTTCTACCTCCTCCCCACCTCCTCCTCTTCCTGCTCCTCCTGTTTATCCTCTCCTCCTTTTCCTCCTCCTCCTCCTCCTATTCATCTTCTCCTCATCCTTATCCTCCATTTATCCACTTCCTCCTCCTCCTCCACTTCCTCCTCCTCCACTTCCTCCTCCTCCACTTCCTCCTCCACTTCCTCCTCCTCCTCCACTTCCTCCTCCTCCTCCACTTCTCCTCCTCCCTCTTCACTCTCTTTTTCATCCTCACCTTCTTCTGTTTCTCCTCCTCCGCCTCTTCCTCCTCCTCCTCCCCGTCTCCTCCCTTTTTCCTCTCCTCCCCCTCCCTCTTCCCCCTCCTCTTCGTCCTCTCCTCCTCTTCCTTCTCATCATTCTCCTCCCTCTTTCCATCCTCTTCATTCTCCGCCTCTTCCGCTCTTCTCCTTCTCATTCTCCTCCGTCTTTCCCTTTTTCACCCTCCGCTCCACCTCCTCCTCCTTACCTCCTCCTCCTCCGCATTCTCCTCCCCATCCCTCTCCCCTCCCCACCCCTCCTCCTCCCAACCTTCATTATATCCTAGTCCTCAGTATCATTTGACAGTCTTCTCACCTGCTCTTACTCTTCCTCTTCCTCCCCGTCCTCTTCCTCCTCCTATTCATCTATCTCCTCCTCTTTTTCCTTCTCACCCTCCAACGTCTCCTCCTCTTTCTCATTAACCTTCTTTCACTTCTCCATATTTTCTTCCTCATCCTCTATCTTTTCTTCCTCTTCCTTATGGTTCTGCTCTTCCTCCATCTTCTCTTCCTTCCCATTCTCTTCCTCCTCCTCCTCCTTCTCCTTCTTCTCCTTCTCATTAACCTTCTCCTCTATCTTCTCTTCCTCTTCCTTATGGTTCTGCTCTTCCTCCATCTTCTCTTCCTTCCCATTTTCTTCCTCCTCCTCCTCCTCCTTCTCCTTCTCATTAACCTTCTCCTCCTCTATCTTCTCTTCCTCTTCCTTCTGTTCCTCCTACTTCTCCAACTCTTGCTCTTCCTCCATCTTCTCTTCATCCCCATTCTCTTCCTCCTTCTCTTCCTCCTCCTCCTCATTAACCTTCTTCTCCTCCTCTATTTTCTCTTCCTCTTCCTTCTGTTCCTCCTACTCCTTCTCCAACTCTTGCTCTTCCTCCATCTTCTCTTCCTCCCCATTCTCTTCCTCACCATTCTCTTCCTCCCCATTCTCTTCCTCCTCCTTCTCATTAACCTTCTTCTCCTCCTCTATCTTCTCTTACTCTTCCTTCTGTTCCTCCTACTCCTTCTCCAACTCTTGCTCTTCCTCCATCTTCTCTTCGTCCCCATTCTCTTCCTCCTCCTCCTTCTCATTAACCTTCTTCTCCTCCTCTATCTTCTCTTCCTCTTCCTTCTGTTCCTCCTACTCCTTCTCCAACTCTTTCTCTCCCTCCATCTTCTCTTCCTCCCCATTCTCTTCCTCCTCCTCCTCCTCCTCCTCCTCCTTCTCATTAGCCTTCTTCTCCTCTATCTTCTCTTCCTCTTCCTTCTGTTCCTCCTACTCCTTCTCCAACTCTTGCTCTTCCTCCATCTTCTCTTCCTCCTTTTCTTCCTCCTCCTTCTCATTAACCTTCTTCTCCTCCTCCATCTTCTCTTCCTCTTCCTCCTAATCCTCATGCTCCTACTCCAACTCTTGCTCTTCCTCCATCTTCTCTTCCTTCTTCTCTTTCTCCTTCTCCTCCATCTTCTCTTTCTCTTCCTCCTACTCCTCTTCCAACCCTTGCCCTTACTCCATCTTCTCTTCCTCCTCTTACTCCTCCTCCTCCTCCTCCTGCTCCTCTTCCAACCGTTGCCCTTACCCCATCTTCTCTTCCTCCTCTTACTTCTCCTCCTCCTCCTCTTCCTCACTCTTCTCCAGCATTCACGCGCCGTCATGCCTGATGACACCGGCCTTCTTCGAGAAGACCTACAGGAAGATCTTCGTAGGCTTATTTCGCAGAAGTCTTCGCCGAACTCCTTCGTACACGAGGCTCCTCCTCGTCCTTTGTTTTTTCCCTGACCTCGATTCCCTTGGTGACGTCACGCTCCTGTTGTCTTTCAGTGACACCATCAATGTTCTCTTCTTCAGGCCAACTCATCACTCTTTTTGCTCTCTTTACTCTCCTTTCATCTCTATTCTCCCCAAAGTGTTATCCACCCCTTATGTTCCCCCCCACCGCTCCACCTTCTCTCCCTCATCTGCGCCTTCCACGCCCCCCTTCGCCGCGTCTGAGAGAGGGGGGGAGAGGGGGGAAGAGGGGGAGGGCTGAGAGGTTCGGGGAAGACAAATGTTATCCATTATATGAATTTCGCTGATGCCTCCGACTGGTCCCCCTCGCCCTCATTATCTTGGGTCTCACCTTTATCATCGTCTTCGCCTCCTCCTCCTCCTCCTCCTCCTCCTCCTCCTCCTCCTCCTCCTCCTCCTCCTTATCGTTGGCTCCTCCTCCCTCTTCAGCGCCTACGTCATACTCGATCGGCGAACTGAAGAAGCAATTTTTCATTTCCACGGGTGTGTTTAGATTCTCTTCGTCTTTCTTCTTCACGGTCTTCGTCGGCTTTTCCTCCTCCTCCTCCTCCTCCTCCTCCGCCATCCGGGGCCTGAGGAACCGGGTGCTTAATTTCCAGAATCCAGGTGTTCAGGTTATCTTTTCTTGTCTCTCCCCATCGTCGCCTTCGTCAGACAGCTCTTCCTTCATCACCTGCTCCTTTTTTCTTCTTCTTCTTCTTCTTCTTTCAGTGTCTGTCCTTTCTTCGTCTGGTCTCTTCGTCCGTCTTCTCCATCTGTATTGACTCTTAGTGTCCATATCCTGGGTCCAAGTGTTCCATCACAGACCTTTCAGTCCTTCGGGCACCTGCCAACTGAATAAAGTCGCCTGGAACCTGAAGGTGTAAAGCTTACCTCCTTGGTTACCTTGCTAACCCTTAACATCGTAGAGGTTCTTCTGATATGAATAAAGTCTACCCGAGGTGCTGGCCGGAAGAAAATCCTTAAAGGTTTGCAGACTTCTCCTTTTTTGTTGTTGATATCACTTCGGTCGCAACTAAGCGACTCCTGGCGTAAGACCTTCGCCTTCTTCGTCCTTTGGAGGACTCCTTCGTCTTCCTCCTCCAAGCGAAGACAACGACGACGATCCTTCTCCCAAGGTGACGTCGTGACCTCCTCCGTTCATCCATCTTCTTCTGCAGAAGTCGCCTGGACTTCGCTTCCGCAGCTGCTGCCTCCACTCTCCTCCCACAGGAAGGTCTCTCTCCTCCTCCTCTTCCTCCTCCTCTCCTCCTCCTCCTCCTCCTCCTCCTCCCTCTTTTCCTCCTTCCTCTTCCCTCTTTTCCTCCTTCCTCTTCCCTCTTTTCCTCCTCCTCCCTATTTTCCTCCTTCCTCCCTTTCCCTCTTTTCTTCCTACTCCTCCTTCGTCTTCCTCCTATTACCTCGTTTCCTCCTACTCTTCTGCCTTCCTCCTCCCTCGTTTCCTTATTCTTCCTCCTCCCTCGTTTCCTTATTCTTCCTCCTCCCTCGTTTCCTTATTCTTCCTCCTCCCTCGTTTCTTCGTCCTTCCACTTTCCTCCTACTCTTACTCCTATTCCTATTCGTACTCTTACTCCTATTCCTCCTACTCCTACTATCCTTCCTCCTCCTCCATCTCCTCCTAATCCTACTCCTATTAATCTTACTCTTCTCCCACAGCTGCTCCTACTCCTCCTCTTCCTTCTCCTCCTCCTCCTCCTCCTCCTCCTCCTCCCCCTTATCCTCCTCCTCCTCCTACTCCTCTTCCTCCTCACCCAATTTAACTCCTACTTCTATTAATCTTACTCTTCTCCTCCTCCTCCTACTGTTGCTACTACTCTCCTGCTCCTATTTCTCCTCCTCCTCCTGCTCTTGCTGCTCCTACTCCTCCTCTTATTCCATCCTGCTCCTCCTCCTGCTCCTCCTCCTGCTCCTCCTCCTGCTCCTCTTCCTGCTCCTCCTCCTCTTCTCCCCCTTACTGGTAATACTCCTCCTCTTCCTCTTCCTCCTCATCATCATCATCATTTCATCTCTGATCCATCCATTGTCCAGTCTTTCTTTTCTTCCACCTTTCCACTTCTATTCCACTTCCATTTGTATACGAAAGACCCTGTGCGCCGGCGTTGAAAAAAATGAAATTAGTGAATAAATAAATGAAATAGTTAAATAAAATCAGATACAACAAACGAAAATAAAATAAGAATAATGTCATAGACAAAAATAAACATACACGAATGAATAAAATAACGATAGTAAACGGATTTTTATTCAAAGTAATTATGACTCAATTCCGACTCGGAATATAATTTTGGTTTTATTTATTTATTTATTTTTTCATTTATTTATCTTTTTTTTTTTAGTCCAGGTACTCATTCGAAATCCTGCCAGTTTTTGAGATGCTTCCTCAACACGCCCACTCTCCCTCACCACGCCCACTCTCCCTCACCACGCCCACTATCCCTCACCACGCCCACTATCCCTCACCACGCCCAGTCTCCCTCACCACGCCCACTCTCCTTCACCTTGCCCACTCTCCCCCACCATGCCCACTCCCCCTCATCACGTCCACTCTTCCTCACCACTCCCACTCTCCCTCACCACGCCCACTCTCCCTCACCACGCCCACTCCCCCTCATCACACCCACTCCCTTCACCACGCCCACTCTCCCTCACCACGCCCACTCTCCCTCACCACGCCCACTCTTCCTCACCACGCCCACTCTTCCTCACCACGCCCACTCTTCCTCACCACGCCCACTCCCCCTCATCACGCCCACTCTCCCTCACCACGCCCACTCTCCCTCACCACGCCCACTCTCCCTCACCACACCCCCTCTCCCTCACCATTCCCACTCTCCCTCACCACACCCACTCTTCCTCACCACGCCCACTCTCCCTCACCACGCCCCTTCCCCCCCCCCACACACATTTCGTGTTTTCTCTATTCGTCTCTACATGCTCCAGTCCCCCCTCCCTCCGTCGTTGTAGGCACTGCACTCCCCCCCACACACCCACCCAGCCATGCCTGCGTCAGCATACATATGCCTCTCACTGTCCACTTGCGCCGCATTCTGCAACTGTTGCAGTTTCCTTGAAAGATATTAATTAACAACTTATGTCAATGTCTTATCTGATCCCGTGTGATCAGTCATAGGCTGCCCTTCCTCCTTCCTTCCCTCACTCCCTCACTCCTTCCTTCCGTCCATCTTTCCCTCCCTCCTTCCATCTTTCTCTCCTTCCCTCCCTCCTTCCCTCGTTCTCTCCTTCCCTCCCTCCTTCCCTCCCTCGTTCTCTCCTCCTCCCTTCCTTTCTTCATTCTCTCCTTCCCTCCCTCCCTCGTTCCTACCCTCCTTACCTCCTTACCTCCCTACCTCCCTACCTTTCTCCTGTTTCCTTCCTCCATCCTTCACTACCTCTCCTTCCCCGTTCTCAGCCCTCCTCTTCCCGTCTTCTGTCATTCTTCTTGTCTCTCTCTCTCCTGTTCTCTACTGTCCCCTTCTCTTCCTCCTCCATCTTCTCTTCCTCTTCCATCTTCTCTTCCTCCTTTTCCTCCTCCAACTCTTACTTCTCCTCCTCCAACTCTTGCTCCTCCTCCTCCTCCTCCTCCTCCATTTTCTCTTCCTTTCCCTCCCCTGTTCCTCCTCCTTCCACATTCTTATTATACCCTTCCATCCTGTTCCTTCTCTGCCTTTCCCCTCTTCTTCCCTCTCCCTGCTTTCCTCTTTTTCCCTTTCTAATCTTCCTACCCTCTCCTCGTCCTCCCCTCATTCCTCACTTCTTCTTTTTTCTCTTCCTCCCTTCTTTTCTCTTCCTCCCCTCTTCTTCCTTCCCTCCTTACCCTTCATCACTTTTTTCTTCTTCCATTTCTCTCTCTCTCTCTCTCTCTCTCTCTCTCTCTCTCTCTCTCTCTCTCTCTCTCTCTCTCTTCCTTTCCCTCTCACTCTCCCCTATTCTCTCCCTTCTCCCTTCTTTCCTCCCTCTCCTCCCACTCTCCCACTCTCCCTCCCCCTCTTCCTTCCTTCCTTCCTTCCTCCTCTTTCCCTCTATCTTTTCCCACTCTCCCGCTCTCTACATGTAACCAGCTGGTAGTTCTGGTGCTCGTCTCACCCGCGCCATCTGTCGCCAGCTGGTTCGTATCTCCGCATCTCGTACCCTTTCTTGTCCAGCTGGATCTTCTCTCAAGTCTTGGCGTGCGCTCCTCGTGACCATCTGGTCAGTTTCTTCTTCTTCTTCTTCTTCTTCTTCTTCTTCTTCTTCTTCTTCTTCTTCTTCTTCTTCTTCTTCTTCTTCTTCTTCTTCTTCTTCTTCTTCTTCTTCTTCTTCTTCTTCTTCTTCTTCTTCTTCTTCTTCTTCTTCTTCTTCTTCTTCTTCTTCTTCTTCTTCTTCTTCTTCTTCGTCGTCGTCGTCGTCGTCGTCGTCGTCGTCGTCGTCGTCGTCGTCGTCATGTTCTTCGTCTTCTTTGTCTTCTTTTTCGTCTTCTTCAAACATTGGATATTTAGGTAGGTAGGTTAGGTCAGGTTAGATTGAGAATTTATAAACGAGTGTACTGTGATCTATATATATATATATATATATATATATATATATATATATATATATATATATATATATATATATATATATATATATATATATATATATATATCCGTCAACGAAAAAAAAGTGGATATCAGTTGTTTTTTTTACTTTCCTGAGAATCTGCTCCACGTCCTCCTAATGAATCTGAATAGATAGGCAAATGGATAAATAGATAATCAATAGATGAACGAATGAATAGATAAATATATAATGAATAGATAAACGAATAAATAGATGGACAAAATAAATGAATAGATAAGTATGTAAATGAATAGATATATCAATTTAAATAATAGTTATGGTCTTCCGGCTTCACCGCAGTCGTGCCCTGACCGAATGCCAGCCACCAGGACCGCACTATATTGCGAGTCGTTGTCTCTAACAGCTGAATCCCACACCAATCCCCGCTCTTTCTCGCTAACTTTCTCTTTCACTCTCTCTCTCTCTCTCTCTCTCTCTCTCTCTCTCTCTCTCTCTCTCTCTCTCTCTCTCTCTCTCTCTCTTCTCCCCGTCTTCTCCTCCTCCTCTTTCTTCTCCTCGCCTTCCCCTTTTGTTCCTACTATTTTCCCTTTGCCTTCCCCGTCTTTTTGTTGCCTTCCTTCTCCTCCCCTCCTCTCCTCTTCTCTTCCTTTTCCCTGCCTTCTTCCTCCTTAAGTCTTCCTCATCTCTTCCTCTTCTCCCATCCCTTCCCCCCGTCTCTCATTCCATTTCCTCCCTTTCCCCCTGCATTCCCCTCCTTTCCCTCCTCCTCTCCCCTCCCTTTCCAGACGGAGCGGCCTGGAATCAGAAGCCTTCATGGGATGACTGTGATCCATTATGGGAATTCACCTGATGGCCTTCCCCCCCACCCCCAACCCAACCCAACCACCCTCCCCGTCCACCTCTACCTCCACCTCCACCTCCTCGTCCGTCTCCTCCTCCTCCTCCTGCTGATGCTGCTGTCTGCGGGCTCTCCTCTTCCTCCTCTTCCTCTCCCTCCTCTTCCTCTCCCTCCTCCTCTCCTCCATCTTCTCCATTTCCTCCATCTCCTCCTCCTTCTCCTTCTCCTCCGCCTACTGCCAATGGTGCTGATAATGTACCTATTACTGGTATACTACTGATACTGTTATTACTATTACTGCTGTAACTTGTACTACAACTAATACTACTACTACGATTATTACTACTACAAATGATGACGATAATAATGATGGTAATAACAACAGTAATAGTAATGATAATGAACATCATCATCATAATGATAATGATCATAATGATGATAATGATGATGATGATAATGATAATATTGATAATAATAGTGATAATGATAATAATAGTTATAGTGATGAAGATGATGGAAGTGATGAGTGACCTCCCCTAATAATTATCCTTAATGCTTTTACTCGACCTCTTGCCCTCTCGTCTAACTTCTCTCTACTGCTCTCTTTTCCCTTGCGTCTCTTCTCTCTAATCCTACATATCAAAAATAATAAAATTATTCTTATTTCGTTATCTTTCAATTTCGTTTAAAGAAGCGGCCTGCGATTTGTATGTTTGTGTGTGTGTGCGTGTGTGTGTGTGTGTGTGTGTGTGTGTGTGTGTGTGTGTGTGTGTGTGTGTGTGTGTGTATTTTTGCGTGTGTGTGTGGTGTCGAGGGAATACCTGAGGTCGATCCAAGATCGGCAGTGGTGACTACCGTCTTTACTCGATCCAATACAGAACCGTTCTGAAGCTTATGACGGTGGCTGTGGGGGACTGGCGGTGACTGTGGGTGGCTGGCGGTGGCTGTGGGGAGGCTGTCAGGGGCTGGGGCCGTGGTGCCTGCACGTACCGTAGTCAAACGTCTTGAAAGTCGTTCTATTTTACATTGTCATTAATTATAGTTTCACTTGGAGAGAAGTCCAAGAGTTGTCGCGGAACTTTAGATTGGGACGTGGTTAAAAAAAAAAAAAAATTGGTCGGGAATTTTTTCATTTAATTTCTTATTCATTCCTTCATTTGTTCTATTTGTTTATTTGTTGTCAAATTCTATTATTTGTTTATTTTCTATACATGCGCGAACATGGCACAGAAAATTGTTTAACATAACTCAAGCCTTTGTGTATTTTATTTTTTTTTATTTATTTTTTTTTTATCTTTTTATTTTATTATTATTATTATTATTATTATTTTTTTTTGTATTTGTTTAATCCTACATTATTTTTGTTGGTAAATTTTGTAGATGTTTTGTAGCAATCTGGTATCCCTATTTATTTATTTTCCTTACAGAGGTCTTAAAAAAAAAAAAAAAATTGTAATCGCGAAAGTCACCACGAACTGTATTTCACCGACGCTTCTATCTCCGTACACGATCTCGCACATTCGTCTTACGTTGTCCTACATTTCATTATAGTGGTCTAATTAGTTGAGGAGACCGCCTGTCACTGAAGCGACATTCCCTTCAAGAAGTGTCACAATAAAACACTCGAAGTGACTCAACATTCCGAAGTTGAGGAAGTTTGTTTCCAGCAAAGACGCCTCAGCTTTTTCAAGGCTTCTTGTTATTAGCTGCATTGCTTATAAGTCCCTTGTTCCCGTCGTTCCGTTTCTTAACCTCAAGGATAGAAGCAGTAGTGTAAGACTAAATCTTGATAATCTTTTATTCCTCAGAGGTCCCCAAACAAGCGGAGTTGAATAGTTTGATGTTAGCCAGAATAATATTATTAAAGATGATAAGTGTGTGTGTTTGCGTGTGTGTGCGTATGTGTGTGTGCGTGCGTGCGTGTTTGTGCGTGTTTGTGTGTATGTGTGTGTGTGTGTGTGTGTGTGTGTGTGTGTGTCTGTGTGTGTGTGCGTGCGCGCGGGTGTGTGTGTATGTGTGTGTCTGTGTGTGACTATGGTTGTGGTTGTGGGGTGGGTGTGTCTTTGGGTGTGCCTGTGGGTGTCGATATCTCGTAGGGGGAAGACGTGATCCACATGCAAGACCAAATTTGAGACGGATGTTTGAGTTGCAGAATATTGCGAACAAGTGCAGTTTCATTGCGTTTGAACAGGGGCGAGGGGGAGGTAGGAAAGGGGGAGGGGGAGGGGTGAGCAATAGGCTTATAGTGTGCCGGGGCATCTTTGTGGTGAATCCTGTTGTATCGGGATGCTGGAGAATTTAGTATCGCATGAGATGTTGCAATGATATTTCATATCAACAGACAGTTCCACTCCGTGAAGATTTTTTTTTTTTTTTTTTTTTTTTTTTGTCTTTAAGAAATTTTGGTTTTTGTTTTCGTTTTATCATATTGTCATTCTTCAGACCTTTTTTCACACGTGCCCTTGGTTATATTTCTGGATAATGTGTTTTGTTTTTCCTTTCATCTCTTGTTTTGATTTTAATTTCCGTTCAAGGTTTTCAATGGAATTATACGATTAAATTATTTATATTTCTGTGTTCCCAAGACACCCCCGAGGGACACTTTCTGAGGTCAACTAATTCTCTCTCTCTCTCTCTCTCTCTCTCTCTCTCTCTCTCTCTCTCTCTCTCTCTCTCTCTCTCTCTTACCTCATAAGAGATTAATCTCGAAAGTTCGATCCATGGGTATTAGAGGAACAGTGTTAAATTGGATGAAAGCTTGGTTGAAAGATAGAAGACAGCGTGTAGTCATTAATGGGCCATCGTCTAGCTGGTCTTCTGTTACCAGTGGGGTACCCCAAGGATCTGTATTAGGTCCGCTCCTCTTCATCATCTATATCAATGATATAGATGATGGAATTGTGAGCCGCATAGCTAAGTTTGTAGATAATGCTAAGTTGGGAGCAAACGTCGCAGCACCTGAAAGTGTAGAAAATCTTAGGTCAGACTTAGAGAAAGTGGGAGAGTGGTCTGAGAAGTGACTGATGCCATTTAATCTGGATAAGTGCATATCGGGCATGAAAACCAGTGGGCAGGCTACTCTCTTTTGGGTCATGACAGCAAGTACAGAATTGGACAAATATTTGGGTGTCTTGATTAGCAGCGACCTCAAGTCTTCAAAAGAGTGTATTAAAATAGAAAAGAAAACATACGAGGTTTTAGGTTACATCAGAAGACACTTTCGTTACCTGAACTAAGAAATAGTCATGACGCTTTACAATTCTCTACTTCGTCCCCATCTGGAATACGCCGTCCAGTTCTGGTTGCCGAACTTGAGGATGGACATGCAGAGGCTAGAACGAGTTCAGGCACGAGCAACGAAACTTATTCCCGCCATTAGACACATGGACTACCAGAGGCGTCTCAAGGCTTTGGGGCTCTTTTCTCTAGAAACCAGGAGATTGTGAGGACAGTTAATAGAGGTTTTCAAGAAACTTGAAGGGTTTTATATCATTGACTACCGACATCTCTTCAGCTTGTACGTCAATGCCACTCGTAATCATGGGTGGAAGCTCAATCCGCCTCGTTACTCTTGTGACAAAGTTGGTGATTTTTTATCCATAAAATCTGTAACACTGGGAACTGACTGACAAAGGACGTGGTAAATAATCCCTCTGTTGAGTAGTTCAAAAGTCGGTTAGACAAGGTGCTACACACATTAGTGTAAGTACTAGTGTGAATACCCGGTAACCTTTTAACGGTACCTCCTCGGTATGGACTGTAAAAAAAATTTAGGTACTGAGATTCCTTGTAGTTCCTTGTAACTCTGCCTCTCATACTCACACACATATACTCACAACCACCCACCCAAACACACACACACACACACACACACACACACACACACACACACACACACACACACACACACACACACACACACACACACACACACATACACACATACATAAATACATACATACATACAATCTATTTCGCTCCAATTCTCGCCCCTACTCGCCCCTACGAGCCCTTTCTTGTTCCAATCAGACTCACCCCAACTCGTTGTCTTAGTGTTTCTTATTGAGCATCTTTGACTTCCCTCACCCACCCCCCTTCCCCATTCCCACTCCCCAGTTTCACTCCCCTCTCCCACTCCCCTCTCCCACTCCCCTCCCCACAGCTGATCCCTCTCTCCCCTCTCCCCCTTTCCCCTCTCCCCTCTCCCACTCTCCCTGTATCTTCGCCTCCAACTCCACTCGACTCCCCTCACAGAGCAATTCCTCTTCCCCGACCGTTCCCCTCTTCACATTTCCCCTCGTAGTCTTACAATTACGTTCGTTCACAATCCTACCGTTCACTCATCATTGGTGTTCTGTGACTCCCCCCTCTCCCCCCTCTCCCCCCTCTCCCCCTCCCCCCCTTTTCCTTGTCAATTTGATACTCTCTGTCTCCCCTCACGGCTTTCCCCTCGCCAAGAGATCACATCGACGTGATGCCCCTGGATTCCCCTCACTCTGTCAACACATTTCCCCATCAATTCCCCGTCTTGTGTATTGCCACATCGTTCCCCTCGTCACATCATTCCCCTCGCCACGTGGCATGATTCCCCTCACCCAGTCGGTCCTATTCCCCTCGGCAGTTTCCCCTCAGCTGAATAAAATCACGCGGAATTAGCAAGAAGAAAATATCTCAAGAATTACCTACAAAGCTAATGGTAATAAGTCACAATAAATAATTACATCACTTAGTGGCAACCAGAAGAAATACATTAAAGTTCACCACCAACCTAGGATTGAATTAAAGCTCTAGATTCTCTCTAGCATCTAGTTTCGTCTTATCGTCTTTTTTATCGAGTTCTTCTTCTTCTTCTTCTTCTTCTTCTTCTTCCACTTCTTTTACTTCTTCCTTTTCTTCTTCTTCTTCCACTTCTTCCTTTTCTTCTTCTTCTTCCTCTTCTTCTTCTTCTTCTTCTTCTTCTTCTTCTTCCACTTCTTTTACTTCTTCCTTTTCTTCTTCTTCTTCCACTTCTTCCTTTTCTTCTTCTTCTTCCTCTTCTTCTTGCACTTCTTCTTCTTCTTCCTCTTCTTCTTGCACTTCTTCTCTCACTTCTTCTTCTTCTTCTTCTTCTTCTTCTTCTTCTTCTTCTTCTTCTTCTTCTTCTTCTTCTTCTTCTTCTTCTTCTTCTTCTTCTTCTTCTTCTTCTTCTTCTTCTTCTTCTTCTTCTTCTTCTTCTTCTTCTTCTTCTTCTTCTTCTTCTTCTTCTTCTTCTTCTTCTTCTTCTTCTTCTTCTTCTTCTTCCTCCTCCTCCTCCTCCTCCTCCTCCTCCTCCTCCCTGTTTTACAGCTCCATTCTCATTTCTCTCAGTTTCCTTCCTTCTCATCGCCTTCTCCCCCTCATCCACTTTTTTTTTTCTTTTTTTGACAGTGTCTTGGTTTTCTCAGCTTTGTGTTTCTTCTCCCATCCTCCCCCGTCTCTCCTTTCTCCTTTCCATTCTTTCCTCTTTCCCTTCTTCCCATCCTTCCTCTTTCCCTCCTTTTCTTACTCCCTCCTTCCCTCTTCCCACCTCTTCCTCTATCCCTCCATTTCTCCCTCCCTCACTTTCTCTCTCCCTCCCTCCCTCCCTCCCTCCCCTCCTCCCTCCCTTTTTCCACCTCTTCCTCCATCCTTCCATTTCTCCCTCCCTCCCTTTCTCTCTCCCTCCCTTCCTCCCTCCCATCCCTCCTCCCTCTCATCCCTCCTCCCTCCCTATCCCTCTTCCTCCCTACCCCTCTTCCTCCCTACCCCTCTTCCTCCCTACCCCTTTTCCTCCCTCATATCCTCCTTTTCTCTTCCTTTCACCACTCCTTACATCTTTTCCTTTGTACTTCACTCCTCACATTTCTTCCCTCCCTCGCTCCCTCTTTCCCTCCCTTTCTCCCTCTCTCCCTCTCTCCCGTTCTTCCTTCCTTCCTCACTCCTCTTTATTCCTCCCACCTTCCCTCCTTTCCTCTCCCTCATTCACCCCTCCCCTCCTCTCCCCTCCCTTCCTCCCACCTCATAAGGTCCGATCTGGCCATAAAACTTCCCTATTCCCTTAAATTCCCTCCTTACCATAAAACCTCGCATTACACCAACTTTTTTTTCCACTTCACAGTCTCCCCCCCCTTTCCGTCCTCAGTGCCCTCTTTCTCGCTCTCTCTCTCTCTTTCTATCTCTCTCTATCTTTCTCTATCTCTCTCGCTCTCTCTCCCCCGCTTCCTCCCTCCTCTCTCTCTCTCTTCCTCTTCCTCTCTCTCTCTCTCTCTCTCTCTCTCTCTCTCTCTCTCTCTCTCTCTCTCTCTCTCTCTCTCTCTGTATCTCTCTCGTTCTCTCCCCCTCTCCCCCTCCTCCCCTCTCTCTCGCTCTTTCTCTCTCTTTCTCACTCTGTCTCTCTCTGTCTGTCGCCTCAATTCCGACTTCGTCCCTCAACTTCCACCTCTTCCCTCAACTCCCATCTCTCCCGTTCTCATCCCCCTCCCCTCCAACTCCCATCCCCCTCACCCACTTCGCTCTCAACTCCCACATCTTCCCTGACCTCCCTCAGGTCTCACTCCACATCCTTTCTGTCCTTCAAATCATTCCCTCCTCCATATCCCTCTCCCCCCTCCCCTCAACTCCCTCCCCTCAACTCCCTAACCTCCCACTCCACGTTCCCTCTGAACTTCAAGTTGGGCTTCGCCTCTCCCCCTCCTTTCCCCTCACTCTCCCCCTCCCTTCACCTCATTCCACTCCTTCCCTTTACTCCCCTTCTTCCCCTCCCTCTCCCCCTCTCCTCCCTCCTCTTCCCCCCTCTCCTCCGCAGGGCCTGACAATGCCTCCGCTCCAGAGTTTCCTCACACGGCGGGACCCCCCCTAGCGCAGCTCCATTTAATATCTTATTTTCTCGGAATTATTTTCGTTCATTTACCGCTATTGTTGTCTCGACCCCGTCCCCCCCCCCCACCATCAATTTTCTCTTTTTCTTTTCGCTCCCGCCGCAACGCTCTCTCGCTTCGCCTCTCTTCGCGTCGCCTCGCCTTGTCTTCTTGTTTCTTGTGTCTGACACTGCCGGTGCTGGCGTCGTTGTCTTCTCTCTCTCTCTCTCTCTCCATCTATCTCTATTTCTCTCTCCCTCTCTTTCTCTGTTTCCTTGTCTCTCTGTACAGCATATATGACAACATGGATTTGAAATAGAATAATAATGACTTTATTTATTGAAGATTTTCTCCTCGTCTATCACACACACACACACACACACACACACACACACACACACACACACACACACACACACACACACACACACACACACACACACACACACACACACACACACGCACACAGAGACTTACATAATGCACACAAACATGCACAGGAGAGCTCACGTATGAGCATATCAGATCCCTTCTCGAAAGCTGCGGGGGCTGCAAATGTGTTCCAAAAGTCGAAGGATAAATAGCCCAGTGTGATCATTCCTTTAGTGAAACCTTTAGTGAAACCGTGTGTTTTGTTTTGCCACCGTTATCACCACCACCAATACCACCACCACCAACATTACCACAATTACTACCACCACTATCTCCTCCCCCTCTCCCTTCTCATCCCACTTCCACCCTCTGTTCCTTTTTCTTCCCCCTCCTCCTCCTCCTCCTCCTCCTCCTCCTCCTCCTCCTCCTCTCCCTCCTCTTCCTCCTCTTCCTCCTCCTTTCTCTACCTCCTCTTCCTCCTCCTTTCTCTACCTCCTCTTCCTCCTCTTTCTGAATACACATATCTTCTGTCTGCTCTTCTGTCAGTCCCCGTCTTCGTCTGTCACCAACTCTTCTGCTTTTATGGCCGACTTCGGAGGAAGGGGACGGGGGGGGGGGTTGCGGGGTGGCGTCACATCCCTTCGCCCCCGTCTCCGGTTCCCCCGTCCCCATAGCTTATCTCCCCCCACAATGTGCCTTGGTTATATATACGTATAGGTAAGACAGTGCTAATATACTTATTTATTTTCTTACTTCCTCGTTCCCCCTCTGACTCCTCTTCTTCCTCCTAATCTCCCTCCTCTTCCTCCTCTTCCTCCTCGTCTTCCTCCACTTCCTCCTCTTCTTCGTTCTCCTCCTCCTCTTCTTTCTCCTCCTCCACTTCCTCCTCGTTCCTTCCCTTTATTTCTTTCCTTTTGTGTTCTCACTCAGGAACATTATTGTAATAATCTTATTAGCGAAGGTTTTCATTTTCTTTTCTTGATTCAGTCGAAGGACTTTTCCCTGTTCTCCGTTTTCTCTTCCTTCCTCCCAACCTCCTCCTCCTCCTCCTCCTCCTCCTCCTCCTCTCTCAATACACAAAGTCTTTCCTCTTATTTCTGCAACTTCTCATCACGGTCGTCGTCGTCGTGTTTCTTTTGTTGACCTCTGTTTCATCTGTTTTATACAATTTTCTTCTGTCTTCGATGATTTCCATAGTTTACCCACCTACCCTCCCTCCATCACTCCATCCCTCCATACCTCCATCATTCTATTTCTCTATTCTTTCTCCATAATTTCCTCCTCTACATCCATCTCTTCCTTCTTTTCCTGTTTCTCCTCTTAATCCTCTTTCTCTTCTTCATCGTCTTCTCCTTCCTCTTCCTCCTCCTCCTCCTCTTCCTGTTTATTCTCATTCTCTTCCGCATCCCTTGCCCTTCCCTTCTCCCTTCTCCCCTCTCCTCTTTCCCCTCTCTTCTCTCCTCTCTCCCGTCCCCTCTCTTCCCTCTCCCCTGTCCCCTCTCTTCTCTTCCCTGTCCCCTCTCCTCTCTTTCTTCTCCCCTCTCTTCTCTCCCTTCTCCTCTTTCCTCCTCTCTCCCATCTCCCCTCTCTCTCCTCTCCCCTCTCCTCTCTCCTCTCTCCCTTCTCCCGCTCCCCTCTTCCCTCTCTCCTCTCCTTTCTCCCCTCTCACGACCTGCTCCTTCGTCTCCTTCCCTCGTCTCTTTTACAAATTTTGTCCCTCGAAGTCACCTGGGCAGTCTTCGGATTTTATTTTTTTTTTTTTTCTTAAAGAAAACGTTTGTCAGGATTTCATTTTTTAAGCGTCATCGCCATGTCCCCTCCACCTGTCCTTCCCTCCTCCTTTTCCTCCTCCTTCACTCCTTTCGTCTTCCCGTCTTCCTTTTCTCCTTCCCTCCTCTTTCTGTACTCCTCTCTTCTTTATTCAACTTTCCTACATCTCTTCTCATTATTTCTTACTTTCCGCCCGTCTCCCCTTACATTGTATTGACTGTATAAGTTGTATACATTTAATATAGTAGGGACTTTATCAGGACCCCCGTGGCCCGGAGTCACGCAGCGTCTTTTTATATAATATATATATATATATATATAAATATATATATATATATATATATATATATATATATATATATATGCACATATATATACATACATATACATATAAATATACATACATGTACATATATATATACATACATATACATATATATATACATACATATACATATATATATATATATATATATATATATACATATACATATATATATATATATATATATATATATATAGATAGATATATATATATCCCACTATTCTTCCTCTCTACTCCACCTTCTTTACTCCTTCGCCACCTCCATGACTCCACCATTGCTCTCCCTTTCTTCCACTCCACCTTACTTCTTTCTTCCGTCCCCCTTCTCTTATTCTCTTCTTTTTGTCTTCTCTTTTTCTCATCGTTCTCTCTCCTCATTCTCTCATTATTCCTTACTCTTCTCTTCGTTCCCTTCCTCCTCATTTCCTTTTTTCTGTCTCTCTTCTTTTTTCTCTTTTCTCATTCCTTCTCTTGTTCCTCATCCTCTTTTCTTTTCCTCCTCTTCCTCCTACTTCTGTTCATCCTCCTCTTTGTTCTATTCCTTCTCCTACTCCTCCTCCTCCTCCTCCTCCTCTTCTTCATCTTCTTCCTCCTCCTGCACCTCCTCTTCCTCCTCTTCCCCCTTCACCTCCTCTTCCTCCTTCACCTCTTCCTCCTCCACCTCTTCCTCCTCTTCCTCCTTCACCTCCTCCTACTCCACCTCCCCTTCCTTCTCCTCCTCCTGTTCCTCCTCCGCTCTGCTTTGAGTAAATTGCTTTCCTGTCCTAATCTCTGCTCTCTTTGTTTGTACTTCATCAACCTTCACTTCATCTTAACCCTGTATGGCCACGAGATTCCCCCTTAACCAAGTAAAACCTCTTGACTTAATCAGAACTCGGGCACAGAACGCGGTTAATCATTAATTCAGGTTAAGAAAGAGATTTTTTTTTTTGTTTCTTCGTCCAGTATGACCCAGAGGTCTCTGTAACTGAATTAAATCGTTTGGTGACCTCTGGAACCAGGTCAGTGACCTCAAGATGACCTCAAGTCTTGCTTCAGCATGATTATTTTCCACCCGCTCCTCCTCCTCCTCAACCTCCTCCTCCTCCTCCCCCCTCCTCCCGCTTCTTCTCCCTGTCCTCGTCTCCTTCTCCTCTTCCTCTCCCCTCCTCCTCTTCTTTTTCCTTCTTCCTTCTCCTCCTCCACCCGCTCCTCCTCCCTCCACTCCTCCCTCCTCCTCCTCCTCCTCTTCCTCCTCCTCCTCCTCCTCTTCCTCCTCCTCCTCCTCCTCCTCCTCCTTCTCCTCCTCCTCCTCCTCCTCCTTCTCCTCCTCCTCCTCTTCTCTTTCTAGCTTCTGGACCCTGATCCCGTCCAGGGCGTGCGGTTGCCGCGGAGAGGAGAGGGAGGAGCACTCTTGAAGTAATCATGTAAGACTAATACTTCTCCTTTTTTGCTCGTCTCCTCCTCCTCTTCCTCCTCCTCCTCCTCCTGTCCTTCCTCCTCCTCCTCCTCCTCCTCCTCCTGTCCTTCCTCCTCCTCCTCCTCCTCCTGTCCTTCCTCTACCTCCTCCTCCTCCTCCTCCACCTCTTCCTCCTTATATATTCTCGCTCCCTTACCTTTCACTTATTGTGATTGTCATGGAACCCCTTTCTCCTCCTTCCTCCCCATCCCTCTCCCCCTCCTCTCCCTCTTACACCCTCCTTTCCCCACGTACCTCATGGAATCTTTTCTTCCTCCCCCTTCCTTTCCCTTCCACTTTTGTTTTCTGCCCCTCTATCCCCTCTTATTTCCTTCTCCCTTCCCCCCTCTTTCTTTCCCCTCTTCTCCTTCCGTCCCCACACACCTTCTCTCCTCTCCTTCCTTCCCCACGACCCTCCTTCCTCCCTTCCTCCCTCCCTCCCTCCCTCCCTCCCTCTCTCACTTCCTCCCTCCCTCCCTCCCTTCCTCCTTTCTCTTTCTTGTGATTTTGATGTGCTGCCGCCGCTCCCACCCTGTCCACGACAACCTTTTGTATTCTCGGTTCTTCCTCTCTGACTTGAAGTTTTCCAGTTTTACGCTTCCCGAAGAAGGATCCGGTGCCGCAGCCGCCGCTGCCGCAGGCACCACCGCAGGCACCACCGCAGGCGCACACAATTCCCTGGCTCACGGCTCTCGCGAGATCTCCAGACGCTTCACTCTTTTCGGACTCTTCAGACGGAGGCCTTCAGCGGCGTCTCAGGGTCCACGAAGACACCGTTTTCTTCGAGTCTCTTTCTTATTTTTTTTTATTTCCGTGTTTTATCCTTCTTGTGTTTCCTTTCATTCTTCCTTCTCCCAGTTCTCCTTTCTCCCTCTTCCACTTCTTCCTCCTCCCAGTTCTTCCTTGTTCTTCTCCCTCTTCTCCCTCTTGCCTGTCGTACCTCCCCTTCTTCCCGCCGATCACCCACCCACTCCTCTCTCTCTCCCACCCTCACCCATCTCTCTGCTCTCTCTCGCTCTCTCTCTCTCTCTCTCTCTCTCTCTCTCTCTCTCTCTCTCTCTCTCTCTCTCTCTCTCTCTCTCACTCACTCACTCACTCACTCTCTCTCTTCCTCTTCCTCCGTATCTTTCAGTTCTCCGTCTATCACGCGCTCTTCCTCCGTCCCATCTCACGTCACTGTTCCTCTCACGATTTCTGAACTCCCGCTTTTTCTTCGCCAATTAACGCTTCTCCCGGGTCTTGTCACCATAACCGGCTGGCTGTCCACCCACTGCCTCTCCTTCCTCCTCCTCCTCTTCCTCTCCTTCCTCCTCCTCCTCCTCCTCCTCTTCTTCCCCTTCTCCTCCTCCTCATCTTCTTCCCCTTCCTCCACTCCTACATCTCCCCCTACCCCCTCCCACTCTCGTCTTACTCCTTCATCTCCCTGCTTCATCTCAAACTCCTCCCCTCCCCCTCACCCTCACCCTCCGCTACCACCTCCACTTCCTCCTCCTCTTTCTCCTCCTTATCTTCCTCCTCCTCCTACTCCATGTATCTCCTTGTAACTCCTGTTTCTGCTTCTTATTCTCTCGCTCCTCTTCCTGCTCCTCCTTATCCTTCTCCTCCTCTCCAACCTCTTCTCCTCCTCCTCCTCTTCCTCCTCCTCGTCACATCAGTGTCAGGCCGTATCTCTGATCCGTCTCCTTCACCCCCCGTCTCATCCCGTCCACCCCACCCGCTCACCCCTCCCGCCCCCGTCCGTCTTCGTCTCCCAGCCATCACCGTCACCCCCTTGTACTCCTCTTCTTCCTCCTCCTTCGCTTCCTCCTCCTCCTCATCTTCCTCCGCTTCCTCCTCTTACTCCTCTTCCTCCTCTTCCCCATTCTCTCCTTACTCCTCTTTTTCCTCCTCCTGCTCTTTCCTCTTACTCTTCGTCCCTCTCCCCTTCTCTTCCTCCTACTCCCTTTCTCTTCACCTTCCTCCTCCTCTTCTTCCTCATCCTCCTCGTCTTCCTCTTTTTTCCTCCTCTTCCTTTTCCTGTCCCATCACCTCGTCCTACATCCTGTTCCTCCTCATCCTCTTCCTCTTCCTCCTCCTCTTCTCCTCCTCCTCTTCCTCCTCCTCTTCTTCTCCCAACTCCTCCTCATGCTGCTCTTCCTCCTGTCATATCTGCCCACCTTTCCGCACATTTCATTCTTCCTTCGGCCGAGTCACGCCACCTTTGGTGCCCAAGACACCTCGGAAACTCTTGCACGGTGGAAGACTTCTTGGGTCCAACTCCTCATCTTCTTCGTCATCATCATCGTCATCGTATTCATTGTCGTCATCGTCGTCATTTTCATTTTGATTGTCATTATTATCGTCGTTGTCGTCGTCGTCGCCATCTTCATCATTGTCATCTTCGTCATCATATGTACCTTTTCCTTTGTCGTCATCATCGTCCTTGTCATCATCATGATCATCAATATCGTCTCCCTTTTAGCCATAGTCTTCCTTATCCCCTTGTCCTTCTCCCTGTCTTCCCTCTCCCACTCCTTCTTCCTCTCTCTCTCTCTCCTTCACCTCTCTTTCACTCTCTCGTTCTTCGTTTTGCTCTCCTTTCTCCCTCCTACTCTCCCTCTCCCTCTCATCCTCCTATGACCTCCCTCTCCCTCTTCTTATACCTCTGTGTTATTGCCTTCCTCTTTCCCGGCGCTTGATGCCTCTCTACCTCCGCCTCCGCCTCTCACCTCCGCGGAAGACTCCTCCTGAACCGGCGTCTTACTTTTTCGTACCTCTTCCTCCTCCTCCTCCTCCTTCCCCTCCTCCTCTTCCTCCTCCTCCTCCTCCTCCTCCTCCTCCTCCTCCTCCTCCTTCTCCTCCTCCTCCTCCTCCTCCTCTTCTTCCCCCTCCTCCTTCCACAAACTTTTTCTTTACCGCCTTACCCTCGACGCCTTCTTGTCGTCTTCCTTATATCCGTTCTTCCTTCCTCCCTTCCTTTCTTCCTTCCTTCTTTTCTCGGTTTCTCTTTCTTCCTACCTTTCTCCATACTCCCATTTCGTCCCCCTCCTCTCCTCTCTTTCTTTCTCCCCTCATTCTTTCTTTTTGCTTTTGTCTGAATTCCTTCCCATTTTCTTCTCTCTCGCTTTCTTCCTTCTCACATTCTCTGCTCCCTCCCCCTCGTTGACTTATATTTTATTTCTATTCCTCTTTCTTCCTCTCTTTCATCTCGTTTTTCCCTTTCTACTCATTTCCTTCCTCAGTGACTTCATTACGTTCTCCCTCTTATTCC
>NC_134818.1:11696869-11699369 GCF_046742065.1 Oratosquilla oratoria
ATACTCGAGGAAGATTGTATCCTCTTTACCGCCCTCTGGGGTCAAGGGGGATTCCTGGTCCCTTCAGCTGAATAGATTCGTCTGGCGTCAGGAGGAATGTAGTCTTTGTAGGGCATTTTCTGGTGAGGGTTTCTCTAAAGGTGAATAAAATCGCTTCGTGTCAGCAAGGATAAAAGTAATGTGATTATATTCTATTCGTTTTTATATGTATATTTATTCACTTTGAATGTTTGTGTATATGTTTTCATATATGTATTTATTCTATTCGTTTATTTGTGTATTTGTTTACTTGTATATATTTATGGATTTATAATGTATGTGTGGGAGTATATGTATGCGTGCGTGAACTTATATATATATATATATATATATATATATATATACATATATATATATATATATATATATATATATATATATATATATATATATATATATTCCTCAACAATAAAGCTTTTCTTCATGGGAACAAAGTCGCATCGGAGTTGGTGCCACAGAAGAAAAGTTCAAGAAAGGTAGATGACCAAAACTAGTAGTTCAAAGCGACCAATATTCTATTTTGAGTGGTGCTTAGTCTTCAAACATAAAAAAATGCCGAGTGAGCTGGTCCGTAGGGGTGTCACTAAAGGCCCTAAAGTTAAGAAGGCCTTCAGAAGGCCCTCAGATCCTCGGGTGCCTAAAATCCTCTGGTCTTAACCAGAATAAGATCTACAAGCTATGCCACAGTGCTTGAGAGGTTAAACCCTATTTCTTTGATACATCCTTCAACTTTACCATGGACCTGCACGTTCTCTTTCGTTCACCCTCCTTCCTACATTATTCCTGCTTTATCGCGACCATCCCTACCCTCTCTTCCCCTCCACTCTTGCGTTCTCTTGTTCCTTCGCTGTCCCGTCGTCTTCCATTGTCCGGCCGCTGTCACTCCCCTTCCGCGCCATTGCTTCGTCTCTTTCTCTTCCTTTATTGATCAGTTCTTATCTTTACTCCCCTTCTCATCCCACACTCCTCCTTTTTGCCCACCTCGTCCCGCACTAGTGCCCTCGTTAAGTCAACTTGTATTCACATCACTCTCTTGTATGGTGCGAGATGGCCCATAAGAATAGAAACGCTAATAAATTACAGCCAAATAACAACAAGAAGACTCTTTCGTTATTCCAATTCTTTCTTTCTTTTCTTTGCTCAGTTCTTAAGGTAAATGCCCTACTCCCTTCCTTTATATCTACTGTCTTTTTCTCCTCATATTGATCCTCAATTTTATCCTCATCTTCCTACCTCTATCACAGTCCTGATCCTCATATCCTGATCCTCAGCCTTCCTATCCTTATTATTCAGCCCTCCTATCCTTATCCTTCTTTCGCCATATCCTCAACCTGGTCCCTCTTACCTTCATCTTTTTTGCCCAACTTTTCCTCTCCCTCTTCCTTCTTTTCCCCTTAATTTTCCTCTTCTCTTTCTTCTCCTCCACCTCTTCTTCCTCCTCTTTCTCCTCTTCTTTCTTGCTCTTCTCTTCATCTCTCCCCATTTTCCTCCTCTTCCTTTTTCTCTACCCCACTTCTCTTTCCTCTCAGTTTTCTCTATTCCTCCTCCTCTTCCTCCTCCTCCGCTTCCTCGTCCACCTCATTTTCTTCCTCCTTTCTCCTCAACTTCCTTCCATTTTTCTTCATTTATCCCCATTATCCTTCTCTTCCTTCCTCTCTGCCCCACTTGTCTTTCCCCTCTAGTTTTTCTTCTCCCACTCCACCTTTAAAACCTCTCACATACCTTCCTCATGTCTCCTCGCCTCGATCCACTTCTTACTCTCTTCCCCCCACCTTTTCCTCCAATTCCTAATTACCTCGCACCCCCAACCATCCCCCCCTCTCTTCCCAGCTTCCCCCCCCCCTTCCACCCTTCCCCCGTCCCCCGTCCCCCCCTCCCACTCCTACTCCTTCGCTTCACGTATGGTCCTCCATAAATCACACAAGGCTCCCTGGGCCCGCCTCTGCTCACCAGTTTTATCTCGGTCTTCCGTTGCTTCTCACAAACGCTTCCGTCTATTTACGTTATCTCTTCTCCTTATCTCAGTGTGTGCGTGTGTGTGTGTTTATACACGTGTGGGTATGAATGTGTATGTGGGCATATTTGAGTGTGTACGTGTCTATGTACATGTGTGTATGCGCGTAAATGTGTGCACATGTACAAGTGCGTGTGTATACGTCTGTAACCGTGTGTGTGGACGTGTGTGTGTTTGTGTATGCGTGTGTGTGTATGTGTGCGTACATTCAAATGTGCATGTATGCATGTATAGACGACTGAAAAGAGGGAGAAGTATTAAAATTTTCCTTTTGTTGAACAAAATCGCCTGGCGGCAGTCAGAATGATCAGGGAAAGAAATAAAATATCTTCGAATTAAAATCGTGTCTCGATAGCCAGTATAAAGTCTCTAAAGGCTTAGCCAAGTCTATTTCTTAACCTTGTAGCGTACGTGGGAATCCTCAGGACGAATAAACTCGAATAGCGT
>NC_134818.1:11704369-11706869 GCF_046742065.1 Oratosquilla oratoria
GCTTTTGTGCGGTTTTTTTTCTTCATGTCTCTTTCTCTCACTTTCTCTCTCTCCCTCTCCATCTCTCTCTCTCTTTTTCTCTCACTCACTTTCTCTTTCTCTCTCTCTTTCTCTCTCTCTCTCTCTCTCTCTCTCTCTCTCTCTCTCTCTCTCTCTCTCTCTCTCTCTCTCTCTCTCTCTCTCTCTGCCGGGTTTTCAATAATATTTATTTTTGTCGTTTCATTTCCTTTCGTTCATTTCCGTTCTCTTCTTCGCCTTGTTTCGTTCATTTCACTTTGCAATTTTTTTCTTATCCTCTCACCTCTCCCTCCTCTGTCCTCTGCCTTTGCCTCCTCTGCCAAAGGTCTGCCGTGGACATGACTAGAACTGCCTGGCGTTCAACAGAACGAAATAATATGACACAAGAACACGAAATTAATGAACATGTATGGTTGGGGACGAATTGGCGTTTCTGTAGAATCCTGTCACCCCCCACGGCCCTCTTCACCCCTCCTCTCCTCTCTTCTCCCATCTCCTCTCTTCTCCCCTCTCCTTCCTTCCTCTCTTTCCCACTCCTCTCCTCCAACCCCCTCTCCTCTCCCATCCATTGTCCTCTTCTCCGTTCTCCCCTCCTACCCTTTCCTCTACTTTTATCTCTCCCCTCTGTCCTCCCATTTCCTCTCCTCTCCTCCCCTCACCTCCCTCTTCTTCCCTCCCCTCTCGTCTCCTCCCTTTCCCTCTCCTTTCTTCCCCACTCCCCACCCCTCTCCTCTCTTCTGTCCTCTCCTCTCCACTCTACTCTGGTCTACTCTCTCTTCTCCTCACCTTTTCTCTCCTTTGCTCTCTTCTCCTGTCTCCTCTCCTCCCCTCTCTTCTCCTCTCCTCCCCTCTCTTTCCTCTCTTCCCCCATTCCTCTCCTCTCCTCTCCTCTTCCCTCACCTCCCTACTTTCTCCACTTCTACCCACCCTCTCCGCTTCCCTCTCCTCTTCTATCCTCTCCTCTCCTCCACTCTCCTCTCCTCCACTTTCCTCTCTTCTCCCTTCCCTCAATTCCCTTCTCTCTTCACTTCCAAACCGCACCTCCCCTCTCATCTGCTCTACTCCCTCCCACTCTCCACCCCAGTCCTTTCTTCTCCCTACCCTCACCTCTCTTCTCTCTCCACTTCCTCCCACCCCGTCCGCCGCTCTCTTTTCTTCTCTTCAGCTCCACTCCCCTCTCCTCTACTCCCCTCCCCTCCCCATTCCCTCCCCTTTTCCTTACCTCCCTTCTCTCTCTACTTCCTCCCACCCCCTCCCCTCCCCTCCCCTCTCTTCCCTTCTTGTCCATGGGCGCATCCTCCTTAGTCCCATGTGGCGCCCTCCCCCTCTCCCCTCCACCTTTCCCCCTCTCCCCTTCCTCCCTCCCCCTCCCCCTCTTCCCCCTCCCCCTCCTCTTCCCCCTCCCCTTCCCCTGCCATACGATATCTACACTGCCTCAGGTGCACATGGGATTCTCTCTCCTCCTCCTCCTTCTTCTTCTTCTTCTTCTTCTTCTTCTCCCATTTGGTTCTCTTCTTCCTCTTCTTTTTCTTCCTTTTCCTCTTCTTTTTTCTACCTCTTTTTTTCTCTTCGTTTTCCCTCTTTCTCTTCTTCCTCTTCTTTTTCTTCTTCGTCTCTCCTCTTCCTTCTTCTTGCTCTTCTTTTTCTTCTACCTCTTTTTCTTCTTCGTCTTTCCTCTTCCTGCTTCTTCCTCTTCTTCTATTTCTTCTTCATCTTTTTCTTCCATTTCTTTTTCTTTCCCTTTTGTCCTCCTCATCTTATTTCTTTTTCTTTTTTCTTCTTTCTCTTCTTATTCTTTTCTTCTCCCCCCTTCTCTTTTTATTTCTCTTCTTTCTCTTCTTTGTTATCAAAGGTCCCACGCGTGACTGAATAAAATAGTCTGGATTTATACCTTGTACCCGTCCTAACACCCCTAATCCCCCCACTTCACCCCCCAATTCACCCAATTCCTCTTCCCCCATCCTCCTCCCCACTCCACATCCCCTCCCCACCTAACATCCTTGTTGTTTCTTCATCGACACGAAGATTCTTTCGATTCTTTCCAACCTCTCCCCCTCCCCCTCCCCTCTCACCCCCTCCCCTTTCACCCCCTCCCCTTTCACCTCTCCCCTCTCTCCCCCTCTCACTTTTCACCTCTCCCCTTCTCTCCCCCTCCCTTCTCACCTCTCTCACTCTCCCCTCTCTCCCCTCTCTCCCCCTCCCTTCTCACCTCTCTCACTCTCCCCTCTCTCCCCTCTCTCACCTTCCCTCTCTCCCCTTCCTTCTCTCCCCATCCCCTTTCACCTCTCCCCCTCTCTCCCCTCTCTCCCCTTCTCTCCCCATCCCCTTTCACCTCTCCCCCTCCCTTCTCACCTCTCCCCCTCTTCCCTTTCACCTCTCCCCTCTCTCCCCTTCCCCCTCTCCCCCTCCCCCTTTCAACTCCCCCTCTCCCTGTCCCCTCACCCACTTACCCTCTCCCCCATTCCCTCCATTTATTTCTCTC
>NC_134818.1:11711869-11716869 GCF_046742065.1 Oratosquilla oratoria
CATCTGTCTTGAATCACACCGCCCGTGCCACGCCCACCGCCCACAACTCCCACCCCTCCCACGGCAGCATTGGAGCCCTGCCCCCTTCCTTCAGGGACAACCCACCAAGCCCATCTTATGAACAGGGAAGAAGAGAGAAATGAGAGAAGGAAAAGAGAAAGACAAAGAGGAAAAAGGGAAAATTGAATAATGAAGAGCAAATACCCTGTATATATATATATATATATATATATATATAATATATATATATATATATATATATATATATATATATATATATATATCATAATATTACTTAGACACCCACGCGCGCGTAGTTTCAAACCGATTCACATATTACATCATCGAGGTGAGGCAGGAAGAGGGAAAGAGAGAGAGAGAGAGAGAGAGAGAGAGAGAGAGAGAGAGAGAAAGAAAAACGAGGTATCATTGCATGCCAGATCATTTTATCAGAAAATATAGACAACTCAACCCATCCCAGGGGGAGGGCGGGAGGGGGGGCGGAGGAGGGGAGCGAAGGGGATGAGGGAGGGAGAGGGTTATATTACGATGTCATATATGTAGACAGCAGATGTCAGCTTCTTGGCAGAGCATGTCGTTAAAAGTGGAGAGGTGACGTGTCCATGGACATAACAAAGTATCTCATGTCTGTCGCCATGAACAGAAATATCTCTCCTGCGAAGAGAAGGTGGGGCAGAGGGAGAGTGTGAGTGATAAAGTTGAAGGTAAGATGGGTATCTTAAAGGATGTGTGTTCTCAGAATAGATATGCCTTGGTTCATGGCGTGAGTACGCGTGTAGGTGTGTGTGTGTATGTGTACGTATGTGTGTGTGTACGTATGTGTGTGTGTACGTGTGTGTATGTGTACGTATGTGTGTGCGTATGGGTGTGTATGGGTGGGTGGGTGTAATTTGGGTTTATGTAATTCACCAAGTTATGGTTTATGGGGGAAATTATACACTCGTGGGGTTCTGTATGTTTGTCTGCATCTGTGGAGCTTGGTTGATATACATGTATTTGTTTTTACTCCATTGTTTTCTCTATTGTTCTTCTTCTTCTTCTTCTTCTATTTCTTTCTATTGTTCTTCTTGTTCTTTTTCTTTGTCTTTCTATTGTTCTTCTTGTTGTTGTTCTTCTTCGTCTTTCTACTGCTCTTGTTCTTCCTCTTCTTCCTCGTCATTTTCTTCTTCCTCTTCTTCTTTCTCGTCGTTTTCTTCCTCCTCTACTTCGTCTTCTATTTCTTCGTCTTCTTCTATTCTTCTTCTTCTTCATTTCTTCTTCTTGTTCTTCCTCCTCTTCTTCGTCTTTATCTTTTTTCTTCTTCCTTTTACTGTTCTGGTACTTGTCCTTGTTTTTGCTTATTTCCTTCTTAATCATCTTTTTTCTTCCTCTTCATCTTCTTCTTATTCCTGTTGTTGTTCTTGTTCTTGGTCATTTTCTTCTTATTCTTCTTTTTCTTCCTCTTCTTCTTCCTCGTCTTCTTTGTTTTTTTCTTCCTCTTATTATTCTTCCACTTGCTCTTGTTCTTGTTTCATGCTCTGTTTCTTCTTAATTTTCTTTATCTTTTTCCTCCTCTTCTTTTTCCTCTTGTTCTTGTGCTTGTTCTTGTTCTTGCTCCTTTTCTTCTTAATTTTCTTTTTCCATCCTCTTCTTCATCGTCCTTTTTCTTCTCCCGTCTCTTGTTCTTGTACTTGTTCTTGTTCTTGCTCTTTTTCTTCTTAATAATCTTTTTCTTCCTCCTCTTTTTTCTCTTGTTGTTCTTATAATTGTTCTTTTTCTTGTTCTTTTTCCTCTTAATCATTTTCTTTTTCTTCCTCTTCTTGTTCTTTTTCTTCTATTTCTTCTTTATCTTCATCATCTTTATTTTCATCTTCTTTTACTTCTTCTTCTTCTTCCTTTTCTTCTTAATCTTCTTCCTCTTCTTCGTCTTCTTTTTTCTTCTTTTTAATCTTTTTCTTCTTATTCCTCTTCTTCTTCTTCTTCTTCTTCTTATTATTATTATTATTTATTCTTAATCTTTTCTTCTTCTTCGTCTTAATCGTCTTCTTTTCTTTTTAATATAATTTTCTTCTTATTATTATTTTTTCTCAATTTTCTTTTTCTCCTTCTTCATCCTCTTCCATGACCTCTAACCTAAACAACAATTTAGAGAAGAAAGGACAAATGATAGATTTGGTGAAGGGGTTAAAACGAAGATGATCCAGAAATTGATTTACTCCAACGTTTCGACTAACGTGGTCTTCTTCTGAAGAAGAAGACCAAATTGCTCGAAACGTTAGAGTAAATCAATTCCTAGATCAACCTCATTTTATTCTATCCACCCAAACTCAAAACAACGATGACCTTCTCGTCCTTCGAGTTTCTCATCATTGTTCATAGAGCGATCATGTCGCCTCCCCTTTTTCTTCTTTCCTGATGAAGAAAAATAATTTCATTCAGCCTGTATTCGTGCGGTCTGTCTGTCTGTCAGGCTGCTTATATTTCGTTTTATTTCTTATTTCATTTTTAGTTTAATGTGATTTCGGATTAATCTCTTTTCATTTATTCTTATGTATTTTATTTTTTGATCTATTATTATTTTTATTATATATTTATCTTATTATTTGATTTGATTTCTTTATTCATTTACTTATATTCATTCAATTGTTGTTTTTAATTAATCATTTTTTGTTATTTATCTAATGGTTTATTTATTTGTTTATATATTTACTAATTTATTTGATTTATATTTGTCACGTTTCCCAAGCTGAGGCTGTTGTCGAGTGTACGCTAGTAATGATTAAGTGAAGCGGCCTTGCTATGGATGTACTGTGTCTTACTGCATTGCTTCTCACCCAGTGCAGTGGGCGGGATACAGGGATGACCCGTCATCCTTGAAGAGGAGCTAAGATGAGGGGGTGGATGGGTGGAAGATGGGAGTGGAATATGTAGGAGTAGGTACGTGGTTTCGACTTGGCTACCTCCCTAGTAAGGTGGAAAAAGCTCTTGGTATATAAAATAGATACAATTATAATTAATTATGATTTATCTCTCTGCCGAGGAAGCTAATGAAACACGGTTAAAGATAAGCCCTTCAAGCTCCATAAAGGACCTCTAAGCTGAATATAATCGTTTGTTTTTAACCAGAAGAAAATCTTTGAAGTCTGACTGAGACATAATGGGGGAATAATGTATTCAAAGATGCCTACGGACTTGTGCCTCTTGATCATTTATTTTTTCTGAATAGACGTTGAATATTTTGAAAATACATGATCAACTATAGTCTTGAAATAGCCTTTCGGATGTGGACAGATTGGTTTTGGTAGTTGGGTCGTTATGGGCTGTAGTAGTTTACCAGCGATTCTATCCTCTCCAGAAACACAAAGGGATACAAAGGAAGAACAGACAACAGCAGGCCTACTGGCCCTAACGAGGCTGTTTGTGTTTACTATATTAAGCTACAGTTAAGAAAACAGGGCAACTAGGCCATAGAAGATGAACTAACACTACTGCTACCACTATCCTATCCAATTAGATGCCGGGCTGTCAGATCTTTTGTTGCAAAGGATAATATTTTATTTGCGGGTTAGAATATATATTTAAGCGATTTTTGAATGTTATTGTATTACTTTCAACGACGGTGGAAGGTAACGAATTCCACACCTTAACAACCCGGTACATTGAAATACTTCATGTGTTTCTATATGACCCAGATGACAAGAGTAGCATTAATGGGAGTCAATTTGTAACCACAGAAGTGTGTGTGTGTGTGTGTGTGTGTGTGTGTGTGTGTGTGTGTGATTCACCATGGTCTTGGGTCACGTGTTGGACTCGTGATCGACAGCTACTACCCTCCCGGAAGAGAGCTCAGAGCTCATATATGACCGATCTGTGGGTAATGATGTGACCTTACACGCACACACACACCCAACTCCCCGCCCACGAGAGTTCGAGTAACGACCCGCGGCGCAGCGATACTGAGGTTATTTCAGCCCTGAGCGGGATTCGAACCCTGACCGTCGGAGAGGCAGCCAGGAACTTTACCACTGCCAGGTGTGTGTGTGTGTGTGTGTGTGTGTGTGTGTGTGTGTGTGTGTGTGTGTGTGTGTGTGTGTGTGTGTGCGCGCTCGCGGGTAATGGAATGTGTCTATTATAATGCACCTGCAGGACGTCACAAAGAAAAAGAATAAGTTATTTTGGTGACGTAACTACATAATACAAAAATGAAAAATAAAATGAGGAAATGCAATTCCAGTTTCTTTTATTTTGTTCAGAATTTTCTTTTGCCGTGTTAATCAAGCCAGTGGTGGGAACTGGAGAGCCTGCTGCCCTGGAATGGCTTCCAGAACTTAAAGAGAAGAGTGTGTGCGGCTTGGTGCTTGCACATTGACAGAGAGAGAGAGAGAGAGAGAGCCAGTAGGATTTTGGTATTTTTTTGAAAACTGAATCCAGACGATTTTATTCAGCTTAAGAAACTTTCAGGAGATTTGGAAGCCAACCTTCCGTTTCCTCTCTCCCTCTCTTCCTCTCTTCCTCAGCCTCTCTTTCTCTCTTCCTCTGCCTCTCCCTCCGACTCTTCCACTCCCATCATCTCCCTCCACTCCCTCTCAGGAAGCGATGGTTAGATGAGTAAAAGCAGCAACGACTGCAACAGCACTGAAGGAGAGAGGCCAAACGCAGAGTATGGGATCCAATGTATTTAACGTTTCGCCCAGCAGGGCTTCTTCAGAAATAACACAGTAGAGAAACATCTGACTCATTATGTAGCTTGGATCCCATACTCTGCGTTTGGCCTCTCCTAAAGCGATGGTTAGGTTGCCCCTCCCCGTTTTGAAGACGCCAACTGGGCAAAGACACACCTGGACAGCAACCCGTGACACTCTTTTTCCAAAGTCGAGGTCTAAACATTGCTTCTGCCGCCTTTGTTTACGTGTGTGCCTGGTGGGACCCCTTGAGAGGTTCCAGCTACGTCACACGATCTAATTAATTAGTGTCCAGAGGGTGGGCGTGGGTGTGACTCG
>NC_134818.1:11721869-11729369 GCF_046742065.1 Oratosquilla oratoria
CGTGCCTTGGCTAGTTACCTTTTTTTATCATCGGGAAGAGACCCTTGCTATATAGATGGATAGCATTATGAAAACATACATGCGCACGCACATACACACACACACACACACAGAGAGAGAGAGAGAGAGAGAGAGAGAGAGAGATATATAGAGAGAGAGAGAGAGAGAAATAGACAGTGCTCCAAACAGGATCTGAGCCTTCTGGACACGTCTGAGTTATTAAGACCGAACCTAAGCTGTTTCGCCTTCTGGGCCGGGGAAGGCAGGCAGGCAGGCTTCCATGTGATCAGCCAAGTCTGACCACCCCCTTCCCCCCTCCCACCTCTCCCCCTTCCCCCTCACCTTCCCCCCTCCCCCGTCACCTCCCCTGACCTTCGCCCCCTCCCCCCCTCTTGCTTGGGATTGTACCCGTCATGCCTGGCTTAAACAACAGACTTGACCCTGGCCTTGATTTGGGCAGTTTCAGTCTTACAAATTAACATGTGTAGGCTGTATGCATGTTTGTTTCTAATTATATGCAGTGTGTGTGCGTGTGTATGTATGTGTGTGCGTGTGTATGTGTGTGTGTGTGTGTGTGTGTGTGTGTGTGTGTGTGTGTGTGCGTGTGTATGTGTGTATGCTTTAAGCAGAGCTGGAGATATTCTTTGATTTAATTTTTCTCTTTTTTCAAAATTGGAAAAAAAAATAATAATAATAAAATAAAGAAGCCTGGTTCTACCTTACCATTAACCCGTCACGTTGGTCTTCCAGACGCCAAAGGTAAATAAGAAATTGTCTTCGATAAAATATCTTGTTGCGGCCAGACTCTCTGCCGAGTCTTGCAATTGCCTTAGTTGCACAGAGGAGCAACGTAATGTCATTACCTCCTTCCCATCTTCCTTCCGCCTCTTCCTCGCTTCCGCCTCCTCCTCCCCTTCCTCCTCCTCCCGTCCCTCCTCCTCCCCTCCTCTCCTCTCCTCCTCCTTCCCCCTCCACGTCCTCGCTTGCTTCCTTCCTCCCTCTCGTCTTAATTCATTTTCCGTCCGTTCTCCCTTCCTTCCGCCTCTTCCTCGCTTCCTCCTCCTCCTCCTCCTCCTCCTCCTCCTCCCTCTTACCTTCTTACCCCACCGTCATCTCCCTTCTCCCCCTCCCATTCTCCCCCTCCTCACTTGCTTCCCTCCTTCTTCTTGTATTCACATATTTCCCTTCCTTTCTCGCTTCATTCCCTCCCTTCCGACCTCCCTTCCTTTTTCCCTCCATTTCCTTCTTTCCTTCCTTCTTTTCTCGTTTTCCTCCTTTCTTTCCTTCCTTTTTTCCTCCCTTCGTTCTTTCCTTCCTTCCTTCTCTCTTTCCTTTCTTTTTTTCCTTTCTTCCGTCCTTCTTTCCTTCCTTCTTTCCTTCCTTCCTTCCTTCCTTCCTTCCTGTCTTCCTACTCAACCTCTTTCTTGTCTTCCTTTCGTCCTTTCCTTTCTCCCCCTCCTCCTTCCTCACCTTCTTTCGACCCTCCTTTCCTCTCCCCTTCTTTCCTCCCTTTTCTTCCTTCTCCCTTCTTTCCTTTGATACTTTACCCTCTTCCTTTCGTTCCCTTTAAATTTGTGCTCTATCTCCCCCTCCCGTCCTTCCCCCTCTCCTCCCCTTCCCATCCTTCCCCTCCCCTCCCCATCCTTCCCTTTCCCTCTCTTCCCCCTCCCTCCCCTTCCATCCTCTCTTCTCCCCTCCCATCCCCCCTTCTCCCCTCCCATCCCCCTTCTCTCCTCCTTTCCTCTCCCCTCTCCTCCCCTCACCTCCCCTTCCCTCCCCTCCCCTCCCCTCCCTACCCTACTTATTGGCGCTCCCTATCTCTTTTTTCTTCCCCTCACCTCCTTTCCCCCTCCTCCCCCCCATCCTCTGGCGAACCTTCCCCCCCACTCCACTCCACTCCACTCTACTCCACCTCGTTGCCTCCTCTTTGACTTAACTTCCCCCCCAACCTGTGTCACCTTTAATCAACCGGAAATTGGTGGTATGTTCTTAATTATGATTTGTATTAGAAAAACCAACAACCTCCTTCTCCTCCCCTCTTCCTCTTCCTCCTTCTTCTCCTCTTCCTCCTCCTTCTCTTCTTCCTCCTCCTTCTCCTCTTCCTCTTCCCCCTCCTTCTCCTCTTCCTCTTCCTTCTTCTCCTTCTCCTCTTCCTCCTCCATCTCCTCCTCCTCTTCCTCCTCCTCCTCCTTCTCCTCCTCCTTTCCTTTTTTCTCCTCCTCCTCATCTTCCTCCTCCTCCTTCTTTGCTTTCTCCTCTTCCTCCCCTTCTACTCCTCCTCCTCCTCTTCTTTTTCCTCCTCCTCCTTCTCCTGTTCCTCTTCCTCCTTCTTCTTTCCTTTCTCCTCTTCCTCTTTTTTCTCCTCTTTCTTCTTTCCAATTCTCTCCTCGTCCTCATCCTCCCCTTCCTCCTACTCCTTCTCCTCCTCCTTACTCCCCCTGATCCCTCCCTTCCGCCTTCCCTACTTCCCTTTCCCCAAACTCCCTCACTCCCTTCCCTACCTACTTCCTCCGTCACTCCCTCAATCTCTCCCTCTCTCCGTCCTGCAGTCCTTCCTCCATTTGAAACTTCTTGTCACTCCCTTCACCTTCCCCTTCCCCATCACTTCCTCTCCCCTCCTCCTTCCTCTCCCCTTCCTCCTTCCTCTCCCTCACCCTAACACTTACCTTCACTCTCACACATACCCTTACTTTTCCCCTCCCCTTCCCTTCCCCTTCGCCTTCCCCTTCCCTCCCCATTTTCCTTCCCCCTTTCCCTTCCCCATTACCTTTCCTTCCCTATTGCCAAACTTCTCTTTCCTCCTTGTCACATCCCCCTCCCCCTCTGCCCCCTGACCTTCCCCATCCCCTCTCTCCTTTCCTCTTCCCCTCTCCCCCTCTCCCCCCTCTCCCCCGCGTTTCCTGCGACACCCTTAATCAATGGAACAAGGACGGAATGGTCTCACTTATGATCATGTAAATTGTCTGCAATCGCCCCCGCCACCTCTTTCTTCTCTTCTCCTTCTTCACCCCGTACTCTTCTTTATCGATCTATTACTCCCTCTCTCCTTCCTTCCCTTCCTCCCTCCCTCTCTCATTATCTCGCACTCTCCCTCCCTCCCTCTTCTTCCCTCCCACTCTCACTCCCTCCCTCCCTCTCTCCTTCACTTCCACTCTCTCTCCCTCTCCCCCTCCCTCTCTCCTTTCCTCCCACACTCTCTTCCTCCCTCCCTCACTCTCCTTCCCTCCCTCTCTCCTTCCCTCCACTTTCTCTCCTTAGCTCCCCCTCCCTCCCTCTCTTCTTACCTTCCCACTCTCTCTTCTTCCCTCTTTTCCTCTCTTATGAGCGTGTTATCTTCACTCACTCACTCACTCCTTCTCATTCTTTCCTCTCTCCTTCCCTCCTTCCTTCTTTACCTTCTGCCCCTTTTTACTGTTCTCCTTCCTCCCCTCCTTCCTGTCTTCCTTCCTTCCTTCCTTCCTCATCTCTCCCCTCGTGTTCCTTCCCTTCCTCCGAAAAGTTGAAGTCTCTTTTTCATTCCAATCCTTTTCCACTCTCGTACTCCCGTCCTCCTTCCTTTTTTCTTCCTCGTCTTCCTCCTTCCCCCTTCTTCCTCCATGTCTTCTCTATTCTCCTACCATCTCTCTCTCTCTCTCTCTCTCTCTCTCTCTCTCTCTCTCTCTCTCTCTCTCTCTCTCTCTCTCTCTCTCTCTCTCTCTCTCTCTCTCTCTCTCTCTCTCTCTTTTTCTCTCTCTATCCATCTATCTATCTCTTACTCTCTCTCTATCTCTTGCTCTCTATCTCTCGCTGTCTCTCGCGCTCTCTATCTCTCTTGCTCTTTCACTCTCATATTCACTCTCTCTCTTCCTCTCTTTCTCTCTTTCTCTGTTCCGCACCCTTTCCTCTCTCTCCTAGTGTCTGTGATTTTCTCCGCGTATTTTCTCTCGCCTTCATTCGTTTTATTTTATTTCTCCTTCCTCTCTTCCTTCCTCTCCTCCTTCCTCTCTTCCTTCCTCTCCTCCTTTCTCTCCTCCCCTTCCTCTCCTCCTTCCTCTCCTCCTTCCTCTCCTCCTTCCTCTCCATTCCAATTCTCCACATGTGTCCCCCTCCCTCTCGCTCCTTCAGATTTCTCTTCGACATTTTTTCGTTCTCATTTCGACGCCAACTCTCACTCTTCCTCACTCCCCTCGTCGTTCTCTCCCACGCTCCGACCTCTTTCCTGACGCTCTCTCTTCCTTCTTCCTCTCTCTTTTCATCCTCCCTCCTGCCTCAATCTCTTTCCTTCCTCTCTCTACCTCTTCAGCCACCTCCTTCCACTCCCTCTCCACCTTTTATCTGCCTCCTTTGCTTCTCCCTCTCGTCCCTCCTCAATCTCCACCCACTCTCTCTCTCTCTCTCTCTCTCTCTCTCTCTCTCTCTCTCTCTCTCTCTCTCTCTCTCTCTCTCCCTCTCTCTCTCTCTCTCTCTCTCTCTCTCTCTCTCTCTCTCTCTCTCTCTCTCCCTCTCTCTCTCTCTCTCTCTCTCTCCCTCTCTCTCTCTCTCTCTCTCTCTCCTCTCTCTCTCTCTCTCTCTCTCTCTCTCTCTCTCTCTCTCTCTCTCTCTCTCTCTCTCTCTCTCTCTCTCTCTCTCTCTCTCTCTCTCTCTCTCTTACCTCTCCCTTTTCACTCTCCCTTTTCCCCACTCCCGCTCTTCTTTTCTCTCTCCCTCCTCTTCCTTTCATCTCTCTCTCTCTCTCTCTCTCTCTCTCTCTCTCTCTCTCTCTCTCTCTCTCTCTCTCTCTCTCTCTCTCTCTCTCTCTCTCTCTCTCTCTCAATCCCTTTAGATCTCATTCACGGCACTTTCTTCATCAATACAGATCTTCCCCAGCTTCCAAGGTCTTGGCTTCCGCCTCCCTCCCCTCCCCTCTCCTCCTTCTCTCCCTCGCTCTTCCCCTCTCCCTTCCCCTCCTCACCCTTACCCTCCCCTCCTCTCCCCTACTCTCCCTCTCTCTTCTCCTCTTCCTTCCCCTCCTCACCCTTACCCTCCCCTCCTCTCCCTCTCTCTTCCCCTCTCCCTTCCCCTCCTCACCCTAACCCTCCCCTCCTCTCCCCTCCCCTCCTCTCCCTCTCTCCCCCTCCCACCCTCTCCCCTTCCCCTCCTCTCCCTCTCTCTCCCTCCTCCTCCCCTCCTCACCATCTCTCTCCTCTCCCTCCCCCTCCCTCGCCTCTCCCTCCTCTCCCCCTTCTCCCTCTCTCCCCTCCTCACCCTTACCCTCCCCTCCTCTCCCTCTCCCTTCCCCTCCCTCTCCCTTCCCCTCCCTCTCCCTTCCCCTCCTCACCCTTACCCTCCATTCGCCACATCACTTACTCACACCTCCCTTCCCCCATCCCATTCCCTTCCACTCCCTTCTTCTCTCCCTTCGTCCCCCCTCTCCTCCTTTTCCCTCCCTTCCCCTCCCCTCTTACCTCCCCTCCACTCCCACTCTGTACCATCTCCATGCCTTCCCTCTTCTCCCATCCCCTCCACCCTCTCCCCCTCCCCCTCTTTTACCTCCAATCCCCTTCCTCTCCCTCTCCTCCCGTCCCCTCCACCCTCTCCACCTTTCCTTCTTCTACCTCCACTCCCCTTCCTCTCCCTCCCCTCCCCTCCCCTCCCCTCCCCTCCCCTCTTTCTTCCCCTCCCGTTTTTCCTTCCCTCTCTTTTATTTCTCTCTCCCCTCCCCTTTCTTTTCTCCTCCCCTACCCCTCCCTTCCCTCCCCTCTCCCCTCCCTCCCCTGTTCATCTATCGCCCTGCGAAGAATGACAGACCAACTGGGGGAGAAAAAAGTTTTAGTATTGGGAATTGGGAATTTGTTAGTTCAAGCCAGTGTTGCCTCCCCCCACCCTCCGATCTTCCACTCCCTCCCATCGGTCTACCATCTCTTTTCCTTTCTTTATTCCTCCCCCTCCCCTTCCACCCTTTTCCTTCTCCATTATCCTCTTGTTCGCTCTTCCTTTTTCTTCTTCTTTTCTTCCTCCTTCCCGTAACCACTTTCGAATTTCGTCTCTAATAATCTCTTGCCCCCCCTGCCCTGCGTGGATGTTTCAGTGTAACTCTTTGACATGACCCTGTTTCGACTTTGCTCTTTCTCCTACTCTGAACCTTCCTGGCTCTTTTTGACCTTACTTGGCTCTCTTTGACCCTTCTTGGCTCTCTCTTTGACCCTTCCTGGCTCTCTTTGACCTTACTTGGCTCTCTGGTTCTCTCTTTGGCCCTGTCTCTCTCTCTCTTTGACCCTCTCTGGCTCTCTTTGACCCTTTCTGTCTCTCTCTTTGACCCTCTCTGGCTCTCTTTGACCCTGTCTGGCTCTCTCTTTGACCCTCCCTGGCTCTCTTTGGCCCTCCCTGGTCTCTTTAACCCTTTCTGGCTCTCTCTTTGACATTCTTTGACTCTGTGACTCTGAATCGCTATGGCTCTTAACTCTGACTCTATTCGGCTCTTTTTGACGCTCGCTCATTTATTTTCTTTAAATTGGATCTCATTATTGACGCCATTTCTCTTTGGCACCTAGGTGCCTTCCAAGTGTGACTTAATGACCTACACACACCCCAACCTAAAGTTTGACCCAGTTTTTAAATTTGACCCACCCACCAAAACACACACGCACACACACACACACACACACACACACACACACACACACACACACACACACACACACACACACACACACACACACACACACACACACACCTAGTCCCAAAAATTGACCCAATCCCCAAAATTGACCCAGACCAAAAGATTGACCGGCCACAAAATTGATTCGTCCCCAAGTATTGACCCATCTCCAAAAAATTTACTTAGTCCTAAAACATTTACTTAGCCCCCCAAAAATTGAGCCAGCCTCAAAAACTGACCCAACCTCAAAAATTGACCCAGCCCCAAAAATTGACCCAACCCCAACGGTGACCTGCTCTCCAAATCCACCCGACCTCAAGAGTATCCCAGCTTCAATAAAAAACTAATTGTAAACATTTGCCCGGACCTTTTGGTCTCGCTAATTGCACGCAGGAGGCAACCCCCAACTCCAGCAGCGACCTTTAGCGGCAGGGGGCTTCAGCCTCTGTCGACCCCGGACTCTCCTCACCCTCCAACGAAGAAAGTTCTTGTATTTGAAGCTTTTTGGGTTTTCGAGTTTCTTCGGCTTGGACAGGCCACTGAGATGTTGTAGCCTGAGGGGACTGAAGGGAGGGTTCCGGAAGGAGTGGAAGGTGGGAGTTGGGGGGATGGAGGGATGGGGGGGGAGGTTCACGGTTGGCTCTCGTTCGGAAATGCTGCGTATGTATTAGTATGATCAAAAGTTGCGAAACCTCAGTTGCTATTTTCACCACGTCATGTAACGCCCCCTGTTACTATTTTCACCACGTTTTGTAACTTGTTCCGCTATTTTCACCACGTCTTGTAACTCATCCCACTATTTTCACCGCGGCTTGTAACCACATTTTGCACTTTTTCACTATTTTCACCACGTATTGTATTCCCCCCCCTCTGACTATTTTCAC
>NC_134818.1:11734369-11741869 GCF_046742065.1 Oratosquilla oratoria
TATATATATATATATATATATATATATATTATGTGTGTGTGTGTGTGTGTGTGTGTGTGTGTGTGTGTGTGTGTGTGTGTGTGTGTGTGTGTGTGTGTGTGTGTGTGTGTGTATGTTATGCCCTATCAAAGAACCGTTTTTAGATTATGGTTGATGTACATAGCTTCATACCAGAGACAGTGGGAACCACGTAGAATATAAGATAGAAAAAATTAGCATTTGGGGATTTTTTTTTTCGCAACCACCACAAGAATCACTCGTAATTTAACGCATTTTTTCTTTCCTTTTTTTCCAGAGGCAGGTGAGAGAATTTAAATCCAAGACGAGGAGAGGAGGAAGATCTGAAGTGGTAAGGAGATGCTTGTGGACACTGCCAAAGCACTTTTTTCTTCTTTTTTCTTTTCTTTTTTTCTTCCTTTTTTGAGCTAATTAAGTGTGTCAACGGAAAACGATGTCTTCTGAATTTAGACTGTCCATTGAAAGTAAAACGTGTATTTTATTTATATATATGCTTGATGTCATTTCGGGTTTAATAGAGAACGGAAATAAGCAAACTGGCAACTGTCGTTGTGTGAGCTGACGACATTACGTCATCAGTCGGCGCGCAAGGTGCCATTCCACCCAGGTTTGCTTATTATGTCTTTACTTTCATCTTTGAACTGAACTGCCCTGGTCTTGTTCTGACCTTACCCAAGCCAACACACATTCATACTTATATCACACACACACACACACACACACACACACACACACACACACACACACACACACACACACACACACACACACACACACACACACACACACACACACACATTTAAAGCAAAGTTTGATGAGTGGATGTAAAGAGACAGGACCCCATGATCACAGCACCAAGCCCGCAAGGAAATCAAATAATTTTCCTAAGTTAATGGGTCGTGACTATCTATTCACTTTCTTTACTCTTCAAGTGAATCCAAAGAAAAATCTATCGGAAAAGTGAACCAAGGAATATTTTTTCTTTGCACCCTGTGCTGACAGCCACCGAATTGCGGGTCTGAGGTTAGGATTGATGGGATGGGATTGAAGATAGACGTTGCGTGGGCTCGATTTGGGTGGCCAGAAGAAGAAGAAGAAGAAGGAAAATTTTGGATTGGCAAAGGTATTGTGAGTCTGCAAGGTGTAGGACTGTAGGAGGAGCAGGAGGAGGAGGAGGTAGAAGAAGAGGAGGAAGAATTGGAGGAAGGAGGGTCAGAGTTGGAAGAGAAGTGGGAAGAAGAGGAGGGTATTGTATATTTTTAAGGTGAAGGAGGAGGGAATTGGAAGAGAAGGGGGAGGAGGAAGAAGAGAAATAGAATGGGCGGACGAGGAAGAGGAAGAGAAGAGAAGGAAGAAGAGGAAGAGGAGGGAGGGGAGAAAAGGAAAACGCAAGGTGTAGTAGGAGGAATTAGAGAAGATAGCGGACTAGGAAGAGGAGGAGGAAGACGAAGAAGAGAGAGAAGAAGAAGAAGAAGAAGAAGAATTTCTTGTGAGCTGAAGGGATAGGAAGAACAGGAAGAAGACGAAGGAGAGAAAATTGAGGGTTTCTTGTCTCAAGTGAAAGTGTAAGAATCTTACGGTGGTATTCTTAAAAAAATCTTTCCTTATATAAATCTTTCCCTTCCAAGGATTTATATAAGGAATTTTTTTTTTTTTAAGAATAGCACCGTTAGATCCCAAGACTGCAGAAATCCCTAATAAACACGGGATTGTCTGTTCTTGTGGTGAACGAATAAAATCGTCAGGCGGCAGTCCGAAAAGGATCATCCGGTAAGGAAGGGCATAGATGAGGTAGCCTATGACGCTGTCACTCCAGAGGAACTAATAAGGACGTGAATAAAATCGAATAGTCCAGAGAAATGGATGGTTTCAAATATATGAAGGAAAAAGAAAGAACAAAATAGCGTGAGCACATACACGCACACACGCGCACACACATACACATATATGTATATGCATACATACATACATATATATATATAATATATATATATATATATATATATATATAAATATATATATAGATTTTATATATATATGTATAGATATATATATATATATATATGTGTGTGTGTGTGTGTGTGTGTGTGTGTGTGTGTGTGTGTGTGTGTGTGTGTGTGTGTGTGTGTGTGTGTGTGTGTGTGTGTGTGTGTGTGTATTACATGAATCTCTTGTATAACTCACCAATGGCCTGTCCATTGGAATCAGGCGAAAGATGCATTTTCCTGAAAATTGATTGGTTGGCACAAATTTATTGAATTAGGACAAATTACTTTGCTTCCGAGAGTAGTCATGTTGACTCCATGCTCTTCATAGGTCAGCTCCCACCAATCAGCTGTTTGGATAAACAGAACAGGCCTTGCCTAATTTGGTTAGATGGACTACATGCAAACACACATACAACATTTGCCTGCGTGTACGTACATTTACACACATAAGCACGCACACACACACACATACGCACGCACACACACACACACACACACACACACACACACACACACACACACACACACACACACACACACACACACACACACACACACGAGCTTCATTCCCTACCTGCTTAACTTCCTAACTTCTCTCTTTCCTTCCTTATTTCTTTCACTATTTCCTTGTTTCTATCCTTCTTTTCTTCTTCCCTCCCTTCTTCCTCCTTCCATCCCTTTTTCCGTTCCCTCATTCCTTCCCTCCCATCTTCCTTTCCATGTTGTTTTGTCAAAATCCTCATTTCCTTCCTTCTCCTTTTGCTCTTTTTGTCTCCCACTCCTCCTTTCCTGCTTTCCTCGTACCTTTATTCCAACTCTCTCTCTCCCCCTTTACTCTCTTCTCCCTTTATCGCCCCCTGTCCTCCTCCCTCCTCTCCCATTTTCTCCCTCTTCTTCCTTCCCAAAATCCCTCTAGTTTTCTCCCCTCTTCCTTACCTACTTTCTTTCTTATTTCCTTCCTTCTTTCTGCTCTTCCTTTCCTTTTTCTTTCCGGCATTTCCTCCCTCTCTTCTTCCTCCCTCCCTCCCTTCATTCCTTCCCTTCCTCCTTCCTCTCTTCCTTTCGTCCCTTCTTCCTTCCTTCCTTTCTTTCTCTCTCCCTTCCTTTCTTCTTTCCCTTCCTGCTTCTCTCTTCCTCCCGTCCCTTCTTTCTTCCTTCCTTTCTTCCTCCCTTATTTCCTTCCATTCTTCCTTCCTTCTTTTCTTCCGTCATTGCTTCCTTCCGACCCTCTCTCACCTCCTCCCTCCCTCCCTCCTCCCCCCTTCCTCCCTCCCTCCCTCCTTGCCCTTGCACCCTCCCTACCTCTCGGCTTGAGAGGTAAGCTAGTGGAGAAGGTCATATCCCTGATTATAATCACAGGTTTGAAAGGAGAGCTATTTTTCCCCCATTTTCCAGGCCGCTTGTTCCCCGGGAACTATTGATTTTTATTCAGGCTCTGACGATTCCAGAGCATATGGGCCCCGATGCTGAGGCTCGGTCCGTCGGTCGGTCCGGTCCGGTGGACTCGGTGTCTTGGTCGGTCCGGTCCCTGGATTCCTCTGGGGGATCTGTTCAGGGACCTTTCTTCTTCTTCTTCTTCTTCTTCTTCTTCTTCTTCTTCTTCTTCTTCTTCTTCTTCTTCTTCTTCTTCTTCTTCTTCTTCTTCTTCTTCTTCTTCTTCTTCTTCTTCTTCTTCTTCTTCTTCTTCTTCTTCTTCTTCTTCTTCTTCTTCTTCTTCTTCTTCTTCTTCTTCTTCTTCTTCTTCTTCTTCTTCTTCTTCTTCTTCTTCTTCTTCTTCTTCTTCTTCTTCTTCTTCTTCTTCTTTCTTTCTTCTTTCTCTTTTTCTTCTTGTTTCTTCTTTCTCTTCTTCTTCCTGTACTTCTTTTCTTTCTCTTTCTTTTCTTCTTCATCTGTTCTTTCTCTTTTTTCTTTCTTTTTCTTCTTCATCTTTTTCTTCTTTTTCTTCTTCTTTTCTTTCTCTTTCTTCTTCTTCTTTTCTTTCTCTTCTTTTTATAATTCTTTTTCTTTCTCTTTCTTCTTCTTCTTCTTCTTTTCTTTCTCTTCTTCTTATACTTCTTTTTCTTTTATTTCTCTTCTTCTCCTTTCTTGTTGTTATTGTTGTTTTTCCTCTTCTTCTTCATCTTCTTCCTCTTCTTCTTTTCTTCCTCTCCTCACGTGTCACTTTCATCAGACTCCTACTCCTTCTCTTCCTCCTCCTCCCCTTCTACTCACATACTATTTTCCTCTTATTCCTCCTCGGTTTTCCCTTTTTTTATTTTCCAACAATTTCTCATTTATTCCCCCTTTTACTTTCCTAGTATTCTTTATTTTTTCTTCTGTCCCATCCCATTACCATACTCCTCCTCTTTCTCTTCCTCTTCCTCCTCCTTCTCCTCCTCCTCCTCCACATCCTCCTCTTTAACCTCCCTCCTCAGCCAGTATTATTTTCTTCATTCTTAGCCAATTCCTCCTAATCTCCTCCTCATCTTCTGTCTTCTTTCCCCCCTTCCTCCCCTCCTCCCGTCCACTCTTCCCGTCTTCCCGACCTCCTTCTTCCCTCCTCCCCCCTCCCTCTGCCCCTCCCCCTCCCCCTCCCCCTCCCCTTCTTCGTTCTCCCCTATCATATCTCAGCTCCCCCTCATCCCTGTTCCCTCCCCCCGTCCCATTTCTCATTCTACTTTCTTCTTCCCCTCTTCCCCCTTTTCCCTCCCCTTCTCCCCCTTCCTCTCTTCTTTCCCTTTCCTCTCCCCTCATCCCCTCTTTCCCTCTCTTCCTTTCTCCCTCCCCCTTCTCTCTTCTTTTTCCTCCCTCCCCTCTCCCTTCCTCAACCTCCTCTTCAGCCCCCTATTTTTATCTCCCTTCACCCCTCTCCCCTCTCTACTCTCGCCATTCCTTTTTCCCCTCTCTTTTCATTCCCCTCACTCTCCTGTTGCTTTTCCCCTTTCATGGCAGCTTCTTCCCAAGTGTTGCATAAAATTGTGCCTTTTTGTGTATCTCTGCCAAATTGCAACTTCCCGCTGACGGCTCGCATGTATGCGGTTAATGCATTGAAGATTACGTGGTGATTTTTTGTGACCCACAGTTATTGACAAAACACCAAATTTTGGAATTGGATGTTGGCATATATTTGACTTTATCCCACCTTTTTTTTCTCAAATTTTTCCCCACTGCTATTATTAAAAAAATGGATTTAATTTTTGTCGTATGTTTCACTTTATCACCTAGTGTGTGCATGCTGATGTTGTTTTTGAATATACTTATTGTCCAGGGATTTCTTGGAGCGAAATATAGGGGACGGAGACCTCCCCTCGCCCCCTCCCCAAAAAAAAAAAAAAAAAAAAAAAAAAATCCCTAGAGATGAAAAAAAAAAAAATGAAAATATTATTGACCTTTGACCTCTGATGTTGTCTCTGTAGAGAATAAGAATTGTACACACACACACACACACACACACACACACACACACACACACACACACACACACACACACACACACGTGGCACAGTAGTAGAGTTCCCGGCTACCACTACGGCGGTCCGGGTTCGAATACCGACCAGGGCTGAATTTTTCAGAATCGCTGCTCTGCGCATCGTTACTCCAACTCGTGGGCGAGTAGTTGGGTGTGTATGTGCGTGTAAAGTCAAAGTATTCCCATAGATCGGTCATATATGAACCCTGAGCTCTCATACGGGGGTGGGGGGGAATAGCTGTCGATCACGGAACCAACACGTGATCAAAGACCATATTGAATCACACACACACACACACACACACACACACACACACACACACACACACACACACACACACACACACACACACACACACACGCACTTGAACAAATTTAGTACAAAATTCGAGGAGTGTAGACAAAGAGACGGGACCCCATGAACATAGCTCCAACACCGTATACTACAATTAGGTAAATACGCACCTTTGCCATATATACTTTGACATCCAGGGTTAGTCAGCGTCAGCCGGTAGTGGATGGATTGGGACACGGTTCCCCGTCGTGACTGAAAACAACTCGCCACTTAGCACATTGCGAAAGAGTTGTTTATTTTAAGTAGTAAGTGTGGGAGGAGGGGACGGGGAGGGAGGGAGGGAGGGGGGTTGCCACGTAATTGAAACGGCCCTGCTGTAGATGTGCTGTGTCTTACTGCATTGCTCTCCGACCCGGGCAGTGGGCGGGATACAGGGATGACACGTCATCCACGAGGAGCTAAGATGAGATGGGGGAAAGGGTGGTGGGTGGGAGTGGAAGGGGTGGGAGTGGATGCGTGCCTTTGTCTTGGCTACCCCCCTTATAAGGGGGAAGAAGCCTTTGGTGTATAGATAGATAGCGAGTGTGGGAGTAAGATTGAAAGGATGGGAGGGTTGTGGGAGTGACGGCAAGAAACACAACACAAATAATAGAAATAATGATAATTATTGTGGGCCGGCCAGTTGATATTCATTTTTTACCCAATTGTTCCTTCATCTCTTTATTTTTGTATATTCGTTTATTTTATTTTATTTTTATACTTTATTCGTTTATTGATTTATATATTCATTGATTTATCATGCATTTATTTTTTGTTTATTTATTTTCGTCATTATTATTCAGTACCTATTATGTATTATTTATTGTTGTTTATTTATTTGGGGATGGAACCGAGATGGGAATAGTAAAGCTGAGGCGAAGACACAGAACTCTGCTTATCTGAAGGTCAAAGTTTTCTTCACAAATCTATTTTTTTCTTCAAGATATCTGTTTTTTTTAATTACCGTCTTCAAAAAAAAAAAAAAAATTACTAAGTTTTGGTTTGTCTCAGAATTTTCTAATTACAGTTTCTATGAAGACGTAAAAGAATTGCTATCATTCGATAAACACAAGAATTACAAACTAAGAGAGAAAAGAAAATTAAGAAGAAAAATTCTTTCTTTTGGTAAATGAAGTCAAGGTTGAGATCTATCCGATGGGCGTTCGAGTTGGCTGAGAAGGAGTGGGTGGTGCTGGATGCGGTTGGGAGGAGGAAGAGAAGGAGTAGGAGGAGGAGGAGGAGGAGGAGGAGGAGGAGGAGGAGGAGGATACGTATTGATTTGCTGATCATCATTAAGTCACTTTGGTTTCGTTTGATCTTGGGAGCGATTGCCTCGTTCGACGAGGGCGAAACGCCGTTTGGTCTAAGCCGAACTCGGGGTGAAGGGTCTTGAGACAATGGCAGACAGCAGCGAAGATCCAACAACTATAGCCCCTCCCTCGCCCCTTTAATCGCATCCAAAAGTCACTGGTGAAAAATATAGTAACACATTTGTAAATCACAACTAGTACCATAGTCGGAAGAAAGAGTTGAATAAGCGAACCTATATATTTCGATTGCTAACTGCAATTCTCTTCAGTAATCTTCATTACTGAAGAGGATTGAAGTTAGCAATCGAAATATATAGATTCGCTTATTCAGTTCTTTCTTTCTTCCGACTGTGGTGCTAGTTGTAGCATCCAAAAGTCTTCATATACATTTCCACATGTGTT
>NC_134818.1:11746869-11749369 GCF_046742065.1 Oratosquilla oratoria
AACGCCTCCATTGAATTACAGTGTAATTGAACTGCCGCGGTTGAAACCGCTAGTCTGAACAGGTCTTAGCGGCTAAGCGAGGTGGGCTATAGGCTCTTTTCTCACAAGGGAGGGATGGGGAGGGGAGTTTAGTGTGTGGGGGAGTTAATGGGTGGGGAGTCACGGGAAGTAAATATGATTCACGTACTCTACCAACACCGTAACGAGAACATGAAACTACTCGTATTATAAACATGATACGTACTCTTAATAATTGTGTGATGATATTTAGACTGTGTAATTCATCATTTTTGTTGTTAAAAATGATATTCTGTACTTGCTTCTTATGTTGCCTTCAAATGTGTTGATGCAGACTAAATCTCATTAATTTGAATGTTCTTATTACTTAAGTCAAAACATTTCGTAAGTGAACGTTTTGTGTTGCTATTTGCTTCCTCTGATTTATTCAGCGACATTTCTAGGAAAAGTTATGCATATCGCATGGACAGTGTTAGAAGGTACTGTTGTTGCTATGAAGTTGATTTTACCAGAGCTGTATTCTGTGTTAAGCTACCCTATACTGTAGCCTTAACAGGCTACAGCCATGTTGACACGGGGCTAGTTCATTAGCCGTTAGTGCTAGTGATTTGTCAAATAGCCCCTCTACTGGTCCATTGTCAACGGGAAGCTAGTCAACTTGCTCCCAAACTATTCTAGTGTTAACACTTACTTGCCGGTTAACTTAACTTGCAGCTAGTACTATTAAGCTAGCCCCGTGTCAACGAGGCTTTAGAGGGAGAAAATAGGTGGAGGATGAAGCATTCCCCTACGGACCAGAGCCACTACTCATTATTCTTATACGGTTGGAAACTAGTCTTAAAAAAAAAAGAAAAAAAAAATTAACCCTTTTAACTTCCATTATCCCTCATTTCTCCTGATTTCCTGAAATTACTTTACCACTTGTATGACGTCACTTCTTCGGAGCGAAATTGCCTTCAAGGATAGAAAAGCTGATCGTTGTAAGAACGATGAAGCACTCCATACAGCCATAGTAAATTTATATTTTTATTCTGCGAATGCCTACTTTATCATTAACCATTAGGTGAGAGTGATACTTAAACCACAGAAGGCTTGACAGTGCAGCAAGGCATAGCTGTATCAGAATATGATCACCTTTTGGTTTACTAGTTAATACAAATCAGCTTAAAATATCAACAAAATTTCTAAGTCCACATCATCTAACTTCCATTTTCTCAATTATCATCAAAATATACCAAAGGTTTTCGAAGTCAGTCGAGTTGACGTTGAATATTTTTCCAAATGCAAAAGTAATGTAAAAGACACGAAGTTATTTATTATGCAGGGCAAGATAAGACATTAGAAATGCATTTTGTGTCGGTCGTAATTCGGTTGTCATCCTGGAACGTAAGAAACTTTGAATGTTGTTTTGTTTCCAGAGCAATTTGGTTCTCGTAAAGGTAGCGGGGCACTACGCTAGCATGCTATTTGCTTTTGCTTTGAATAGAAACAACTCCGGAAACTATATATATATATATATGTTGAAGCATTGTGACAGGTTGGTGAAGGTGCGTGAGGAAGACATAAATCAGAGTCCAAGTTTATTTCTGACTAGTTTCGCACAAATAGAAGCCTATTTGTGCGAAACTAGTCAGAAATAAACTTGGACTCCGATTTATGTCTTCCTCACCCACCTTCACCATATATATATATATATATATATATATATATTTTTCAAATTTCCGAATGTTAAATCAATCTCGCGTCATATATATATATATATATATATATATATATATATTATATATATTTTTTTTTTCAAATTTCCGAATGTTAAATCAATCTCGCGTCATAGATTGAGAAACTGAATGACGAACTAAGAGAAGTCTAAACCTAGAATACGAATGTTAGACACATAGTTGAGATGTCCTTACAGAAGTCTAGAATATTTTAACCGAAGTCGTTTCTGCTCAAACGAAGTAGCAAAAGCAAGTAGCATGCTAGTGAGAAATGCCTAGTGTGCCGCCACCTTCATGCCGACTCGCTCATGTCCTGCGCGCTGATTGGTTGATGCGCACTGCAGGTTCATGAATCAAGATTTCGAACACCAGATGGCGAAAGCTAAGGACAACATTGGGGAATATTGAAACCTTTAGCCATAGCTTTACATTTTTTTCGTTTTATATTTACCTTGTTTTTATATTTTCTTTTGTTTTTATAACCGAAGCCAGGGGAGAATAGGTCGGAATGTGGTCTTTATATTCAATTATTAGTAAAAACAATATATGTATGTATATATGTATATATATGTATGTGTATATATATATATATATATATATATATATATATATATATATATGTATGTATATATATATATATATATATATATATATATATATATATTTGTATAGATGGTCAGTAAGCTCTCTTGTAGACATGTTCTATTGAAGACCAGAGGTAATTCATTATCCACTATCTTCTTAGTGATTTTTTCAATTTTCTG
>NC_134818.1:11754369-11759369 GCF_046742065.1 Oratosquilla oratoria
TGTGTGTATTCAACTTTGGAGAAATAGTTTGTTTATCTAACATGAAGAAGTAGCTCTCCAGACCGACATACTTTCATGGGATCTTTGTGTGTGTGTGTGTGTGTGTGTGTGTGTGTGTGTGTGTGTGTGTGTGTGTGTGTTTGTATTAAACTTCAGTTAAATATTTTACTTATTTTACCTAGATAAGAGACTTTTTCAACCGACATTCTTTCATGGGATCTTTGTTTGTATGTGTGTATATGTGTTTGTGTGTGTGTGCGTGCGTGCGTGTGTGCGTGCGTCTGTTAGAGGGAGAGAGAAACTACAGTACAGCTCAATTGTACTCAGAAGGTCTTGTACATCACAAAAGCATTGTAAGGTATCCATTATTCTGGGACCATTCAGAGTAACACGTACACTCCCTCGCCCTCTTGTTTGCACGTGCACACACACACACACACACACACACACACACACACACACACACACACACACACACACACACACACACACACACACACACACACACACACACACACACACACACACACACACACACACACACACACACACACACACACACACACACACACACACACACAAACACACATACACACGCATGCAGATTATTATTGGTGTGTTGGGCATACATAGTATGCTGCTTTGCCAAATGATAAGGCATACATTATGCTGTTCTACCATATGATAGGGCATACATTATGCTGCTTTACCAAATGATAGGGCATACATAGTATGCTGGTTTACCATATGGTATGGCATACATTATGCTGCTTTACCAAATGATAGGGCGTACATAGTATGCTACTTTACCAAATGATAGGGCATACATAGTATGCTGCTTTACCAAATGATAGGGCATTTGTAAAGCAGTTGAAAGTACCTCCGCTCTGTTATGAGAGAGGGCGTGTCTGATTTCTTTGTTGAAGAAAATCGATGTTGTTGGTTTCCTCCTCTCTAGTGGGAGCTCTACTAGATCTAGATTTGCAGAAGTTATAATGTTCTCTCCATCAAGAGGTGCAACCCTGAGGGGTTGACACTCGATCACCGGACTGGGCCCAGGATATCTCTCTCTCTCTCTCTCTCTCTCTCTCTCTCTCTCTCTCTCTCTCTCTCTCTCTCTCTCTCTCTCTCTCTCTCTCTCTCTCTCTCTCTCTCTCTCTCTCTCTCTCTCTCTCTCTCTCTCTGCCTCTCTCTCTCTGTCTCTCTCTCTCTGCCTCTCTCTCTCTCTCTCTCTCTCTCTCTCTCTCTCTCTCTCTCTCTCTCTCTCTCTCTCTCTCTCTCTCTCTCTCTCTCTCTCTCTCTCTCTCATGGAGAAATGACAACCGGTGACAGCTCTCCTTCTCTTAACACAACACAGACAACAGTCCAAAGTGTCTCCCCAGAGAGTTCTGTGGGAAGGTCCGAGGATCGTTGCCAGCCATTGTGGGGCTGCGGATGTTCCACTTAGTGGATTGATTGTTAAGGTTTTCTACTCCCTCACCTTCACCATTAACATCTCAATCGTCACCACAACGAGTCTTCATCACTTCTAGAGTTCGAACCTAGACTTTGGGCCTTCCCCCCCTCTTTCTTGATTCCCATTCCCATTCCCATCCCATACAATTCCCAATAACTCCCCCCATTCCCCCCTCTCCCCCCCCTCTCCCCCCTCTTTCTCATTACGGCGCACGCCATCGTTCCTTTTTCTTTGGTCTTTTTTCTTTTTCTTTTTCTATTTTTTCTCTTTAGTCTCTCGTTTTATTTTCGTCTTTCTTCTTCGTCATTTTTCTGTCGTTGTCTCTTTTCCTTACCATTTTCTCGACATTTTTGTTGACAATTTTTTTTTTTCGTACTTTTTTTTCCATTCTCATTCTTCTTTTCCTTTTTGGACCAGTGATTACACGACAGACATGGGGTACGTTCATCTCCCCTTACTCCGTCTTCAAAAAGCATCCATGCCCTCAATATCATGTAGAAGTGCAACCCTGAGTGATAGACATTCGGTTCCCGGTATGGATCCAATATACTTTTACCTCGCTTTTTCTTAGGCTTAGTAACCAAGTAGTGAGCACTGAAACTATCGGTTAAAAAAAAAAAAAAAAAAAAAAAAATAATAATAATAATAATAATAATAATAATAATAGTAATAATAATTGGATGAGGATGATAGGTGGTAATGGACATGGAACTACCTAGTGTAGGCCTTATGGTCCCTGGCAGTCTCCTTTATTCTGATATTCTTATGTTCTTTCATATATATAAACAGACTCATAGAAATACAACACAGGCAGGTGTCTAGCATTTTATCCTGAGGATCACTGAAATCTGAATTAACAATTTATTGTTGTTATTATTATTATTATCATTATCATTATTATTGTTATTAGTATTATCATTATTATTATTATTATTGTTATTATTCTCATTATTATTATCATCAGTATTATTATTGATATTATTATTATTATCATTGTTATTAATATAATTATTGTTATTATTATATTATCATTACTATTACAATTCTTGTTTTTTATTATATTCTATTCTAATCACATTTTCAATATTTCTTTGCCTCTAGATAATTTTTGCCGTCCATTTTCTTTTTAGCATTTATTCTTTTTCTTTTCATTCATTCTTTCCTTAGCTATTTTCCTTTAATATTTTAATTTTTTACATTTCCTTACCTTTCTTCACTCTCTTCATTTACCTTAGTTCCCCTTGTTCGTACGAGTTTACCTTCTTTTTTCTATATCTTTTTATTTTATTTTTATTTCTCGCTTGTCATTGTCTTTCTCCTACGTTTTTTTTTCCATTTCGTCTGAATCTTTTTTCTTGCAATTTTTTTAAACATTTTTTTATTTTTATATAATTTTTTTAATTAATTTTTTATGTATATGATTAATTATATTTTGTCTAATTTCTATATATGATTTTATTTACCATTTGCTTATAACATCTTCCTTCTTCTGCTTCCCCTTCCCTCGTTATTATCTTCATTTTTTTTTTTCATCTCCGATTTTTTCTTTTTTCTTTTTTCTTTCATATCCTTGGCCCTTCATCTTCTCTCCTGGTTCTCCCCCTCTCCTTCTTTAGATGTCTATATTTTTTTTTTTTTTTTTTTTTTTTTTTTTTGCTCCTTTCTTTCATCCCCTCTCCTTCATATTCTTGGTATTTTATTTTGTGTTAGACTTTCGTCTTTCATTCCAGTCCTGTCGTCGTGTTCATTAATTTTTCATTTTCCTTGTCGTCCACTTTTCACTCTTTTTCGTCTCTTTCAATCCTTAGATTATTTCTCTCTCTCTCTTTCTCTCTCCTCTCTTTCTCTCTCCTCTCTTTCTCTCTTTTTCTTTTTTCTCTCTCTTCTCTCTGTCTCTTTTTTATCTCCATCTCTCTCCATCTCTCTCTCTCTCCATCTCTCTCTCTCTCTCTCCCTCTCTCTCTCTTTCCCTCTCTCTCCCTCTCTCTCTCCCTCCCTCTCTCACACTCTTTCTCTCTCTTTCTCTTTCTCTTTCTCTCCCCTCTCTCTCACTCTCTCTCTCTCTCTCTCTCTCTCTCTCTCTCTCTCTCTCTCTCTCTCTCTTTCTCTCTCTTCAGCCTTCCCATTTTCATCATCATCTTCTGGCGTCTCTCCCTCTTTTCATTTTCGTTACATTTCCCTTTATATTCCATCCTCATTGTTCTCTCCATCTCCTTCTCTCATATTAATTTATTCATATCTTTCATATTTCCCCTTTTCTTTCACGTGTTTACCCTCTTCGTCTTCTCCATCTCGTCCTCCTCCTTATTCCCTTCTTTTATGATTATTTTCGAATCTTTCATTTCCCAGTATTGCCCATTTTCATCCTTTGATTCTTCCTTCTTTCTCTTATTTCATTTCTTCTTTCGTGTTATGTTCCTTTAGTTAATTATGCCTCTTCATTCCTGGATTGTATTCCTTCTTTCATTCCAGCGCAGAGGAGCTTTGCTTCTTCTTCTTGTTCTTCTTCTCTCAGCCCCTATACTTATACATTGCTGTTCCTCTTTAGTCTCTCTTGAAGATCATCCCACAGTGTACTTTTACTTCTTGTCTCATAGTCAGGGCTCTCTCTCTCTCTCTCTCTCTCTCTCTCTCTCTCTCTCTCTCTCTCTCTCTCTCTCTCTCTCTCTCTCTCTCTCTCTCTCTCTCTCTCTCTCTCTCTCTCTCGCTCTCTCTCTCTCTCTCTCTCTCTCTCTCTCTCTCTCTCTCTCTCTCTCTCTCTCTCTCTCTCTCTCTCTCTCTCTCTCTCTCTCTCTCTCTCTCTCTCTCTCTCTCTCTCCCCCCCCCTGAGGCCTTACAGCAATACCTCCTATTCTTGTCTTTCTCTTCCTCTTCGTTCTACTTCACCTCCTCCTACTCCTCGTCATCCTCGTTTTCCCTCTCCTCTTCCTCACCTCTTCCTCCTCCTCCTCCTCCTCCTCCTCTTCCATTTTTACCTTCAATGCCTCTTCCTTCTCCTTCTCCTCGTCCTCCTCCTCCTCCTCCTCCTCCTCCTCCTCCTCCTTTCCTGTCCTCGACACAGATCTCCCTTTCTTTCGAAAAACGAACTCTTCCCCTCAGGCCCTGGAAGTCCCTCCCAGAGTCCCTCCACCTGCTCCATCCAGCGTCCCTGAGGTCCTTTCCCCTGACCCACTTGCTTCCTTACTTGGTGTCCCTGACCTGCGCACCACCTGGGGGACCTGAGGCGACCTGACACAGGGGTTCACAGTAAACCTACGTGTCCACCTGATTGGTGTTACTTAAAAGTAAATCTAGTCACCTGGTCTGCGTGTTTTGGTTTGTTACCGTAGTTATGAAGGTGTTCTTTATGTTGGAAGTGCTGCAGCGCTGTGTTGTATTGTTAAGCTCAGAATGGAGGGAAGAAAAAACGTGACCTCTCCGTCTTCCTTTTCTGCTTCCTACTCAACCTTCAATTCCTCCTCATCCTCCACTTCCTTCTCCACCGCCTCCTCGTCCTCAACTTCCTCCACCTCTTCTTCGTCTTCGTCCTCCTTCCCTCTCGTCA
>NC_134818.1:11764369-11774369 GCF_046742065.1 Oratosquilla oratoria
CACACACACACACACACACACACACACACACACACACACACACACACACACAAGCACACACATATCACTTAAATGTGTGTGCGCACACACACACACACACACACACACACACACACACACACACACACACACACACACACACACACACACACACACACACACTCACACCACACACACACACACACACACACACACACACACACACACACACACACACACACACACACACACACAAGCACACACATATCACTTAGATTTGTGCACACACACACACACACACACAGACACACACACACACACACACACACACACACACACACACACACACACACACACACACACACACACACACACACACACACACACACAACCTAAGAGCACACACAAATGTAGAGATACGAGATAGAGCCGGGGATGGGGAACGTAGGGGCGCATTGGAATATAGACCCTATGAAGACGGACATAAAGGCGAGATCTAAAGGTTATCTACCCTTGTAACAGCTGTTTTCGTCTTAATGGCATAGCAATCTGTGCCTAGTTGCACATATGTGGAATGTGTATGTGTTTGTATGTGGCTTAGTGCAGTCGCATTATAAGAAATAAAATATATGAAGCAATTACTGTGAAAATACAAATTTATTACTCAGTACTTAGCGTGGTTTTCTGTACAAGGTATTTTCTATTTGATAGGATTTTTCTAGAAAGGTAGAATTGCAAGAATTATGGGATGGTATTAAGGCTTCTGGTGCTGTGTTCCTGTGTTAGTCGTTTGTTTCAGATTCAGAAGCCGTTACTGTTACCCTTGGACAAGAGGATGATGATGGCGATGTGTGTGTGTGTGTGTGTGTGTGTGTGTGTGGTGTGTGTGTGTGTGTGTGTGTGTGTGTGTGTGTGTGTGTGTGTGTGTATGTCATTGTTTTCATGGCCATGTGCATTTCCCAAACTCTTTTTCTGTTGACATTTACCCAACACAAAATATCAAAACTTATTATCTGGCTGCCGAGGAAGAAGAAGGAGAAGGAGTCTTGTGCGTCTGTCAGCGCTGACTCCTGCTACAGTAGTTGCCGCGGAGGACTGCCCCCCTAATGAGTCCTCGGGGTTGCCGGCAGCAGACCCCAAAACAAAATAGAATGTGGAACAAGTGGCGATGCTTAACAGCCAGATGAGAGATGGTCGAGATATTTCTGCATTACTGTTTCTCTCTTTCTCTCTTTCTCTCTCTCTTTCTGTGTAGTGTTTCTCCTCATCTCTCTTCTTGTCTGCCTCTCTAGGTTTCTTTGTATACATACATATGTATATATTGACTATATTATGACAAATAAGAATTTGAAGGTGAAAGAAGTAGACGAGGAGTAAGCGTCCTATAAGATGACCCGTCCGTGTATAAAATATCCTGTTACGTTTGAGTTGTTAGCTTTGTGATCAAGACCCTGCGGGTCGAAACGTTAAGGCGTGAAATTCTCCCATTACTCCTCGTCTACTTCTTTCACCTTCAAATTCTTATATGTATATATATATATATATATATATATATATATATATATATATGTATATATATGTATATATGTATATATATATGTATATATGTATATATATATGTGTATATATGTATATATATGTATATATATGTATATATATATATGTATGTGTGTGTGTGTGTGTGTGTGTGTGTGTGTGTGTGTGTATGTGTGTGTGTATGCAAATCCTTGACAAGAACACGTGAATATCAAATATACTGAAAACCAACGGGAAAATAAATAACAAACAGACGCCGTCCAAACGTTTTCGTCTATCAGGAAATCCCAGATGTTGTCAAAATAGACGAAAACCTTCGGACATCGTCTATTATCATCCTAATGGATTTCAGGGCACACACACACACACACACACACACACACACACACACACACACACACACACACACACACACACACACACACACACACACACACACACACACACATATATATATATATATTATCGCATGATAAAATATATATATATGTGTGTGTGTGTGTGTGTGTGTGTGTGTGTGTGTGTGTGTGTGTGTGTTTCATGAGCATTTTTCTTGTTTGTTTTCCTTGGCTGCTGTAAGCTTGTGCAGTTGTCACGCTCGAGTAAACATGAATGAAAAGTGTTTATGTCGGTGGTGATGTCATCCCTCAGCCGAGTTTTTACTTGGGGGATCCTTTGAAGATACTCGGCCGCGCTGTTCCTTTGTATATTTGAGTCTGCATGCAATTACCATGGTAAATAGTCGGCGAGCGACCTTTTTCCGAGGCGACCTTTTTCCGCCTTGATGCGGTCGGCTTGGTCATAGATTATGAGGAAGATCGCATGATTAAAAAAAAAAAAAAAAAAAAAAAAAATCAGTGTGTGTCACTTAGGGGATGGGGATGCACCAACACTATTGTGATGATAGACACTGTGGACAGGGTACTTGGATAAGGCGTTCTTATCCCTCATTTGAGTAAAGTCACTTTGAAACTATGAGAATGAAATCATAAATCGTACCGGCTTAGTCGAGATAGCTATAACCTTATCATAATGTAGGAATGGTGTTCCTTCCGCCTCCCGAAAAAGTAAAATAAATAAATAGATACAATAATGAAATAAATACACAAGTGAATAGATAAGTTAATTAACTAGATGAATGAATAATAGAATCAAATAAATGAATAATAAAATAATAGAAATAGGTAAATGAATGCACATAATAGTGACCATATTAGTCGAAACAGATTTAACACTTTTACTTGTGTGTGTGTGTGTATGTGTGTGTGTGTGTGTGTGTGTGTGTGTGTGTGTGTGTGTGTGTCTGTGTGTGTGTATGTTTGTGTGTGTGTGTGTGTGTGTTTGTATGTGTGTGTATTTACCTAGTTTTACCTAGTTGTATTTTACGGGACGGGAGCTATGCTCGTTTTCGTATCTCTCCATATCCAGTTTATTCTTCAACTCGTGTATAGTTCTGGCATTCACTGTTTCACTGTTTAGTTTGTTCCAGACATCGATCACTCTGTGCGGGAAACTGTTCTTTTTCAGGTCTCTTCTGTAACTGTTCTTCTTTAGCTTCTTATCGTGTCCTCTCGTTTTCTCGCTTGTGTGTGTGTGTGTGTGTGTGTGTGTGTGTGTGTGTGTGTGTGTGTGTGTGTGTGTGTGTGTGTGTGTGCACATACACTCTGGTGAACATAATGAGAATTCGTAGATCCAGAGCTACAAACGAGCGAAGCGCTCCTCTTGGCTTCTTCCAGGAACAACGAAGGACTGGAATGAAGAGTGTGGCGGGAGTGTGGAGGGGCTCATTGTAATCTCTGCTGATGCTGTTAACACCGCCAACACAATCATCGGGACCTCTCTCACCACCTTCATCACCACCATTTTCACCTTCACCATTACCGTCACCTTCTTTAACGCCACCATCTTTAGCATCACTAATATCACCATGACCATGACCATGACCACCACTACCATCAATACAAAATTTAACACCATCCCTCACCACCAAGACACCATAAACACCAACATTAACACCATCACCACCATCAACACAACACCATCACCAACATTTACACCATCCCTCACATCACCACCATCAGCACTAACACCATCGCGTTTATCACCATCAACATTATCACCGTAATTACCACCACAAGCACCGCCATTACCACCACTTGCACCCCCCACTCCTAGGCGTACTCAGTGACCGGGAACAATTACGATGTAACATGTGCCAACCCCATCTCTCATCCTTTTCTTCAGTTCCACTGTGTTCTTCTGCCGCCCACTCCTCCTCTACTTCTTCCTCCTCTTCCTCTCTCTCCTCCTCTTCCTCCTCTTCCTCCTCTTCCTCCTCTTCCTCCTCCTCTTCCTTCTCTTTTTCCTCCTCTCCTTCCTTTGCCTGCTCCTAAATATCCAGCTCTGCCTCTTCTTCCTTCTTTACCTCCTTCTCTTCCTCCTCCTTCTTTACCCCTAGCACCTCTTCCTCCTCCTCCTGAATCCCCAGCTCCACCTCTTCTTCCTCCTTCTTTACCTCCTCTTCCTCCTCCTCTTCCTCCTCGTCTTCCCACCTTCCCGCCCACCTCATACTTCCATAGACACTCGATGGGGGGTCAAACGCCTCGATAGCTCTTACGTCTGCTTATTCTTCTCCTCCAGTGTGTGGGGGGAGCGGAAGGTGGGGAGGAGGGAGAAGGGGAAGGGGAGGGTGAGGAGGTTGTAAGGGTGATTTACGTCATCTGTGGTAAGCTCCCCGATGTTCTGTCTTAAAAAAAAAAAAAAAAAAAAAAAAATCTTGAAGAACTTCTGCTGAGGATCCTTCTCAAAAACATGATTCGACTCTCCTTCGAAGGAGTGGCCGAATGTTACACAGTGCCACAGATCTAATACTCTGGCGTCAGCCTTAATGAACACTAAAAGTGCCACCTGGGACGGAAGTAGGGAGGAGTGTCATACAAACCGTATATAACCTTTTCTTCTTCGAGACCTTGCCACTGAGATGAATAAAATCACCTGACGGCAGGCAGACGTTGGTTGAGTGATGTCTGGTACAGAAAGGGTTCGACATCCGGGGGAGGTGTGACTCTCGTAGGAATAAAATTGCCCGGCGTTCGTGACGATGTCTGGACAATGAGGCACGGTCGTAGAAAAGGACATGGAGTCTGAGAAAGTGAAAGAGAGAGAACAATAAATACAATGAGATAAGTATTGATATAGAGAGAGGAATAGGGATAATGCGATAGTAACAGTGATAATAAGAGGATAAAGTATAGAGATAATGATGGATAATGGAATAGAGGGAAGAAAAAGTGTTGGGTGGGGGGGGGACGAATTAGATTGTATTAATCCAAAACAGGCAGTGAAAACTTCGTAAGGTGAAAAAGATGACGATGGAAGAGAGGAAGAGGAAAAGGAGGAGGAGGAAAAGAAGGAGAAAGAAGAAAATAGGAGAGAAAGATGGAGAAATTGAACAACGGTTTGGGTAACACATAGAAGAAGAAGACAAAAGGACTTGATGGATGGAGGAAAGGAAATTGCGGTTGGAAAGAGAGACTGAGAGAGAGAGAGAGAGAGAGAGAGGGTGAGATGAAAAGGTTGAACCCTTTGCTTTCGAGGGAAGACCACTAAGATAAATAAAATCGTCTGACGGCAACACTTATAAAAGTGAAAGGGCCTTCTTGTACGTAAGGTTCCAACGTTCTTCTCCGGGAATTAAAAACACAAATTTACTTGTTTGTCGGGCCTCGAGTATAACAAGAGAAAATATTCATATTAATGTTATTTTTATTTTATTCCAAGAGAATGCTATCAGAGAAACGCCATACAATATTCACATGCCCTGAAAAATCATTTAACTATTTTTCATTATGCAAATATGATGTTTGTAGTTGATTATTTTTGTATAATCTCCATATACCATTTCCTTAACAGGGTAAGATAATTTCCCTGCGCAGAGAAATGCATATAAAACTTGACAACAAACACTGTTTACATGGTGAAAATTACATTGGTTACAAGAATCTTACACCGGATTCTTCGTCCCTTTTACACCGTCGTTCTCAGCAACCTGATGTCCGAGGTAGATGACGAAGAATAAGACCCTCGGAGAGCCTCTGGAGAAGTCTCCCTCATTCTTCGGCTTCCCTTGGCATCGTCGGAGACTCCTCGTTCTTCGGCCACGATCCCTTCTGGAGTATCCCTCAGCTTCCTGAAGGGACACCCTCCCCCCTAACTAGGGTCGAGGGGTGCCTTCCCTTTCTGCTCCTTATCTGGTCTCTCTTCCACTCTGACGCCATCGAGGACTTCAACTGCTACTAGACACCCTCCTCCTCCTCCACATAATCTGGACACCACTTCTTGATTTTTATATGTAAACAACTCCAGACCATCCGTGTTGTGACTGGGAAACGGCCGTTGCCAGTTACTTGAAGGTCGTGGGTCTTTTGGAAGAGAGACTAGGGGCAACGGTTTGATTTATTACGACTCTAGTCTTCATTTTGATTTCTTTAATATTTTCCTTGTTCTTCAGGGATTTGCAGTTCCAAATGCTCTTCATCGAGTTAGACTTTTGTGCTTCCTCAGTGGTTGAGAAGATATAAGCGCTGTTAAACTGCAGTTGATAACAGTGCATGGAAATCATAATGGAAAACATACTGGAAAGAGAAACAAGCTCATATTTGGTTCCTGAGGCGGAATGCTGGAATTCCTAAATAAATAACTTTACCCTGACTGCTGCTCTGGAAAGACATATGAAATGTGGAATTTCTTGTACATTAACGTTAACATTATCCTGTGGAGTGTGTTGGGGAACGGTTTCTGAAGCAGATACATGCGATTTTCTACCTTAAACATCTTATACTTAGGGTCTAAAGTGATTTTCTTTTGATGGTCTCCAGGCATGAACCATTTTTACGGTAAATATATTTTTTTCAATACATTTACCTTTGCTTGTAGCCGTTACTGGTCTCAAAGAACAGTATTCAATAGATACCAGAATTAGATAAACTAGCAATATTTAGAAATTTCCCAATATTGTGTATTTAGTGTTTAAGAACTTCTGAATGTCTTGTTGCCATGACGTTCATTTCACAAGGACAGTTCTTCCTCTGCTTTCTCTTTGTTTTCACCTTTTACCATGGTGATAACCTTACCTCTTGTGAGTTCTGTATCTGTTAGAGAGAGAGAGAAAGAGAGAGAGAGAGAGAGAGAGAGAGAGAGAGAGAGAGATTTAATACAGATGCAAGAGGCGACCCCCTACCTGAACCAGGTCTTGATCGATCACTACCCAAACCTACCCACCCCAACACCACCTACTATACCAGTACACACATCACAAGACTAGTTTGTCCTCAACTTCAACAAGACCCGCAGCGCGTTGAAGAACTCATCCCGACTGCTTCTCCGCCCGTCCCCCTCCCCCCCTCCCCCTTGCCTCCATTTCCCTCTTGTTGAGGTTCACTTCTCACGACTTCCTATGGCCTCTCACGGCCTCCCCTATAGAGCCTCTTGTTGGCGGGAATCCCATAAAAATGTGGTTACACTACCCTGACGTATAATAGTCACCTAAATTCCGATCCCTGCAATATGTGTTGTTCAATATCTAACCATTTCCTTTGCTACTGAAAAGGGAGGCCGTTTATTCATTTTATGTATATATACTGTATATATATATATATATATATATATTATATATATATATATATATGTATATATATATATATATATATATATATATATATATATATATATATATATATATATTGGTTGTTTAAGACAGATTGAACATTTTAGAAGCTCTGTCAAGGGCAGAGCTTCAAAAATGTTCAATCTGTCTTAAACATACACAACTTGTCGGAGGGCTCGCCTAATATGGGGATTGATTGAAAATGAGACTACGTCTTCTGCAGCTACGTGAAGTGTGGTCGGGGACTTGTACAGTCCTTTTGTACCATCGCACGTAGCTCGGTTGCTAGCATCTTGGCTTCGTGATTATGCACGCACAGGTCAGGGTTCGTATCCCTTGGTAGAGCTTCTGATATATATATATATATAATATATATATATATATATATATATATATATATATATATATATATATATATATGTATATTCTGTTAACGGAAGGTTACGTGTATGTATTGAATCTGTTATGTTATTAGACTTTTTGTCCATGATAATTTTCAAAAACCCACGTCAGCCTGAGGCAGCTGGGGCATTTGACTAAGTTTAGATGTGGGTCAATCAATCCGTTGCCCCAGGTAACCGCCAACGGCCATCGAAGTGCTTTATATGTCTCTTGATTAGTTTTTATATAAATCTGCTCAAAGGAATCATGTCATCAGAAAATTAAGAAAAAGTGGAACTCCACCATTAATCCGTCATGATATATTTAGCAGAACGAGAACTCCTTGGCGGCAGCCATATTGAAGAAATAAGTGACGTCATGTAAGAGAGAGCTTAGTCGCATTTGATAAATAAGGGCCCAATCACACCAAGCTTACGACCTGTTTACGACCACCGGCGACCAGGCTGATTTGTGCTGTTCCTGTTTATATAGAAAATAAAAATAAATGAATAAAAAAGAAATTGAAGACAATGCAATTGGAATGAATCTCCCCCTCATGAAGATGAATTTGAAATAGCCACCTGGCGCTAACCATGAGAGAAACAAAAGTGCCAACGTCGAAGGTGGTGGTCGGAAACGGGTCGTAAGCTTGGTATGACTGGGGGTTAAGTTGTCGGTTACCTGAAAGCCATGGGTCTTGTGCAAGAGAGATCTTGGGCAACGAATGGGATCGGTAAATCAGTCAAGAGCAAATTCTTAACTTGACTGATTCTTTATTTATAGAAAAAAATATATTCACAGTCGCAACAGTCATCATACAGGTCACTGTGTATGTTTTGAAAGGGATTTATCTTATTTTCTTTCGATTAAAGATTATTGTTCTTAGTTGCCACATTAACAAAAGAAACTGGCAGGGAACGTCTCCAGAGGTTATAATTGAAAATCAAACCAGCGCTCTTCATTTTCACAGCAAAATAAGTTATGTGGTCAGAGATGATGGGACTCATTATACAATGGAGCCCCAATGCGACGAATATTTTTGTTGCAACGGCTAACTAATGCACACCATCATTATTATTATTTTTTCAGTTGAGTCCCAGCGGCTTTAGCCGATTTAGGGACTGTCTTTTAATATTCCTGTATAGAAGGAGTATGCATTGTATAGGAGGGAAGTTAATCACGTGACGTGGGAGACTGGATGGGTGGAAGTGATTAATGAGGTTGAGCGTGTCTGAGAAAGTGCGTGCGTGTGTGTGTGTGTGTGTGTGTGTGTGTGTGTGTGTGTGTGTGTGTGTGTGTGTGTGTGTGTGTGTGTGTGTTTGTGTGTTTGTGTGGGGTTCAGGATAGAGCGGCAGTTGTCCTACAGGAGAGGAGCAGATGAGATGGGCTGCAAGGACTAGTGTCTTCGTCCGAAGTTTGTGATGGAGCTTGCTCTGAGGCGATCTAATGCTGTGTCAGGGTTACCAAGGAGGTTTCTGAGGTCGTTGAAGTGATGTTCCAGGTCTAGACAGAGACAAACGCAGTGGCTGAAGAGCGCTCCATTAGAGTTCGTTTCGTATTATAAATTATTCTGTACACGTGATATTGTGTAACATGTTCACATTAGTCATTACTCTTATCGATAATATGGGTGTACATAGAGGGTATTCGTGAAGAGATTGGTGCGTTGTATGTTGTCGAATTACTCCGATCAATGGGAACCAAAAACGAAAAGGCGACATGACGTCATGACGCTTTTGGTCAAGGAGTGGTCTCTCATTGGCTCCTTCTAACGATGTTGCCAATCACTATGTTGCCTTAAGAGGCAACACAATATTCTTATTATTTTTTTTTTCTAAAGTAGAAGTAAAAAAAAAATATATATATATTTCTGATTTCTCTCTTCTCCACCGATATGTAGTACTAAAACAAAAACATGCCAGAAAGTGTTGTAGTTCATGGAATTACAGTGGATAAAGAGCAAAAGAAGAAAATATTTTTGTACCAAAGGATTGGAATATAAACAGAATCACACACAAAACTATGCATATTTTACATACAAAAACTGGATAGTCTCACAAGCAAAATAACATACCTTTCAAGCCACCCCTAACCCAGCTGATAATTTCAACGCTTCACATAATTACCTTCACTTTTGGAAAATTATTTCTCTTTGTATGATAGACGAGGTGGGGTTGATGGTAATTATATATATATTATTGGTGTTCTGGAATTATTTCCATGTAAGAGACATAAATGCGCAGAATATGTTATTATGCCAGAAGGAGTGATGGAGCACCTCTGACCGCTCTTTGATTTCCTGTTTGATCTGATTAATGTAAGACTTCTCATCACATGGACTGTCGCTCCCGCCAGTAGGGGAAATGTTTCAACAAGAACCCCACACCTCTGATCTCTCTCACTCACTCTTTATCTCCGCCTCTCTCCCTCACTTTTACT
>NC_134818.1:11779369-11804369 GCF_046742065.1 Oratosquilla oratoria
CCTTTCGACCATTGTCGAAGGTCCCTCCGCCGCTCTCTCTCTCTCTCTCTCTCTTTTCGTTGTTCGTCTTTCTGCTTAGGTCCCTCCTCCCCCTCCCCCTCCTCCTCCTCCTCCTCCCCTCTTCCTCCTCCTTCCCTCCTCCTCCTCCTCCTCCCATCCTCCTCCTTCTCCTCCCCTCCTCCTCCTCCTCCCCTCCTCCTCCCCTCCTCCCCTCCTCCTCCTCCTCCCCTCCTCCTCCTCCTCCTCCCCCTCCTCCCCTCCTCCTCCTCCTCCCCCCCTCCTCCTCCCCCTCCCCCTCCCCTTTCCTTTCTCTCTCTTCTCCCCATTTGTTTTCTCTCCCCCTCTCACACCTCGCTCCCATACATCCTCCCTGTCTCTTTACCCCTCTACTCCGATGTATGTTTCCTTTTCCCCTCTCTCCCTCTCTATCTCATCTCCCTCTCCCTCTCACTTTCCCTCTCTTTCTCCCCCTTTCCCTCTCTCCCTTTCCCCCTCTCCCTCTCCCTTTCCCTCTCTCCCTTTCCCCCTCTCCCTCTCCCCCTTTCCCTCTCTCCCTTTCCCTCTCTCCCTTTCCCCCTCTCCCTCTCACTTTCCCTCTCTCCCTTTCCCCCTCTCCCTCTCCTCCCCCTCGCACTACCTTATCACCCTCTCCAACTTCACCTTCCCCTTCCCTCCACCTTCCCCTTTCTCTCCCTCACTTACCTCTCTCCTTCTTCCTCTCCCTCCCTCTCCCCCTCCTGCTCTTCTCTTTCCTCTCCCTCCTCCTCACCCTCTTCTTTTCCCCTCCTCTCTTTCTCTCTCTCCTTTATTCTTGGCCCCACCTTTCCGTCTCCTCCCTTCTTCCCACTCTTCTTCCTGCCTTCCTCTCTCTCCTACTTCATCTTGGTCTTCCATTCCATTTCCTCAATTCTGATCTTCCTCCACTCCCCTTTTTTCTCCACCATTTTCTCCCTCGTTCGGCCTCCTCACATTCTTCCCCTCTCTTCTCCCCTCACCCTCCTCACTCCCCCTCCCTACTCACTTTCTGACCACCTTCATCCACCCCACCCGCATCCTCCTTTGTCTTTCCTCTCTGCGTGGGCGGGTCGTGATTCTGAGATTACGTCTTTCTGCGGTCGGTAAGCAATTTTTGGTTTGTTCATCTCTCTCTTCGTTGCGTGTGGGAGAGAACGGGATTTTTGCCCTCCCATCCTACGACGGAAGACCTCTGGGTTTCAGGTTTCTGATCTTGAGCTTGGGCCTTCCGTTTTGGGTCTCTTCGGCAGTTGGCCTTGGGTTCTCCGTCTTGGGGTTCCTTCGACCATTAGGCTTTGGGGTCTCCGCTTTGGGGTCTCTTCGGCAGTTAGCTCGAGTTTTCTGTTTTGGGTCTCTTAGCAGTTGGGCTTGGGTTCTCCTCTTTGGGGTCTTTTCGGCATTTGGCGCGGGTTTTCTGCTTTGAGGTCTCTTCGGCAGTTGGGTTTGGGTTCTCCGCTTTGGGGTTCCTTCGCAATTAGGTCTGGGGTCTCCGCTTTGGGGTCCTTTCGGCGGTTGGGCTTGGGTTTCTTCGGCAGTTGGGTTTGGGTTTTTCGCCTTGGGGTTTCTTCGGCAATTGGCTTGGGTTCTCCGCTGTGGGGTCTCTTTGGCAGTTGGGCTTGGGTTCTCAGCTTTGAGGTTCCTTCGGCAGTTGGGTTTGGGTCCTCCTCTTTTGGGTTCCTTCGGCAGTTAGGCATGGATTCCCCGCTTTGGTGTCTCTTCGGCGGTTGGGTTTGGGTTCTTCGCTCTGGGATTCCTTCAGCAGTTGGGCTTGGGTTCTCCACCTTGGGGTTCCTTTGGCAGTTGGCTTGGGTTATCTGCTTTGGGGGTCTCTTCGGAAGTTAGGCTTGGGGTTCCTTCGGCATTTGGTTTGAGTTCTCCTCTTTAGGTTCTCTTCGGCAGTTGGCTTGGGTTCTTCGCTTTGGGGTCTCTTTGTTAGTTGGGCTTAGGTTCTCCGCTTTGGGGTCTCTTCAGCAGATAGGCTTGGGTTCTCCACCTTGGGGGTCCTGCAGCAGTTGGCTTGGGTTCTCCTTTTAGGGGTCTCTTCGGCAGTTGGCTTGGGTTCTCCACTTTGGGGTCTCTTCGGCAGTTGGGCTAGGGTTCTCCGCCTCGGAGTTCCTTCGGCAGTTGGCTTGGGTTCTCTGCTTTAGGGTCTTTTCGGCAGTTGGGTGTGGGTTCTTGTCCTCGGGGAAGAGGTCTGGGTCGTGGCCATATTCACTGGTCAAAGTTTATACCGCGACCCCAATACCTATTTTTTTCGTTTATTTATTTTTTCTTTTCTTTCTTCCTGTGGTTCCTCCTGAGCTGAATAAATTCGCTTGTAGTCAGAAAAAATGACTTAGGTATTTGATTATCTAGATGTCTTATAAGAATATATTAAAGAAAAAATATATTAATTTTTGGTTATTTTCTTAACACTTCCTAGGTAGTTCCTCTTTCTCGGATGAATGAAATCCACGTAAAACATACAGATCACCAGTAGGTATAGATTATTTTAATCATCCGGCGATGTCACTCGGTATGCTATGTTAGAATCACCGAAAGAGTTATATTTTAGCCTTTGTGTCGAATTGAGTATATATGTATATATATATATATATATATATATATATATATATATATATATATATATATGTGTGTGTGTGTGTGTGTGTGTATAGTCGCGTGTTTTTTTATTAGCAACGGGGAAGATTTTTTTCTTTATATGGAACTTATATTCCATGCTATGTTTATTATGGAATAATGTTGTTACAGTTTGCGAATATGTAAGTTAAATTAATGTGTTTACTACATTTCACCGGACCATCATTATATGTGTTGGTTTAAGAGGGCGGCGGTGGGTGGTGGTGATGATGGTGATGATAATGATGATGATGGTGATGATGATGATGGGTGGTGATGGGGGCTCTCCATGGGTGACCTCAATTCTTCTGTACCCCAATCATGGAATGGTTTAATGAGGCAGTGTGCATGACAGTGGGTATTCATACATATAATGACTGATCTTTTTGAGTTTGGTCTGCCATGAAATCCTTGTCCATGCAATCGATGGGTTTCATGATTCGATGTGTGTCTAGGCTGATCAACTCTTTTTAATGATTTCTCTCTCTCTCTCCCCTCCCTCCCTCCCTCTCTCCCTCTCTCTCTTTCTCTCTCTCTCTCTTCCCCCTTTCTCTCTCTCTCGTATCTCTTTTTTAACCGCTTCATCTCCTTTTATTTATTTTTTCGTTATTTCTTTCTTTATATATTTATTTATTTTGGGCACAGCCTCCCCCTAATTGGACTCTCTCTTAATATCTCTTTCTCACCTTTCTTTCTCACTCATATCTTTTTTGCCGCCTCATCTCTTCTCCCATTTTTTGTACTGCCTCCCCGTTCTTTCTCTCTCCCCCTCTCTCTTCCCCGCTCTTTCTCTCTCTTCCCCCTCCCCCCTCTCTCTCTCTCTCTCTCTCTCTCTCTCTCTCTCTCTCTCTCTCTCTCTCTCTGTGTGTGTGTGTGTGTGTGTGTGTCGTGGACATCAGAGTACATGCCTAGACGCAACCTGAAACCAAGTGCCAACCCCTCAGGGCTGCACCTCCTGATGGAGATTATGGGGTTGAAGACGGGTTCTGAAAATGGACAGCTTTCAGTGTCACTACATGCAAGCAGGTACCCGTCATTGGTCCCTATCAAACTCAATCTCGAGATCAGTGACGAGCGGTGTGCCTCAGGGATCCGTGTTGATTCCTTGTTCATTATTTACATCAACGATGTAGATACTTATCGTGTAAGATACCAAACTTCGGAGATTATATCAAGTCGGGAACGTAAACGAGTTCGGTATAGTGTATTGACCAATTTGTGGTGAATCTGTAGATTATGAAGCCGAATGGGAGGAGAGTTAGGAGAATGAAGTTCTACAAGGCCTTGTCAACAACCCATCCGTTGGCGTTTTTAAGAAAAGTTTACTGCAATTCTACTCGTCTCACTTTAATTGCCATGCCACAGAGGATGTAAAAGTCCTATTTTTCTTCGTCTCTTCCCTCGGTATGAACCGAAAGGTCTTTTAGCTCTCTCTCTCTCTCTCTCTCTCTCTCTCTCTCTCTCTCTCTCTCTCTCTCTCTCTCTCTTTCTATCTCTTTGTCCCTCTCTTTCTCTCTCTCCTTCCTTGTCCCTCTCTCCCTCTTTCCTTGTCCCTCTCCCCTCTCTCTCTCTCTCTCTCTCTCTCTCTCTCTCTCTCTCTCTCTCTCTCTCTCTCTCTCTCTCTCTCTCTCTCTCTCTCTCTGTCTCTCTCTCTCTCTCTCTCTCTCTCTCCCTCTATCCGTCTCTCACTCGTTCACTCACTCTTCCTCTCATTCACTCACTCATTCTGTCTGCTCTTTCTCGCTCTCTGTCTGTCTGTCTGTCTTGGTGCCTCTTTCCATCTTTCTCTTTCATGGCAAATCATCTCTGCATTGGATGGGCAGATGTATGGGATTTTATTTGTCAAAAATAAATATATAAATTCTTTTATTTTTGGTTGCCAGGAATAAATGAAGATAGAGTCACTTGAATTTTATCATCTCTCTCTATTTTTGTTTTCCGTTTTAGTTTATTTTATTTCTAAACTGGAATTTAGTTGTCGAGCTGCTTTTGTGTCCAAAGCGAAATTGCTTTAGGATTTTTTTTTTTTTTTTTTTTTTTTTTGACCTTAATTGCGTTTATTTCTATTGGGAAATGGTCGTTAGGCATGGCCGTTGGGAGCGACACAGCCCCGACGACAGCCTGTCAGCGCTTACACAGCTGGTGCATGGAAGATGGCTCTTCCATCTGACAGCTGGCTCGTCATGTCAGAGACGGGTGTCCGCCTGTCCATGTATTCACTCCCTCTATGCAGGCTTCATTCATTGGTATGGGAGAAGTGGGCGCTGGATGTGGATCTCTTTGTGACCAACATCAGGAGATTTCATTCGGTTATGGACCCAACCTTGGAACACACTGAAGTCTCACAAAAAAAAAAAAAAAAAAATGCCATCTTCTGTAAAATTCGAAATGCCTCTGTCAACATATTAAAGTACTTAATTTATTACAAAATATTGTTTGAAGTCATAAATCATAATACAGTAACTTACTGTATAATTTTTTGTAATTTTGTATATAACCTAATAAACAAGGACAGATAAAAATGTGCATAATTTTACAAATGAATAACACTCTCATTTGAAATACAATTCTTTCTCCTTTAGGAAATACGGTAAAAATATAGAATTTGTACTTTATTTTATTTGTAAAACTATATACTTTTTTACATATATTTTAGATTTGTTTACTATTTTACTTAGTCATCTACCAATTTATTTATCTATTCATCTATTTATTTTCTAGGACTAATTTTGTCTCGAATTATTTTATTTGACATTAGCTAAATCCGAATAATGAAAGAGTGTCACGTGTTAGACTGGATTTGTTTCATTGTATACATATATGAATATATATGTATGTAATATATATATATATATATATATATATATATGTGTGTGTTTGTGTGTGTGTGTGTGTGTGTGTGTGTGTGTGTGTGTGTGTGTGTGTGTGTGTGTGTGTGTGTGTGTGTGTGTGTGTATACACATGCGCTCACATACATATACACACACGTACACACATACGCACACGACATACACTACACTTTCGTAAACATGCATGTAGGTGCAGGCATTTTATTTGCATGATTTCTGATTAAAAGGATGAATATTAATTTGAAATGACGTCACGCTTTCCCCATAATTAATCCGGCTAATATTTTGAAATAATATGATAAAATGAATTTGCTTCCGGGGGGTGAGGGGAGGGGGGGAGGGGGGCGTTAGAGGGTTCTAACTTTGTTTTGTATACATTTTTTTCCCTCATAGTACAGATCCACTTCAAGGTCACTTCCATAATTTAATCTAATTTATTTTGTTTTATTTTATTTATTAATTAGTTTGCTGGATTTCATTTGCTTATTTGTGATATTGTATTCGCATAGTTATTTGTTATTAATCTATCTTTTTATTTATTTATATTTATTACTATTAGTATTATTGTTGTTATTATTATTGTAATTACTATTATTGTTATTTATTTATCTTTGTTTATTTTCATTTATTATTTTTTCCTTTTGCGAATAAACATAAACACATACAAAGACAACATCGGTCAACATAAATATTTCTAAAACGTTTGTACCGAGTGGCTTCTTCTCAAAACGTTTTGCCATCGGACGTCCTTGGACATGTCCTGAGTCTTCATGGGTGTTCCAGAAGCGATGGCCGTTGTCCTCTTTTGGCCCTGGAAGGCCGCCGCTAGAGTGTCCTCCACATGTTCCAGCGCGGACCTCTTGTTCCAGAGACTTCTTCTTCTTCTTCTTCTTCTTCATCTTCTTGTCCTCCACATGTTCCAGCACGAATCTCTTGTTCCATAGACTTCTTTTTCTCTTCTTTTTCTTCTTCTTCTTCTTCTTCTTCTTCTTCTTCTTCTTCTTCTTCTTCTTCTTCTTCTTCTTCTTCTTCTTCTTCTTCTTCTTCTTCTTCTTCTTCTTCTTCTTCTTGTCCTCCACATGTTCCAGCACGAACCTCTTGTTCCATAGACTTCTTCTCTTCTTCTTCTTCTTTCTTCTTCTTGTCCTCCACATGTTCTAACACGGACCTCTTGTTCCAGAGACTTCCTCTTCTTCTCTTCTTTTTCTTCTTCTTCTTCTTCTTCTTCTTCTTCTTCTTCTTCTTGTCCTCCACATGTTCCAGCACGAACCTCTTGTTCCTTAGACTTCTTCTTCTTCTCTTCTTCTTCTTCTTCTTTTTTCTTCTTCTTGTCCTCCACATGTTCCAGCACGGACCTCTTGTTCCAGAGACTTCTTCTTCCTCCTCTTCTTCTTCTTTTTCTTCTTCTTCTTCTTCTTCTTCTTCTTCTATAGGTTCTAGTGTGTTGTTGTGGATGGTTTGAGGTTGCAAGGAAGTTTTGCAGATGAGTTTGGAGGAAGTTTTGAGGTTGAGCGGTTCCAGCTTACGCAGCCGGAGGAGGAACTGTTTGAAGAACCTCATCTTCGCCTCCAAATAATTCTTGAGGCGAGATCGCACACGCAAGGTGCTGATTTATTTATTTCACTTATTCATTTTATTTGTTCATTTATTTGTTTATTTATTTGTTTTTCTTGGCCAGAATGACACTCGTCATATCAAGAGATTTTCCCACAATATTCCATACATATATTGATCAATTGTTACGAACTTGGATTTCTGAAAATTATTTAGAAATCATACACGAAACACTAAATACTAAATAGGATAATGAAATTCAAAGCAAGTATGAAAATGTGAAATTGCTCAAGTAAATGTGTACACGAACATACGCGCGCACTCACACACACACACACACACACACACACACACACACACACACACACACACACACACACACACACACACACACACACACGCACACGCAGTGGTAGAATTCTCGGTCGCCACTACGGCGGTCCGGGTTCGAATCCCGCCCAGGGGTAAAATCATTTCATTATCGCTGCGCTGCGAGCCGTTACTCCAACCCTCGTGGGCGGGGAGTTGGGTGTGTGTGTGTGCATGTAAGGTCACAGCATTACCCATAGATTGGTCATATATAAGCTCTGAGCTTTCTTCCGGGAGTGAAATAGCTGTCGATCACGATTCCAACACGTGATCCAAGACCATGGTGAATCACACACAAACTTAATCACACACAAACACACACACACGAACGCACACACATAAACACACACACATACACACACACACATACACACACACACACATACACACACATACACACACATACACACACACACACACACACACACACACACACACACACACACACACACACATACATACATACATACATACATACATACATACATACATACATTGCAAGAAGCCATTTACCCGTTTTGCACAACTTTTGTCTGCGTTCTTTTACTGAAGCGTCCAGCCAGACATGTGTTGTCGAATGGCCAACTACTCGTTCATTGTCACAGGCGCAGAAGCCCCGCCCCCCTTACCTCCCACCTCCCCTCCCCCTCCCCTCCCCCCTCCCGTACCCCCCAGTTGGTGGGGGAAGCGCCCTTTTCTCTTGGTCTCTTCCTCTTTGTACAGAGAACCTCTTTGTCCCGTTTGTGTTTGTGTCTGGGAGATGGGGCGAATCCGCGATCCGAGAACGGCCCTGTCGAAGGAAGGCCTCGGACGGAGCGGGACAGAAGACCTGGAGGAGGAGGAGGAGGAGGAAGGCGTTTACCCTCCCCCTCCATCCACCCACCGAAGGATTAGGACATGGTTAGGTTGTGGGACCCCTCCTGTGGTCGCTGACAGCTCATCTTTCCTCAAGTTTTTTCCTTCTGTTTCTCGTCCTCCCGTTGTTACATTGGGTTACATCGTGGAAAAGCCACAGGAGACATTTTGATCTGTAACAAGGTCGGATGTAGAAAAAAATAAAACAGAATAAAATAAAAATAAAGTTAATATTGACGGGGTACTTTTTTTTTTTTTTTTTACTCGTGAATAGTAAAGTCAACTCATTCTTGAGGGTATTTTTTATTTAAAAAATCTGTAAAATGGCACGCACGTAGTATACTTTCATGTAGGTATGTTGGTATGTATCTGTGTGTATGTGTGTGTTTGTGCCTAGTAAATAATTCGCTGAAGAGCATATAACTAATCCAGTAATATCCTGTCATTTTTAAGGTAAGCTATATTTTTTTCTGAATATTTATTTACTTTTGAACTCGGAAGACTTCACGTTCGGATGACAGTTGCCAATTCCTGATCCACTGATAGATAAAACTCCGCCTCCTCTGATTGATGTTAGAGAGAATCTGACTATGCTGAAGGGTGGAAAAACGCATGGCATCTGCTACGTCAACGTGGAGTTGGTGAAGACCGGAGGAGAGGCTATGATCCCCAGGATGCATGCGGCGCTGTCTGCCGTTTGACAGTCCATTACCCTTGCCTCTGATGGGAAAAAGGGAGCTGGCTATCCCTGTCTGGAAGGGGAAAGGGGACCGGCAGGGCTGCAACAGTTACCGCTGGATTTTCTTGCTCAGCGTTGCTGGCAAGGTGCTCGCTCATCTGTTGCTGAAGCGAGTTTGTTCCCATCTGCTAAAGTTCCAGGGGCCTGGGCAGTCTAGGCGTCCAGTAAATCAACAGCTGTTTGGATTCTAGCTCTTGTTCTTGTGGAGCGTTGACGTGAGTTCCAGCAAAGGTAGCTTGGAACCTATGTCGATCTGAAGCCTTTTGATTCGGTGTATCGTAGGGGTCCTCTGGGATCTTCTTCGGATTCGTGGGACTCCTGCGAGGATTACAAAGGATGTCTGTCTTGTTCTCTGGGGGAGAGATTGCTGTGAAATGTAGAAGAATGATAAAATTCCCAAGCCATGAATGTGGCGAGGACCTTCAGGTCTTCAAAGTATCATATCCCTTGTTAGTGTAGTGCATAATAGTCGTGGTCATATTAGTGTTATGGTTCCCTTCCACTAGAGTATGTCAGTGTTGATATTTAAGGAAAATGACTAAGCTCTGAATCTTCAAGCCGCTTGTGCTCCTTGTGTGGTTGTGAGATATGAACAATGAATGTTGACTTCAAGTATAACTTGAGACTCGGTCAAGGAGATTTACCAGCATACTTCGTGAACGTCAAATGCGGCTCCCTGTGGCGAGCCTTCTTGATCTTCATTCAAGTGATAGATAACTCCACATACTACAATCAAAGCAAACACACACACACACACACACACACACACACACACACACACACACACACACACACACACACACACACACACACACACACACACACACACACACACACTCACTCACTCTCACTCACAAAATGGGATAGTAGAAATACAAGAGGACACGGAAAGAAAATCAAGAAAGACAGTTATAGACGAGACCTGAAAAAGAACAGCTTTCCCCACAGAGTAATAGACATTTGGAACAAGTTAGATGAGAAAGTGGTGTGTGCAAAAACAATACACGAGTTTAAAAACAGTCTAGATAAAATGAGATATGAAGACGGGACACCACGAGCATAGCTCCCCTTTCTGTAAAATACAACTAGGTAAACACACACACACACACACACACACACACACACACACACACACACACACACACACACACACACACACACACACACACACACACACACACACACACACACACACACACAAACAGAAACACACACAATACATTCCAAATTTCGTTTCATCAACACAAATACAACCCGACTTGCTCCCGCCCATATGGGAACATACACACGCACATTTAGCTTCACACCACCCATAGATCACGTCACGCGTGGATGCACTTCCTCACGCCTCTTCACACGTGACTTCACTTCCCCCACGTCCCCTCTGGGCCCACCTGGTCTCCCAGTACCCGTTGCGTCAACAGACGAAAACCAGTTCTCTGTAACCAGATCGAGGGTCGAGCGTTGTCATGTTCGCGTGTATGTGTATATGGGAGTATGTGTACGTGTACGTGTGCGTGTGTGTACGTACATGTGTGCGTGTGTGTACGTGTATGTGTGCGTGTGTGTACGTGTATGTGTGCGTGTATGTGTGCGTGTGTGTGCATATATGTTCGCGTGTATGTGTACGTGGGAGTATGTGCACGTGTACGTGTCCTTGTGTGTATGTATATGTGTGCGTGTGTGCACATGTATGTTCGTGCGTGTACATGTGTGTTTACGTATGTGTGCGTGAATTTGTGCGTGTGTGTATATGTATGTGTGTACGTGTATGTGTGCATACCCTTTATCTTATTTTATTTTTATGATTATTTTGTAGTTGGGCTGAAGATGTACCATGGTATGATGTAACTGAGGAACCATTGCTTTAAATCATCTAAATATAAATCTTCATCTTTCTAGGCCCTTTTTTTTTTCCTCTTAATTTTCGTAATCCTTTACCTTCCCCCTCTCCCTTCCTCCTCCCCCTTCCCCCTCCCCTTCCCCCTCCCTCTTCCCCCCTTCCCCCCTCCCCTTCCCCCACCCTCTCCTCCCTCCCCCTTCCATCTCCCCTTTCTCCTCCTCCAGCCCCACCATTCTCCTTCTTCCCCTTCCCCGTCCTCTCCTCGTCCACCTCGTCTTCATCATGTTGCTCCTCCTCCTCCTCCTCTTCCTTCTTCTCCTCCGCCTCCTCCTCAAATGATTGATACCTTGGCTCTAAAACTTGTCTAGTTCTAAGTAAACACACATATATGCACATACGCTTGAACAAATACACACACACACACATGCACACACACGTGCATACATACACCTACACACGTGTACACACGAGAACAGATTGAAAAAGACTAAATGTATGAAGGACGTGAAGAAGTACAGCTTTCTGTACAGATGCATAAATACTTGGAATTGGTTACAAGGAAATATATCCCAAACTGAAACAATACACGAATTGAAACCTTAGTATTATAATTGAAAAATAAGGGTATAACCCAAGTTGGGACTAGACATAAATTTAAAGCTAGGTATGATAACTGAAGAGTAAGACACGGGACTCCACGAACGTTGCTCCTTGACTGTATACCACAATTAGGTAGATATGAATAGATACACACACACACACACACACATAAGCACACGCACACACGAACTCACACACACACGAACAAACACACACACACACGAACAAACGCACACACACACACACACACACACACACACACACACACACACACACACACACACACACACACACACACACACACACACACACACACACACAGAAACACACACACACACAGAAACACACACACACACAGAAACACACACACACACAGAAACACACACACACACACACAGAAACACACACACAGACACACACACGGACATAACTTTCTCTTTCTTCCTCCTCTTCCTCTGTTATTGTCCACATTTGTTTGTTTTTCTTCGCGGAAGCTCCGTCCGCCTTCTTGTACCCTGGAAGCCCCTAATCCCCGTTATTATTCCTTCTCGGATCTTATCTCCCTTCTTGCTCGACCCCTACCACGCTATGGCTTATCTCGTTATCGTCCATGGTTCTCGTATATTAGTTATTCCAACTTCCCCTCTCTAATATCCCTTCAAGTCTCTAATGTCGCTCCGGTCTAATACCCCCTTTCCTGTCTAATGTCCCCTCTTCCTCTAATCTTTCTTCTTCTCCTGTCTAGTACCCCGCTTTCCTGTCTATAATATTTCTTCTTTCCGTGTCTAGTACCCCTTTTCCTGTCTAATGTTCCCTCTTCCTTTAATCTTTCTTTTTCCCTTGTCTAATATACCTTTTTTCACCATCTCTTGTTCTATTTTCCCCCTAATAACCCGTCTTTTCTTTAATATACCGATTCCAGCATAATATACCTTCTTCGCCTGTTTAATATCCCCTCTTCTATCTAATATACATTTACTCTCCAATCAAAATTCCCTCTACCTTACCTAAAACATTTCTTTTTAATACCCCTGCATCACCTATCTAATAGTCCTCCTTACCCTCTTAAGTACCCCTTCTTATGGATTCCTTCCTCCATTTTCAAATATCCCCTCCTTCATGTAATACCCATTATTGTATTTTCTAATACCCCCATGTTAAGTATACCTTTCTCTCCAGGCTCTCAGTCATTCACTTTGGTCCCAGATATTTCAGTATTTGTCTCCAATATCCCCTTTCTTGCCCTCTGTTCCAATATCCTCCGGTCACATTCCTATGTTCACCTTAATCCTTCTCAACTCTCCCCCCTTCTCCCCCTCCCCTTCTTCCCCTTTCCCTTTCTCCCCATCCCCTTCTCCCCTCCCCTTCTCCCCCTCCCCTTCTCCCCCTTCTCCCCCTCCCCCCTTCTCCCCCTCCCCCTTCTCCCCCTCCCCCTTCTCCCCCTTCTCCCCCTTTCTCCCCCTCCCCCTTCTCCCCCTCCCCCTACTCCCCTTTCTCCCTCCAGCCTCTCTCTCTCTTTCTCTCTCTCTCTCTCTCTCTCTCTCTCTCTCTCTCTCTCTCTCTCTCTCTCTCTCTCTCTCTCTCTCTCTCTCTCTCTCTCTCTCTCTCTTCCGTCTTCCTTTTCTCTTGCTCCCATTCTCTTCCCACCTTCCCCCCACTTTTCCTTCCTTCTTGTCAACCATTCCACGCTCTGTTTCTCCCAACTCCCCCTTACCCTCCCAACTCCCCCTTCCCCTCCCAACTCCCCACTTCTGTTCGCTCCTGCCTTCCCCCTTGAAATCTCCCCCTCCCCACCTTTCCTCCTCCAATATCCCCCCCGTCTTCCCCCCATCTATTTTTTCTCTTCCCATTCCCTTCTTTTCCGCCTGTTCTTCCTCCTCCTCCTCCTCCTCCTACTCCTCTTCTTCCTCTTCTTCCTACTCCTCTTCTTCCTCTTCCTCTTCCTCCCTTTCTTCCGCATTTTCCTTCACCCTCTTTCCCCTCTCCTAATCCTCCATCCCTTCCCGTTCCTCCCTTCTCCCCCTTCCCCCCTTCCCCCCATTTTTCCTTCCCAACTTTTTCATCTCCCAATGTACTGTATATCTCCCCTTCCATCCCTCTGCATGAAATTTATTTTTATTTTATTTGATGTGTTATCTAGTATAATTTGTTTACGCTCTAGAGGATTTCTACAAATCCTTCATCTTCTCGTCTTTCTTTCACCCTCCCCTCCTCCTCCTCCTTTACACTCCCCCCTCCCCTCCATCTTCCCCTCCTCCTTCATCCTCCCCCCTTCACATTCCCTTCCTCTTTCACCTTCCCCTTCATCTTATATATACCACTTTATCTCTCACTCTTTACCCCCCTTCTCCCCTTTCTCTCCTTTCTCCTCCTTCTTCCCCTCCCTCTCCCCTTCTTCTCCTTTTTCTTCCTTCTTCCCCATCCATCTCCCCTTCTTCTCCTTTCTCCTCCTTCTTCCCCCTCCCTCTCCCCTTCTCCTTTCTCTTCCTTCTTACCCCTTTCTCTTCCCTTTCTCTCCTTTCTTCCCCCTGCCTCTCCACCTTCTTCTCCTCTCTCTTTCATCTTCCCCCTCCCCCTCCCTCTCCCCTTCTCCTTTCTCTTCCTTCTTCTCCCTTCCTCTCTCCCTTCTCTCCTTCCCATCCCTCTTCCCCTTCCCTTTCCTTCCCCTTCTTCCCCTCTTTCTTCCCCCTTTCCTTTCTCTTCCTACATCCTTTCCTCCCCTCTCCTCTCCCAGTTGACTCCGTCTTCCCCGCAAAATCTCACCCTGATTCCTCTTTCCTAACACCCTCCCCCATTCCCCCATTCCCCCATTTCTTCTATTCCCTCGTCTCTACCTGACCTTTGCGTCTTCCCCCCTCCCCCAACCCTCCCTCTTGGGCTTTTTCCCCCAACACATTTCCCCCATGCCACTCCTCCCCCTCCTCCCCATATCCGTTTTTCCGTCTTTCCCCCCCTTCTCACCCCCAATCTCCCCTCCAAAAGACACCCACACTTTTCTCCCCTCTCTCCCCCCAAGTTCCCGCCCTCCCATTACGATTCTTCTTTGTCTCCTATTTCTCCGAATCTCATTGTTCTTCAAGGTACATTACCCGGTACTGTAAGACTGGGTAGGTGAGACGAGGGGAGGGGATGTAGAAACAAGAGGCGAATCGAGTTAACTTAACCTTAAACTACGACTTTATTAACTCATACTCAGTTAACCCGTACGCCCCTGAGGGCGGGGGCGGGCGGGGGTAGGGTCGTGATACCACGGGGAAAATGAAATAATTTGCCGCCAGGGAGGGCAACTACCCCCCCCCCTGAATAAAAAAAAAAAAACTTCCACATTTTTTGGGGTAACTACCCCCAACAAATTTGGCGGGTAGTTACCAGAAAACGTGGATGTAAAAAAGCTAAAAAATTCGGGGTGGGGGAATTGTCCTCCCTGCCCCCCCAGACGGTATGGCTCTGGTATAAATGTATGATATAGTATGAATAAAACTGTATAAATCTATATAACTAGATATAAAGTATAAGTATAGATATAAATATACATAGATTATATAAATAAAACTGTATAAATTTATATAACTAAATATAAAGTATGAATATAGAGTATAAATATACATAGATTATAGATAGAAAATAGAAAGTAAATATAAAGTATCGAAAAAATGTATGTGTGTATGGACTAGATTTTCTGTTAGTTCTACTTACATAGTACCATTAGAACTTGTCTCCCAGACTGTACATATATCACCAGATGAGCACTCCCCCCTCCTCTTCCCCTCCCCCCTCCTCTATACCCCCTCCCCCCTCCCCCCAACGCCCACTGGGGACATCACTAATCTGAACAGCATCCCTTGACGTTAGCCAGAACTAAATATCTCAACGAGACCTCAGTAGGCTTAACCCCATTCGCTCACATGACACTGCCACGTGTCACATTGTGTCACTAGACACCGTGTGACACGGGATTCGCGACACAGTGACCGACGCTACCCCCCCCCACTCCCCACCCACTCCCCCGGGTCCACCATTCCTCGGGACCCAAAACTAATCCCTTTTGTTCCCGTCCATCCCTACTCCCTTATCTCCCCCACCACGTAGATTACTTATCCCTATACGAGTACCTTCCTCCTCTTTCTCTCCCTCCTCCTCCTCCTCCTTCTCCTTCTCCTCCTCCTCCTCCTCCTCCTCCTCCTCCTCTCTTCCTCTCCCGCTCCTTCCCGTCCCGTCCCTCCTTTCTCCTTCCCCCTCCCCTTCCCTCACCTTCCTACCTGTTATTATCTCCCTCATTCTTGCCTCACTCTATTTTACCTCAACCCCCCACTCCCCATTCTGGGGGGTGGGGGGCGTTTCCCCCCCTCCCCCTCCCTCCGTTTTTACTTTATTTGTTTCCCCTCCCTTCACTTTGGTCCTCCGGACTTTCCTTTCCCCCTCTCCTCCCCTCTTTTCCCCTCTTTTCAATTTCGTGTTTTTTATAGTCTCTGCTGCATTCTTTTACCCATTTCCCCTTTACTCTTCTTTACCCCATGCCCTCACTTTTGTTTCCCCTAAGCTTCTTACTTCCCCTTACTCTCTCTTACCTTTTGCCTTCCGTTTCCCCTTTACCCTCCTCTTCCAACCTTACATTTGCTATGAAATTACCACCCGTTTGACCTTACCCTTCCTTACCCTCACTTTCCTTATACTTACCTTTTCTCCTTACCGACTCTTACCACTTACCTTCCCTATCCCTTTTCCTTTCCTTTTCTTTCTCCTTATCCTATTATTTCCCTTACTAGACCTTCTTTATATTACCACTGTCCTCCATTATCGCTCTTTGCCTTCTCCTTACCTTTCCTAATTTCCCTCTCCTTCCTTTCCTTCCCAATCGTTTACGCACCTCACCTTTCCCTATCTGCCCTTTTCCATTTTCCTCTCCTCCTCTTACCTTTCTCCCTATACCCTTCCCTCTTCCTTCTCCTCTCTTTTCCCCTCTCCCTTTCTCTCTTTCTTTTCTTTCTTCATCCCTATCCAACTGTTGTTGTTTTTTTTATTTCTTTTCCACCTCTTTCCCTTCCCTTCGCCTTCCTCCTCCCTTTCCTCCTTCCTTCCCTTTACCCCTTCTCCGTCCCTTCTTCTCCTCATTTACCCTCTCCCCTCCTTTTCCCCTTCTCTTCCCCTCACTTCGTTTCACTACCCTCTTCCTCCCCCTCCCCCCCCCGTCCCACTTGCTTGCCTCCTCCCCACTTCACCTCTCTCCTATCTTCTCCTTTCTCCCGTTTTCCAATTTTCCCTTTGTCCTCTCCCTTCTTCGTTCCAGTTGCCTTCCAGTCCCTCTCTCCTATCCTTCCTGCCCTTCTTCCCCCTTCATTCGCATTTTCCCCTCATCCTGTCACTTCCCTTCTTCTTCCTGCTCTTCCTTTCCATTTACTCTCTTTTTTCTTGATTTTCATTTTGCGTTCAATTTTTTCTTTATTTTGATCCTCATTTCCTCTCTCTCTCTCTCTCTCTCTCTCTCTCTCTCTCTCTCTCTCTCTCTCTCTCTCTCTCTCTCTCTCTCTCTCTCTCTCTCTCTCTCTCTCTCTCTCTCTCTCTCTCTCTCTCTCTCTCTCTCTCTCTCTCTCTCTCTCTCTCTCTCTCTCTCTCTCTCTCTCTCTCTCTCTCTCTCTCCTCATCTCTTCCTCTCGAATTGGCTTTTGCCTCTTTATTTTTAACCTCTTCCACCCACTCAGTTCGACTGCAAGGGCTGGGGGAGTTACGGGGGAGTTACGAGGGAGTCCTGTGGGGGAGGAGGGCTTGACGCTAACTTCGTCGACTCCCAGGTACTCCTTCACCGACACTTCGCTCGAAGTTTTGCTCTGCAGTTCGCTCCCTCCCCCCCCCCCCCCTCCACCTGTCCTAAGGAGGAACCAAGAAATTAACCAAATGGATTCCGAGTATTTGCAAAACTCGTGCAGGGAAGTCTCTTCCTCCTCCTCCTCCTCCTTCTCCTCCTCCTTCTCCTCCTCCTCCTCCACCTCCTCCTCCTCCTCCTCCTCCTCCTCCTCCTCTTCCTTCTCCTCCTCCTCCTTCTCTCCTCCCCTCCTCTCTCTCTCTCTCTCTCTCTCTCTCTCTCTCTCTCGCTCTCTCTCTCTCTCTCTCTCTCTCTCTCTCTCTCTCTCTTTTTTTCTCTCTATGTGCATGCCTTCCAAGCCCTCTCCTTTTGTTATATTTCTATTAAATTCTAACTTTGGTATAATGACAGCATAGCTCCTCCTCTTCCACTTCATCCACATTCTATCTCCATCCACCTCCCACCTTTCCCCCACATTCCACTTTCTCAGTATTTCATCTTCCCTTTCTTTCATCCATGGTAAGTTTCTGTCTATTATTTTCTTTTTCCAAGGCCCAGTCTTCTTCCAGATGCTTCCCAAGATCCCTCACGCCAACCCTCACCCCCACTCCACCGCCACCTCCCACTCCTCCTCCTCCTCCTTCTCCTCCTCCTCCTCACCCTCCACAGCAGGATTCTTCAGTCCTTGGTAGGACTTCCCAACTCCTAAGTCTTCAGAATTCCTGAGGTTTACATTTCCTCCGTTGTTGTGTATTTTTCATACACCCTCCTTCTCCTCCTCCTCCTCCTCCCTCTCCTCCTCCTCCTCCTCCTCCTCCTCCTCCCTCTCCTCCTCTTCCTCCTCCTCCCCCTCTTCCTATTCCTTTATCCCCCTTTCAGATTTTTTCCTGACATGTTGAGGGAGTTGACGCATGCGCGCCGTAAGATGAGCCTTCAAAGTGAATTTTTAAATTAAAAATATCTAACCTAAATCATCCTAACCTCACCCAAACCTAACCTAACCCAAACCTAACTTAATCCAAACCTAACGCAACCTAACCTAACCTAACCTCTCATAACCTGACCTGACCTAACTTACCTAAACCCGTAAACTTCCTGAAGAGAAAGAAAACTGTCCTTCCCTTTCCCTACGCGCTCCCTCGCTCCCACATTGCCCTTCCGAAGGCCTTCCTCTTCTCCTCCCTTCTCCCTCTCCCTCTCCCTCTCCCTCTCCCTCTTAGAACTCTCACTCACTCAACAGCTCCGCTTCAGTCTTCACTAATCCTCCTCATCAACTCTAACCTCTTCGACCTCAATGGAGCTTCTCTTCCCCTTCACCAGCCTCCTCCTCCTTCTTCTCCTCCTGTTCCTCCTCCTCCTCCCCCTTTCCTATTTACTTTGCCCTCCTTACACACTCCTCCGTCCTCATTCTCTCCCCCGTGTCCTACTTGTTCTTATCCCTCTTCCAGAAACTATACTCTGCAAAAAAAAAAAAAAAACGACAGGTGACCGTTCGGTTCATAACGAGACCGGTTACAAAATAAATGAATAAATAGATAGATAAATGAATAGATAAGATAAATCTTCAGGATCTACTCCTCTCTTTCCTATTTCTTTTTTGAGATTTTTTTTTATTCCTTCCCTTCTTCGCTTTCTTTCACTTCTTCTGATACTCTTCGTTCCACATGAGCATCGCATTCCTGAGCCAAAAACCAAAAATACCTTCTCCAGTTTGTTACATCCTACGCGTGCTCTTCCACCCATTTTCTCTCCTCAAATATCTTCAACCCAGCTACCCACTTTTTGCATTTTACTCAGACTAAGTCCAGGGTGATTTTAATGCAGATAAATGGGCGGACTCAGTCCTGAAAGGTGTTCTTAAGGACCGAGACCCCTGTCGTCTGTAGCCCGGCACATACGGGTGTCATCACCTGTTCCTAGTCAGGACGAAATATATAAAGTTCGGAACCCGGGTTAAACCTAGCCTTCCTCTCTACCTTTCCTTCAATCCCAGCGTCTTCACCGCCCCCCCCCCGTCGCGTCCCAGCCCCCGAAATCCACCACTACAGCCACCATGCCGCACCCCCCACCCCCCCCACCCCCAGCCGCCTTTAATTGAACGTGCCCATCTGTGAGACCCAGATTGTGCCCAGGGAGTTGCATCAGAAATCATCGGCAAGATTTCGCCAAGTTTTTATTTTGGCTTCGAGTTTTATTTTGGCGCCAAAAGCCAACTTGGCGAGCCGCAGCTGTTTGTCGCGTTTGGTGTTTGGCTTGTGGTGGTGACGCCAACTTTTGTGTGTGTGTGTCTGTGTGTGTGTGTGTGTGTGTGTGTGTGTGTGTGTGTGTGTGTGTGTGTGTGTGTGTGTGTGTGTGTGTGTTTCGAAAATGTTTCTTTTCTTCCGCTTCGGATGGAAGTTGGGCGGCGCTCTGGAAGCTGCTTCCATTACGATGATTTTATTTAATTTTTCTTCTTCGCTTCTTTGCTGCGAATTCCTTCCTTCAGCTGAATAAAACATCCCTCCCTCCCTCCCTCCCTTCCTCCCTCCCTCCCTTCTTTCCTCCATTCATTCCTTCTTCATCCTCTCTCTCCCTCCTTCCACATTCCTTGATCTCTCTCCTTGCCCTTCATCTTCTTCCCTTCCTTTATCCATCCCCCCTCCCTTCCTTCTTCCATTCCTTCCTTCCTCATCCTCACTCTCTCTCTCCTTCCTTCTCCCTTGATTCCTCGCTTTCTCTTCATCTTCTTCCCTTCCTTCACCCATCCCTCTCTCTCTCCATTCCTTCCTCTTTCTCTCCTGTTCCCTTTCTCGCCCTCCCATCCCTCCCCCTCTCTTCTCTCTCCCTATCACTCCTTCCCAACCTCTTTCCCTTTCCTTCTTCCCCCCTTCCATCTTCCTTTTCCATACCTCTGTTAGGGTCCTCCTGCTGCCTTCCTATGCCAAATGGAGTAAAACAAGTTTAATGTTCTTTGAAGAAGTTTCTGGGAAGTTGCTTTGGATTAGAAGTACGTGTTATGACGTCTCGAGGGACCTGCTTGCATGCACAGCCCGTTTAGCTTTCAGGAAGTTACCGTGGAGATGAATAAAATCGCTTGACGGCAGCAATAATAGAAGTGAAAAATTCGCCTAGCGACAGGTAGAGGAAAAAGGAAAGTATCACCGGGTATGGAAGGGAGCAAGATATTTGTGTACAATGGTGATTAGGCATAAGTGAGTGAAACATTATGGGAATGTGAACGAAGGAATCTGACACAGTGAGTGAAATATTATGACAAGGTGAACGAAGGAATCTTAAACATGAATATGAGACATTATTAGAAAATTTGATTGGGACCATCAAAGTACACATATAACCGACATTTCTCTAAGATTTGGTCAAAATTTCATTGAACTAAGTCCACAAAAAATGCTGGAAATTAACTTTATATTCTGTTTAGTTCACGTATACACGCGAACACAGAATCGCTAGTACCTTATGAGACGTATTCCAAGGGTTATCACACTGGGCTAATTTTCCTCCAATCTCCGACTAATCGGCGGTACCACCCACCTCCAGAACCTTTTCATCCGTAAAATCACTATAGCAAACTATTTTGTTTTCTCAACAGTTGACATAGAATGTCATTTGATATGCTGAAGAAAAAAACATTTTCCTCCAGGATATCAGATTCCTTCCCGAAGGATATGGGTTTGTAAATCTCCTCCAACAGTCGAAGGAAAATTGCCCAATGTGATAACGGTCGAAGGAAAAATTGCCCAATGTGATAACGACATCAGGGAGAAGTTAGGCCGGGCGGACATTTTGCCAACTTTACACGCACACATACATATTTTATCTTTTAGCTGGCCAAACAAGAACAGTATCATTAACACAATATACTGATACTGGTACTGTCGTTTCCCTTTACATGGGTCACAAGTACTTTCTCTACACTGCCAGTATTGTTGCACCAAACGGATTATTGTATAATAGTGATGGTCGGATATGGATTGCTCTGTGTATTATCGAGCACGCTCCTGGATACATAGTCTTGTTACGCTGCACCCATACACGTCAATGTATGTAAGTAACCCTCCCACACACATAAGGAGTTTCAAGAACCTCAACATTGGTGAGATTGCATACCAGCTATAATTTACCAGCAACAAATGATCATCCTTCGAATTTACCTTATCATCACCCCCTGCACACCCGGTCGAAAGAAAAACAAACACCATTTGTGGATAATAACGCCAGGCACATTATGTATTCAGAATAGGCCAGTTTTAAATTTACACAAATTATATATTGTCAGTGTATCTCTGTATCGCTGTTAATCCAATAAATCAATTATTATTATTATTATCATTATCATTATTATTATTAGTATTATCATCATCATTATTATTATTATTATTATTATTATTGTTATTATTATTATCATTATTATTAATATATTATTATTATTATTATTATTATTATTTTTATTATCATTATTGTTATCATTATTATTAATATTGATAATTATAATTTTATTATTATTATTATTAATATTTTTATTATCATCATTATTATTATTATTATTATTATTATTATTATTGATATAATTATTATAATTATTATTATCATTATTATCATTATCATTGCTATTATTACTATCATTACACACACGCACATACAGTGACATAAGTTTGCTCGCAGGAAGGTGTAGAATGTTAAATGAAAACTCGTTAGTACAAGATGGGCTTTTGCAAATGTTACAGAGTGTGTGTACCCCGAGACATCAGTCAGTCATACAGCCTTCAGGTGCTGACACTGGAAAAATGGAAGAGGATAAAAGAGCGGAGCAAGAGGGGGAAAGAAAAGGAGTAGAAGAGAGGTACAGGGGAAGGAAGGAGAGCAAACTAAAGCCGGAATGAGGAATGAAGGGAGGGAGGGAAGGAGGGGAAGATGGAAGGGGAGGACGTGGACAACCGCGGGAAATGTTGGAAAAAGAGGAGTTTGGTCTGGATGACTCCAGAAGACTTTTGTCACAGCTCGGAAGCTTTCTGGAAAAAAAGAACACAATTGGACCAAGGTCTTATTGTCCTCAGAAACTTACGAAGGTATTAATAGGGATGCATACGTTCATACATACATTAATATATACATACACAAATTCATACAGGCATACATATACAAATATATATATACATACACATGCATACATACATACATACGTGTGTACTTGCACACATATATCAAAAGCCGCTTTTCTCCATGTAATGGGTAGGAAGAAGGGCTATCCCTATTTTCTGGCCCAGTGCTCTGGTCAGAAGCAGTGCAACAAATCGTTCCCTATTAAACTATTAGAGTGATTAGTTAAATGAATAAAACTTCCGTTTTTTTGTGTGACAAAAATGAGAACATGTAGACATAAGAAGAAAAAGATACAAAATGCAAAGTAAACAAGAGATAGACTCGCCTGCATACAACATAGATCCACTAATGAATATAACTATGAGACAACATGCAATGTAGATAAAAATAAATGTCTTGCATGATGATGGTATACAATTACGTGAAAAGAAATTGTGTCCAGTAAATAAGTACACTTAACAAAGTTGCCTATTTGGTAAACAGAGGGACCACTACTGTGCACAAGGGTAGGTGTTTCAATTGTGTATGTACTGTAATACATACGACTAAGATAACTTATGAATATGAGGAGCTTATTACACTATAGGCCTTGAACAAGATTGAATGAATTAAGCCCATCATACACACACGACTCAGGAGAGTTTGTTTGAATAGAAACAACTTAAGCTACGGTTACACCAGTGGACGGAGTACTTGAAGTCCAACCTTTGTATTCGTCCATCCAACTCTATCTTTGAACGAGAAGTTAGACGCGAGTCCAACTTTACCGTTCAGAGATGTTCCCACCAATCACGTAAGATGAGCCACATTATGCCTCAACTTCTATCCAGAATGAGGAGCTCTCATTTGCAAAGCCTACACTATTCCAGTTTCTCCAAATTTTACTTCAAATCACTTTGAACGACTCCGGATCTCTCTAGAAATGCATATTCGACGATTTTTGTATCTTTTATGCACACACGCGCACACAAGTTATCGAGCACAAGGCAGGCAAGACATTTGTCATCAATTAGAGAGATATTATATTATTATTGTTTCTTAGTACAATCGGGATGCCTCACATCACAAAGCGCCTCCTGCTGTCGTATCTTTTCTAGTAGAGCATGGATAACTTTAGTACTATATTCCATCACGGCGGGAAGTATAAATAGCAAGCAAATGGTGAGAGGTGTTTTCGCGGGTGAATATCAAGCAATGTTTACACGACAGCGGTAGTCAAATAACTGTTTGATCATTGCCACTGTATGCATTTCATAAATTTTCCTTTCTCTTTCAAGATAATTTTATAATATTGAATAGTTCATTTCTTATTACTGAATCTGAATGAGTTGTATATATATATATATTTCAAACATGTAAATATGAATACTATTAATATATATCTTCAGTTTTTCTCCCTTGGGTCTCTTTCAAGGGATGGATTCTAACAGTAAGTTGGACATCCCTAAGCTTGGATTCCAAACAAAACCCTCCAACCTTGGACGAAATCCATCTGAGTCGTTAGAATCCAACCCCGCCGTTGACTAGTGTAACCGTGGCTGTAGGATACATTATTTTATTTTTCGAATCTCCAAATGTCACATCACTTTTGCGTCATATACTGAGAAGATGAATGACTAAGAGAACTCAAGTTTATACGAATATTAGACACATTGTTGAATTGTCCATACAGAAGCCTAGAATACTGCAAGCGAAGTTGTCTTCCATTTTTCAAATTCAAAATATTTAACGAGAATTTTGAATGTGTGACGGGGGATTTAGTTGCAAAACTGTGGGCAACGGAGTGGTGTGCGCACCAATCAAACCCCAAGACAAGAAAGTCCAGATTCAGAGTAACAGGTATTCACCAATGCTAACATGTTTTTAAGATTGGATGTCATTTACAATAATAATAATGATAATAATAATAATAATAATAATACAAGAGTCATAGACAAAAAGAACAAAACCATGAATTATGTATATCTACTATTCGTAGACCACAACTTTTTAAAACGTGAAAAGGTCAACACACATGAAGAGGAGAATATTAATCTTTCAGAATGTCAACACTTGTTACTTTCGTGGTTTTCGGGGCTGGTATCTCCTAGGACCTCTACCTTTTGGTCAGGAACTGTTCATACATGAACACAGGAGGCGGTGTTCAAGGTATGCCGCTACAGTGACGATGCCAGGAAGACGCTGATGTATCACACACACACAGTGATGCCCAAGTCACCTCAGGTATGAGCTGAGCAGAGGTCGGGGCCATTACTCAGAGTAAATCGCCAGCCTCATAAAAAAAAATGTGCCAGTCATTTGTCCAACTTTTCAGGAAATCGATTTTTTTTCTTCTATTTTATGAATGTACGTAATGTTCCTCCTAACGTAGTTTTAACCTATTCAGACACTAAATAAAACACTGGGAATTGTACCACAAGGAGCAAGGAAAAATTTATTTAGACCAAAAAAAAAAAAAAAAAAAAAAAAAATCCAGAAATTGACGAAAAATGACTTAGGCAATTTCTTTACGAGGGTGACGAAATGCCTTTCCAAACCTCTGCGCTGCGGCCAGGATTCGAACAGTTCCTGTGTGGGACTAATGCTCAGGTTAAGCCGACATCGGATAATGATGGCACTGTGCATCACAAATTTTCTTCTGCCCCCTTTATATCTCT
>NC_134818.1:11809369-11831869 GCF_046742065.1 Oratosquilla oratoria
CCTGGGCCAAATCTTCAGCGAATATAGCGATTCGTGATTGGCTGTCTCAGCGGGCCAATCAGGACGCAGCGCTATAACGCTCGCACACACCCCCTTGAGCCATAAGGCGGGTTTATAATCTCTGTATGTTTCTAGTATGCTCATTCCTTTGAGAAAGTCGTTAAACGAAACTTCAGGAATAAAGCTTCACCTCCAGTCCATGTTTCCTTTACCGTGTCTATACAGGTTAGCCATATATATTGCATTTCGTTTGTCTTCTCTCCAGTGTGGGTCCTCCTGATGCGGGTCCCAGCCATAGCTTTTGTTTTCCAGCATCGCTTCTCTTGGCAAATATGTTTATTTTCTTGGCGTGCCAAGAGAGGAAAAAAGTTGACAAATAGGTCAGAAGAAGGATGATCGGGGGAGAAGGATTAGGAGGGTTAGGAGGAGAGGGTGGGGTTGCAAAAAGAAGGGGAGGAGAAAGAGGAGATGGTGAGGAGTGCAGAAAGAAGAGGGAGAGTAGAAGAGGAAGAGGATGTGGCTGAGGGAAACGAAAGAGGTGGAAGGCAGGAGAGGAGAAGGGGAATTAAAATGAAAATAGGGAATGGAGGGAGAAAGTAAAGGTAGGGAGTAGGGATAGATAGAAGAGTCGTGGAAGAGAAAGAAAAGAAGATAAGAATTTGATATGACAAAGGAAGGTGGATAGTAAGTTGGTTTGTTTTGTTTGTTTACGTTCTCGGGATGAATAGGTATCTGGTTAGTCTGCTGTCCTATCATAAAATTGTCATATATTTTATCTTACTACATTATAGTTTAAAAGTTGTTTGATTTACGGCTCGAGTTGTATTGTTTGTGGTTCAAAAGTTGTTTTAAGTATTCAAAAGATGTATTGTTTGTGGTTCAATAATTGTTTGTTTTCTGGACCAAGGATTGTTTGGTTTATGTTTTTTCTGTTAAAAAGTTATTTGGTTTATAGGAAACATTTCTACTTTTAGAGTACAACACATAGATCTTTACAAGCAAGAGGTAGGCTTCTTTGTGTGAATATTTAGTAATAATTTCCACACGCACATTAGGTTGTGTTCCATATTCTTGTCACAGTTAGAGTATATTTACTGGAGTTAGTGGACTTCTTGCTGTACCAGCATTCTAACATTATTTTGAGTACAGCTGCCATCATTTTGCTATCACTACATTTTGTTTAAAAAATAGTCTCATTCTTGAAAATTCCTGTCTTCGAAGGAAATTCATTTTTCGAATTTCTATTTTTTCAATGGAAGAACCAAGTTAAAGTTACATACCTCATTTCCGCTGTGAAAATACATTGTGGAACAATTTTAAGACAAGTTATAAGAAATATTCCTCTAACCGTTGTATTGAAAAACAATTTGAAAAGTGTCTCAAGTGCACTTTTAAGAAGAATCCTATAATCTGAGACTTAATTTTAGTACAGTTTTAAGACAAGTTGTGAGAAATATTGCTGTAATTGTTGTATTGTAAAAGTATTTGATAAGTGTCGCCCATACACTTTTAAGATAATCTAAGAATCTGCGCGGTCTCAAGTCCTTGGACATCGTCTCGCAGACCGTTGAAGCCTTTGTTTGTGGGTGAGCACCCATCACTTGACAAGGTTCCTCCATGTAATGGGGCTGACGACAGTTTTACGAGGATTAGAGAAGTGCCGGGGCTCTTCCTTACAATGGTTCTCTCAGATGTTCATTATGTGATCGTTTAGGTTGATTATGCCTGGCGGTGCCTCTGTGGTACGATGGACGCAAGAATTGTGTGTTAAGTAGTTACGGTAACGAGCTCAATAGCTTAACTCCCTCGTTTGGGAAGGGTCTAGCGAGATTTATCATAAACCCTTTGCACCCAAGGAGGTGTCATAAGAATGAATGAAATTCGTCTGGAGGCAGTCATGATAAACGGAAAAGTGCCATCCGGTATGGAAGGTCTTGATCGAGATGGGATATAACTACTTTGTCACTGGAAGAGGTTGTAGAGATATATAGAAAAGTGTGGCGGCAGAGAGAGTAAAGGTACGGAAGAGGTTGCTATCGTTTTTTCCTTGCAATATTTTCACCACCAATGTCCCGTCCTCATATGTGTTACACTATCCCCCTTCGTCATCAGTTGATATTCGTGAAGATTGACTACAAGGATAGAGGTAAACTGCAGCCCGTAAATAGATATATAACTTGTCTTCTTGTTGACTTGTATACTCGTTCAAGACCTTCTTCGCCAGTATTCTTGAAAACATTGGCCTAATTTCTCTCTCCCTTCTTCAGTAGAATCTCCCTCTCCCTCCAAACCTCTCACCATAATCTCCCAGGGAGGAACTCGCCTCCCACCTCCCACCTCCCATACACAAACACACTCACTCCTTTCCCATGCACTCCTCACCCTCCCCTCCCCCATTTCCCTAACCAAATGTCCGAACGTCCCTTCCCCATTATCCGCCGGCCTACCTCCCTCACCCCCGCCTGTGACCCTTCCCTTGTAAATTTTCAACCTCCTCCCTTCTCCTTTCTTCCCCTCAGCATCAGTCTCAACCTCCCCATTTCTCATGTCCGAACTTCCCCTCCCCCATTCCCCATTATCCACATACCCCCTCCATCCCCACCCCTTAGAGACCCTTCCTTGTCCTTTTCCAACCTCCTCCCCTTCCCCCTTTCCCCCCCAGCACTACTCCCAACCTCCCCCTTTTCTCAATCCCACCCACGGCCACCCTCCCCGTAGTCCTCCCCCCCCCTCCCAGTCCCGTCCTCTCTCCCCATTGGTATGTGCCTCCTTTTGTCTGACCCGGTGGTTTCCTCCGACCATTACCAGGCCTTTGTGTTGACCGGAGCCTGTATGTCCGTGCCTGGACCGGTAATTTCCAACCCCCTCACCCTCCCCCCATCCCGGGAGCCCTTCCCTCCGACGTTCCTCCTTCGTGATACTGTCCGGAAACTTGTGACCCGGATAACCTCCAAGGCCTTGACTTTCCTGTCATAGTGTCTGACCTCATGATGAACCTCCTCCTGGACTACCCTGTAGTGATGTCTTCTTGACACTCCCTGTAATGGGTGACTCAATTTTGAACATCCCGGTACTCAACCTCATGCGAATTTCACGGTAAGGAGTACCGGGTGGTACCGGGTGGTCTTTATGTGGTCTCTTTCGTCAGCTTGTCGTTGTCCCGGGTCTCCACTTCGTGTCGCTTGGGGTCTCCGAAGAGCGCAGTTGGGTGTCATTGTTCGGCGCTCGTGTTCGTGCAGGCCTCCTGCGGGCTGTCCATGTGAGGAGCCTCTTCCTCCCCCTCCTCCTCCTCCTTCTTCTCCTTCTCCTCCTCCTCCTCCTCCTCCTCCTCCTCCTCCTCCTCCTCCTCCTTCTTCTCCTTCACCTACTCCTTTTCCTCCTATTCCTCCCTCTCCTCCTCTCCCTCCTCCTCCTCCTCCTCCTCCTCCCTATTCTACTTCTTTTTCTCTTCCAGTTGTTCCTCTTCCCTTCCCCTCCCCTCCTCCTCTTCCCTTCCCCTCCCCTCCTCCTCTTCCTCTTCCTCCTTCCTTTCTCTTTATTCTATTAATTTTTCTCCTGCAGTTGTTCCTCCTCCTCTTCCTCCTCCTTTCCCTCCTCTTTTCCTCCTTCGCCTCCTCCTTTTTATACTCCTTTTACTTTTCCTCTTTCTGTTCTTCCTCCTCCTCCTCCTCCTCCGGTCGGGTGGTAGCCCGGATGTGTTTGGCATACCTTGGGGGTAGGTACCTCCCGCGGACCGCAGAGTTCGAGCGCCTCGCCGGGGGGAAGAGTGACAAACAAGCCGTCGTGTGGGGAAAAATGTCTTCCACTTTTTTATGGTCCCGTTCTTCTCCATTGACGTTTTATCGCTAGTTTTCGAAAACTTAGCAGACCTGAAAGAAACGTGTCGTGAACCATGTAATAGGATGGTATATCGCGCACGGGGAGATCGTATGTAGTCACTCTTTTTTGCCTCGAACGCGCGCGCGCGCGCATGTTGAAACCTTTCGAGTAATAACAATAATAATTGACCCGACCGGGCTTGAAGAGGGAAAAGATATGACATTGGAAGCAGTGACCATCTCAGCAATAATGAGAACGGGGCGGAAGTGGCCATTTTGAATCCCATTGTGTCCTGATTTCCCGCCATTGTTGCGCCGACAAGGCTCGCTTCTTCTTCTTCTTCGTCTTCGGGGCTGGAGAGCCGCCGACGCCGGGATCCGACCTCGATAGAAAGACCCTCACTTCGCCCACAAGACTCTCTTGGCCTAGTCTTCCGGCACATGGTCTTTGTATAGCAAAGGAGGAAGAGATGATTATGGGTTGCTGCTTAGCGGAAGAGGATGAACTGTGCCCCCGAGAGAGAGAGAGAGAGAGAGAGAGAGAGAGAGAGAAAGAGAGAGAGGTTTCAAAAACGGGGTTCCTTGAAGACCGACCACTACGTCCACTGTGGCTATGATTTACGATACAAGCGCCGCGCCTCCTCAACCTTCTCCCGCTCCATTTCTTCCCGCGAGAATTCAACAAAAGCAGCCAGAAATTTGTTAAATAATATTCGGACGATGGAGCTGCAGGGCGCCTTCGTGGAAAGGAGAGAGACTGAGGAGGCTAATGGTGTGCTTGAGTGGGCAAGTGCCTCCTGTGGTCTTCTTTGAAAATAGCAGCGCTGGCCTGGCCGCACAGCTTCTCCTGAATACAATGGCAACCACGGACAGGACGCCTCACTCCTCTTCCTCATCTTCCTCCTCCTCCTCCTCTTCCTCCTCCTCTTCCTCCTCCTCCTCCTCTTCCTCCTCCTCTTCCTCCTCCTCCTCCTCTTCCTCCTCTTCCCCCCTCTCCTCTTCCTCCTCTTCTTCTTCCTCTTCTTCCTCTTCCTCATCCTCTTCATCCTCCTCCTCTTCTTCCTTATCCTCTTCATTCTCTTCATCACTTTCATCGTCCTTCTCTTTTTCCTTCTCCCGCCTCCTTTTCCTCCCCCTCCTCATCGTTCTCCTCCCCGTCCTCTTCATCCTCTTCCTCCTCTTCCTCCTCCTCCTCCTCCTCCTCCTCCTCTTCCTCCTCCTCCTTCTGCTCCTCCTGCTTCTCTTACTTGTTCTCTTCCCCTTCTTCCTTCCACCTTCATTCTTCATCTCGTTATCATTATCGATATACTTATCCTCTTATTCCCTTATCTCCATTTTTCATTTCCTCTTCCCTTCCATCTCACCTGGCCTTTATCCTTTCTCCTTTTTCTTCCTTTACATAAATCTGTCCTTACCAACAGCTTCCCCTCCCGTCGTTACTCCACATTATCTTTCCTTCACTCCTTCCTTTCCTCATCTCTCTTCCCGTCATCCTCTTCTTCCCGCCTTAAAAAAATAAATAAATGAATAAATAAATCAATAATATCTTGTCCAAGGCCATTCTTAGACCCTCTGACGGCTTCAGAGGTCTATTCATAGCTGAATAGAATAATCTGGAGTCACCCAGAGCAATAAATGAATGAATAAATAAATAAATAAATAGATAAATAATATCCTGTCCAAGGCCATTCCCAGACCCTCTGACGGCTTCAGAGGTCTCTTCATAGCTGAATAGAATAATCTGGAGTCACCCAGAGCAATAAATAAATAAATAAATGAATAAATAATATCCTGTCCAAGGCCATTCCCAGACCCTCTGACGATTTGAGAGGTCTCTTCATTGCTGAATAGAAAAATCTGGAATCACCCAGAGCAAAAAATAGATAAATAGATAAATATATGAATGAATAAATAATATCCTGTCCAAGGCCATTCCCAGACCCTCTGACGGTGTCAGAGGTCTCTTCATTGCTGAATAGAATAATCTGGAGTCGCCCAGAGCAATGAATAAATAAATAACAATAACACTGACCTATGAAGGTTTAGATAATTAGCTCCGGGGTCCCTCCTTTGCCTGAATAGAATCGTCTAATTTGAGTAGAGCAGAATCTTGTTCACTTTTAGTTCTCGTCATGAGTTTAGCATCATTCCCAACTAGATTAACTACTCATTCCTTTCACCATATTGATGTGCATCAGGAAAATGAATGATGCCAATACAGAGCTCTGTGGTACCCCTCTCGTCACACCCGTCCAACCAGATATTCGTCCTTCACGTTTGCAGACATTTTTTTTTCGGGATTTTTTTTTCTGTTATGCTCCTCTTAAGGTCTTCAACATTTTTAAATTTCCACGATCTTTTGTGCTACATCTTGTTTAAAACCTCTTTCTGGCTCAAATATTCACAATCTGAAAAGCCCTGATTTTTATGTAGCTCATCATCCGCTTTCGATAAAAGAGAGGAAAAAAGAAAAGAAAATATGCAAGACCTTCCTTTTCTGAATCTGAAATGAATGTCAAGCAATATTTCATCTGCCAATATTTTACATTTATTGGTTCGTTTCTCTGTTTTATTTATTTATTTTATTTACTTGTTTATTTATTACACTTTGTGGTTCTTGTGCAGGGCAAGAACACAGGTCTCTGTTCACAAGTTCCTCCCTGCTTCCATCAAGTTTGGTACCACATTGGCCGATTTCCAGTCCAATGGCACTTTTCTCTCTTCCACGGAATGCGCAATCCGTGTATTTTGCCCACCAGTGGTTTTCTGCATTCTTTCAGTATCCAATTCGAAATTCCATCTGTTTCCGAGGCCGTTCTCCCTTCCAAGTTCTGGAAGAATTTTGGAATTTTGTTTTTGTACTATTAAATACATCCTCGTTAACTTTTCTCTCTAAAAGTCCTCCTTGGTGGATACCTATTGTAGATTTTAATCATTATTCATGCATGCGCGCGCGTGTGTGTGTGTGTCTCCGTACGAGTGCGTGCGTGTGTACGTATGTGCACATACGCAAGTGACATCTCCACAGACCAGAGTCACGCAGAATTAAAAAAAAAAATTCTGATCACTTTTAATTTCTGTCCCATCTTTCTCTTCTTCACCTGGTTATCGCAGTCCTTCACTATAGAATTTGGAGCTGACCGCCTTAAGCGGACCGTAAGGCCTGTGTGGTCAGTCCAGATGTAGTTTTCTCATCACACTCTCCGTCCTCTTCTTGCTCCCTGTCTCCACCTTCTCCGCCATTCCTTCGTTCCTTTTCTTCGATTCTTCTTTTTCAATTTTCAGTTTATTTGTCATCGTGCCAACTTTGTTTCGAATCATCCTCCCCCCCCTTTTTTTTTTTTTTTTTTTTCTGTTCTCACTTTTTCCGTTCTTCGTTTCTTGTACGAGTTTTGGGGGATTCTTGGGGTTTAAATAGTTTTTTTTTCTAATGTGAATAAAATCGATTAGCGACAAGGAGACTAAGTGCATGGCATGTGATTAACAGGGACTGGATCAAAGGTTATGATAATTGGGAGTAATAATGGTGATGATCAAAACTGATCTTATTATTTTTACCATAATTATTATTGTTATCGTTATTATTATTATTTGTATATTTTCCCTCTCTTGCTTTTCCTCCTCTCTTGCTTTCTTTGCTACTCTCTGTCTCTCTCTTTCTGTCTCTCCCTCTCTCTCCCCCTCTCTCTCCTCTCTCTCTCTCCTCTCTCTCTCTCTCTCTTTCTCTCTCTCTCTCTCTCTCTCTCTCTCTCTCTCTCTCTCTCTCTTTCTCTCTCTCTCTCTCTCTCTCTCTCTTTCTCTTTTTTCCTCTCTGCCTCTCTCTCCTCTTTCTTTCTCTCGTCTCTCTTTCTCTCTTTATGTCAAGTCGTAGTAACAAGTTTATCTTCCCTTCTTTCTCTTCTTTCTCTTCACTCCCCCCCCCCCCCGCTGGTCTTCCCCACCCTCTCTTTCTTCCCTCAAATCTATTTTTTCTTTTTTTTTTCCCTAACAGTATCTTCTATCCTATTCTTGTCCTCAGTTCTTTCCCTCATCTCATCTTTCATTTTCTTTCCCCTCCCTTTCCCTCCTCCTCCTCCTCTTTCCCCTCTCCTCCCCTCTTTTCCCTTCCCCTCTTCCTTGTCTCCCCTTCTTTTTCCTTCCCTTCTTCCTTCTCACCCCTTCTTTTCCCTTCTCTTCCTTCTCTCCCCTCCCCCCTCTTCCCTCCTTTTCTCCTCTCCTTGCTCCTCCTCTACCTCTCTTCTCCACTCTTATCCTCTCCCCTTTTCCTTTTCCTATCTCTTCTTTCTCCTCCTCACTTTCTCCTAATCTTCTCTCCCCCTCCTTCTCCCTTCCTCTCTTCTCTCTTCCTCTTTTCTCTCCTTTCCTCTCTTCTCCCTTCCTCTCTTCTCTCCCTTCCTCTCTTCTCCCTTCATCTCTTCTCCCTTCCTCTCTTCTCTCCTTTCCTCTCTTTTTCCTTCCTCTCTTCTCTCCCTTCCTCTATTTCCCTTCATCTCTTTTCCCTTCCTCTCTTCTCCCTTCCTCTCTTCTTCATTCCTCTCTTCTCCCTTCCTCTCTTCTCTCCCCTCCTTTCTTCGCCCTTCTTTTCTTCTCCCTTCCTCTCTTCTCCCTTCCTCTCTTCTCTCCCCTCCTTTCTTCTCCCTTCCTCTCTTCTACCTTTCTTCTCCCTTCCTCTCTTCTCCCTTCCTCTCTTCTCTCCCCTTCTCTCTTCTCCCTTCCTCTCTTCGCTCCCTTCCTCTCCCTCCCTTCCTCTCTTCTCTCCCCTCTTTTCTTCTCCCTTCCTCTCTTCTCCCTTCCTCTCTTCTCCCTTCCTCTCTTCTCCCTTCCTCCACCGTCCTCTCACTTCATTTCCCCCTCCCACATCTCCCTTACTTCACGTTCTCTATCCTCCCGTCATCTCCTCTCCCCTCTCCCCTCTCCCCCTCGTAATTTCCTTCTCTTTCGGCTTCCATTACTCTCCCCGCATGGAATTGAAATCAACTTCTCCAGAAAAGACTTCCACGCCTCTTTTTTTTTTTTTTTTTTTTTTTTCACCACGGTGTAAAAGACCCGGCATCCGTCTCATTTTACTCTTTCTCTGTCAATTTTTCTTGTGTTCCCTTCGAGAGCTCAAGGATGAGCGCCTTGTGGGGACTGTAAAGCCTGCGTGATTGGCAATGACTGGGTGATTCTCTCCCCACCCTTCCCCCCCTTTTTTTTTTCTTCTTTTGTTTTATAATCTCCAGATATCCTCTTTCTTCGTCACCCATTCTCCCATTTTCTTCTAACTTACCTACAATTCCCCTTTCATTACCTCATCTCTCTTCCCTCCTCCTACCTCGCCTTCCCTTCCTTTCCCTTCCACACTCTTCCTCTCCCCTCTCCTCCTCTCCACACTGTTCCCCTCATCTTCCCCTCTCTTCCCTTTCTTCCCCTCTTTCCTTTCCTTTCCACCACTCCCAACACTCCCCTCTCCTCCCTTCCCCTCCCTTCCCTTCCCTCTTTTTTCCTTCCCACCAATTCCTTACCATCCTACCACCCCTTCCCTTCTGACCCCTCCCTTCCTTTACCTTCCCTTCCCCTCTTCCTCCATCCCTTCCCTTCCCCTCTCTATGCAACATGATGTCTGTCCTCTGATCGTTCTCACTTCATCTCCCTCCCCCCCCTCATACTCCCCCAACCCTTATTTATTTCCTCCCCTATCCTCCCCCTCTGTTGCTTTTCCCTGCTCCTCCTCCTCCTCCTCCACCTTTTCCTCTCCCTCCTCCTGTATCCTCTCTCCTCTCTCTCCTCTTTCATCAACATTCTCCTCTCTCCTCATCCTTCTCCTACCCCTGCCCAACTTCTTCCTTCTCTCTTTCCTCCTGACTCTCTTTCCTGCTCGCCCACTTTCTCTCCTCCTCCTCCTCCTCCTCCTCTCCTCTTCCCTCTCCCTCTTCTTTCCTCTGTCTCCTTTCTCCCTTTTCGCCCCTCTTTCTCGCTTCTTCTTATTCCTCCTCCTTCTTCTCCTTCAACTCTCCTTGTCTTCTCTTCGTCCTCATCCTTCTCTTCTGTCTTCTCCTCATCCTGACCCTTTGCCTTTTTCGTTTTTTTTTTTCTTCTTTGAGCTTTTCGTCATGGCATCACTCTGTTTTTTTTATTTTTCTCTTCGTTCTCCTTTTTCTCCGCATTTTTTTTTTATCTTTCGACTTTTTTCTTTTCTTTTCAGCCACCGAATTTTTCTTACCATTTTTCTTCCTTCATTCTCTCCTTCCACTATCTCCTCTTTCGTTATTTTCTATTTCATCTTCTCTTTCATTCTTTCCTTCCTTTTTCCTACAATATTTTCAACATTGCGCCGCCATTTTTTTTTTCTTAGTCTTCGTTTATTTCTTATTTATTTTTTCTATTTTTTCTTTTCGTCGTAGTTTCTTCATCAAACCTTTCGTCTTCTCTCTCTCCCCATCTATTGTCCTTTTCTTCCACTTTTCTTTCTACTCGTTCCCATTGCTTTCTTCATTTCTTCTGTGCGTTCTCTCTCTCTCTTTCTCTCTCTCTCTCTCTCTCTCTCTCTCTCTCTCTCTCTCTCTCTCTCTCTCTCTCTCTCTCTCTCTCTCTCTCTCTCTCTCTCTCTCTCTCTCTCTCTCTCTCTCTCTCTCTCTCTCTCTCTCTCTCTCTCTCTCTCTCTCTCTCTCTCTCTCTCTCTCTCTCTCTCTCTCTCTCTCTCTCTCTCTCTCTCTCTCTCTCCTCTCTCTCCTCTCTCTCTCCTCTCTCTCTCCTCTCTCTCTCTCTCTCTCTCTCTCTCTCTCTCTCTCTCTCTCTCTCTTTCTCTCTCTCTCTCTCTCTCTCTCTCTCCTCGCTTCTTTTCCATTTCCTTTGGTCTATTTTTAAAATTCTTCGGTCACTCGGTTTCCTCATTACTTCTGCTTCCGTATTTCTCTTTCTTCTTCCACCTCCTCCTCCCTCCTCCCTCCTCCTCCCTCCTCCCTTTCCCCCTCCTCCTCCTCCCTCCTCCCTTTCCCCCTCCTCCTCCTCCCTCCTCCCTTTCCCCCTCCTCCTCCTCCCTCCTCCCTTTCCCCCTCCTCCTCCTCCCTCCTCCCTTTCCCGCTCCTCCTCCTCCCTCCTCCCTTCCCCCCTCCTCCTCCTCCCTCTTCCCTTTCCCCCTCCTCCTCCCTCCTCCCTTTCCCCCTCCTCCTCCCTCCTCCTCTTTTCCCCCTCCTCCCTCCTCCTCCCTCCTCCCGCTCTCTCCTCCCCCTCCCCCTTCTCCCTTCCCTCGTTCCCCTCCTCCACCCTCCCTTCCTCCCTCCTACTCCCCTCCCTCCTCCCTTTCCTCTCCTCCTCTCTTTCCCCCTCCTCCTCCCTCCTCCACCTCCTCTTCCTCTTTCCTCCCTTTCCCACCTCCTCTTCCTCTCTCACCTTACCCCTACTCCGCCCTCCTCCCCTCCTCTCCCTCTCCCTCCTCTTCCTCCTCCCCCTCATCTCCCACTTCCCCCTCCTCCCCCACCTGTGCCCTCCTCCCTCTCCTCCGCCCTCCTACCCTCTCCTCCTTCTCATGTCCCATTCGCACTCCTTCTTCTCCCTCTCGTCTCTTCTTTCCCTCTCCTCCGCTCTTTTCCCTTCCTCTCTTCTCTCTTCTTCTCTCACTTTCCTTCTTTCTCCTCTCACTTTCCTTCCTCTCTGCCGGTCTCTCTTTCTCTTCTTTCCGTACTTGTTCATTTCCTTGCTCTTTTTTAGTTTTATTAATATTTTTCTCTTCAGCATCCTCCGCCTTCTCCCGCTTTTATTCCCCTTTTTCCTTCCATCTTCCTCTTCCTCTTCTTTTCCATTGTGTGGATTGCCTCAGAGCCAGTCGTATCTACTATTGGTCGTCCATCCTCTCTACTACCACAACGACCTCAACTACCACTTTTACCACCACTACCACCACTAACCATCACCACCACTACGACCACAATCATCATCACCATTAACATCACTATCTCCACCGCCATCGCATTGACATCAATCATTACCACCATCAACATCTATTATTGCTCCCCAGTCCCCCTTCCCCCCCCCCTTCATCCCAATCCCTTGGAGGGGGTGGGGGGATGCCTTTCCGCCTCTACTTCTCCCCACCCATAAATCGGTGGGGGGACTATATTTCACAAGGCTGCTTCCAGACCCAATAGAAATGTCACACGCCTCCGTACCCACACTCTCCTCAGTCCTTTCCTGGCTCTCCCTTACCCCCCTCCCCCTCCCCACCCCATCGCCGTCGTCGTCGTCGTCATCATCGTTTCCATGATCTGTTTCATTAGTATTATGGTCATGATCAGTATTGTTGTCACCATCGTTAACCATCTTTGTCACCATCACTGTTATCATCGTCTTTCACCAGTGTAAGCTGTTGATTCAGATTTTTTTTCTTTAATTGGTCTTCTTGGACGTCTCAGAGCTACAGGGAATGATCAGACCTAAAGACATGGAGACATACTACATGGGGTAGTTACAACCAAAGATTACTTAACAAACTACATAAAAACCACCTTTCACTAAAAAACTGACTCTCCTTTCTCCTTGTCATGTTACTTCCTCGGGTGGCTGGTCGCATTCGCTCAGTTGTGGGTTCGAATCCTGCATTCCTTTCCGATTCCCACCAGTGACTGCCCCAACAGTCCAAGCGGATAGGGTCACAGGTACGCGCCTCCTGGCGTAAATTCTACGCCACCTTCATCTTCCTCCATGTCTTCAGCGAAGGTCGTCGTTATCTTCATTGTCGTAATCATCGTCTTATTCATTGGAAAACCCACTATTCCGTCTCTTTTTACGTAACCATCATCCTTCCTGTTCCTCCTCCTCTTCCTCCTCGTCCTCCTCCTCCTACCACTCTTCCTCCTTCTCCTCCTCCTCATATTCTTCCTACTCCTCTTCTTTCTCGTCCTCGTCTTCAACGAAGATCGTAGTTATCTTCATTCTTATAATCATCATGGAAAGCTGAATATTTCTTCTCTTCTTAACCTTCATCCTCCACCTCCTTCACCTTTTCTTCCTCCTCCTCCTCCTACTCTTCCTCTTCCTCCTCGTCTTCAATGAAGACCGTAGTTATCTTTATTGTTGTAATCGTAGTCTTATTCTTCTTCATTATCAAGTCGTCTCCGGCGTCATCGTCAGCGAGCCTGACTTCGGTGCTCACGAAGATGACGAGCGTCTGTCAAGGCGCGTGACGTATGCCCCTCTAGCACGGACTTGGGAGGACAATGAAAAGCTGCCCCTCTTACTCTCCAGAGGGTTTCCATCAGCCGAATAAAATCGCCCGGCGGCAGATAAGAATGAAATAAATGAAGGATTAGGGGTGAAAGGGTTTGCATGCATGGGTTTAATCCTTCTGCTACACACACACACACACACACACACACACACACACACACGCACACGCACACGCACGCTGTGGTTAGAGTTCTCGCCTGCCACTAAGGAGGTCTGGGTTCGAATCCCGCCCAGGGCTGAAATAATTTCAGTATCACTGCGCTACGAGTCTTTACTCCAATTATCGTGGGTGGGGAGTTGGATGTGTGTATGCGTGTAAGGTCACAGCGTTACCCATAGATCGGTCATACATGAGCTCTGAGCTCTTTTCCGGGAGTGAAATAGCTGTCGATCACGAGTCCAACACGTGGTTCAAGACCATAGTGAATCACACACACACACACACACACACACAAAACTAGGTAAATACAACTAGGTAAATACAACTAGGTAAATACACATGCACACACATACACACGTCATGAAATGCAGCGAAGGAATTGAAAGCTAAAGCAGTAAATCTGATACACAGCCGCCCTCTTAAACTCTGTAAAGGTTATGTAGGTTTAGCTTTATTGACTTGAAGCGAGCAGTGGTGCGTGATACGAGGTTGGCCCTTCATCCACGAGGTGCTAAGATGGGAAAGGGGCGACGAACGGGTGTGTGATGGGTGGATATGTGCTTTGATTCGGTTACGGTCATCTGCTTTTCGACTACTCAAAGCTCAAATAACCTTTGCGTCATATACAATGTTGAAATATTCTTAGGGAAGTCTAGAACCAAAGTTTTCTTCTTGCTCTTGAATTTCACAACGGTTTGCGAGAATAGACCCAACGTGGAGCTGCCTTTGTAAATGGAAGGAGTCCTTTTGTTATGTATGTATAGTTATGTAAGGTTACAGAAAAATAACATTAATTGTAACGTAAATATTGTTCTCCAAAGCAGAACAAAGTAGCTTAGAGAACGTTCTTGTGTTGAGAGTTCGAAGAATTCCAAACCGTACCGTTCAGTACCACTCGTTTTGTTATCTAACGTCCAGAGTTTCAAATTGTTACACTCAAAACATACGCACGTACGTACTTGAAGTGTTCAAAAGTTTATGGTCAAATAGAGCCACTCCCCCCCCCCTTTTTTTTTTTTGAGGGGGGGTTGTTATGTTTGCAAAATTTCGTGCAGAACGAGTCTCCGAGGGCCTCTTGCATTACGAAGATTTCCATCTCGAACTTGTCCCTCGAGGTGGACTCCCATCTTGGATCTTTACGACGTCCAGGATGAACGGAGAAGGACCACTTAACGACTTGCTGAGGTTTGTTCCGTTGTATATCCACCGGCAAATTACAATGAGTGCCACTACACTCCCAGAGCGTCATGGCACCAGTACCTAGTCTCCTCTCGTCGCTGTCTTTGTTGGTCTTTCGGGTCTTCTTCGACTCATGTTTAAAAAAAAACAAAAAAAATCAATCTTTGTCTTTCTTCTTCAAGAAGGAATCCCGGACACCATAGCAATCTTTCCACATCGCCCTCTTCCACCTCTTCCTCCAACTCCTCCACCTCCATCCCCTTCTTCTTTTTCTTCTTCTTCCTATTTTCCTTCTTCCATCTTCTCCTCCTTCTGCTTCTCCTCCTCCTCCTCTTTTTTCTTCTCCGTGGTCTACTTCTTCATCCTCTTCTTCGTCATATTCTTCTTATTCTTTTTCTTCTCTCTCTTCTCCTTCTCGTCCTCTCTTCCTCCATCTTTTCCTCCTCTTCCCTCTCTTCCTTCTTCTTCTCTTCCTCCTCCTCCTTCTTCTCTTCCTCCTCCTCCTTCTTCTTCTTCTTCATCTTCTTCATCTTCTTCCTTTCCTCCCTTTCCTCTTCCTCCTCCTCCTCCACCTTCCCTCTCCTCCTCCTCTTTATCCTCCTCCTCTTTATCCTCCTCCGACTACTCCACCAAATCTTCTTGGTCTTCCTTAAAGAATACTCCAAGACGCCAAAGCAACCTCCTACCCCTCCTCCTTCTCTTCCACCTTCTTCTCCTCCCCTTTCTCTTCCTCTCCCCTCTTCCTTTTGTCTCCCTCTGTTTTACTTCCACCTCCTCTTCTCCACCTCTTCTTTTCCCTGTCCTCCTTCCATCCTACCAACATCACCACCAATACCACCACCACCACCACCACTACCACCACCACCAGCTCCTCCACCACCACTACCACCATCACCTCGTTTTCGTCACCACAGACCTGTCGGAGAAGCGTTCCACTCCCCATACCTCTTCCCCACTCTCCCCTTCCTCTACCTACCCCTCCCTTCTACCCATCTTTCCCCTTCCTTCCTCCCCCATCCCTCTCATTCCTCCCTCCTTCCCTCTTCTCCTTTTCCCCTCTCACACTCTTCCCCTCCTTCCTCCTCTCCCCCTCTCTTCCACCTCCTCCCTCCTCTCCCCTTCTCTACCCTCCTTCCTTCCTCCACTCCTCCTCCTCCTTCCTCCCTCCTCGCTCCCTCCTTCCTCTCTCCTCTTTCCTTCCTTCCTCCTTCCTTTCGCCCTCTCCCCTCTCCCCTCTCTCTTCTTCCCCTCTACCCCTCCTTCCTCTCCCCCTCTTCCCCTCTTCCCCCTCCCTTCTTCCATTCACTCTTGTTCCCACTCTCTTCATCTTCCCCCTCTCGCCCTCCTTCCTCTCCCTCCTCTCCCCTCTCCTCTTCCCACTCCCTTTTCTTTCTTCTCCCTCCTGTCCCCCTCTCCCCCTCCTTCCACTCCCCCTCCTTCCTCTCCCTCCTCTCCCCTCTCATCCTCTTCCCACTCCCTTTTCCTTCCTCTCCCCCCTGCTTCCTCCCCCCCCCTCCATCATTTATGCTTCTTGTGATTCCACTATATCATTTTATTACTCTGCTTCCTGCGCTCAGGAAATCTTGATCAGACGCGTCCTCGGCTCTTCTTTCCTCCTCCTCCTCCTCCTGAAGAGAAAGAGGGAAAAGGGGGAGTAAGGAGGAGGAGGAAGAAGAGGAGAGAGGAAAAGAAAAAGGGGAACAAGGAGGAGGAGGAGGAGGAGGGAGAAGAGGAAAGAGGAAAAGGAAGAGGGGGAAAAGGAGAACAAGGAGGAGGATGGAGCTAGGAGGAGGAAGAGGGAAGAATAAAAGAAAGAGGGGGAAAAAGGGGGAGCAAGGAGAAGAAGGGCAGTAGGAGGCGAAAGTGGAAGAGAACGTAGAGGGAAGAGGAGGAGGAGGGAAAAGGGTAAAAGATTAGAGGAAAAAGAAGGAGGAAGAAAACGAAGAGGAAAGAGGAGGAGGGTGGAGGAGGAGGAAGGAAGAGGAGGAGGGACGAGGAAAAGGGAAGAAGAGAACGAAGAGGAGAGTGGAGGAGTAGGAGAAGGAGGAGGGAACAGGGTGGAAAATAAGGATGAGGGAAGATGAGGAAGAGAAGATAAAGAGGAAGGAAGAGGTGGAGGAAGAAAAAGGGGGATTGAGAGACGGATAAGGAAAAGAAGGAAAAGTGAAGGAGGAAGAGGAGGAGGAGGAGGAGGAGGAGGAGGAGGAGGAGGAGGAGGAGGAAATGAAGAAGAAAAAGAAGAAGAAGAATAGAAAAGGAGCTCCTCTTTCCTCCGTCACTGTGTTCTTAAAAAAAAAAAAAAAAGACAAAACATGAGAATGAAGAAGTGAAGAAAAAGAAAACGACGAAATAGTCATGTTTCCTCTAGTTTTGCTCCCGGATACTCGCTCTCCCCCCTTCCCCCCTCCCCCTCCCTACCCCCTCATCCCCACCACCACAGTCTTCCTTTCGTCTCCCTCCTCCCCACTTTCTTTCCTTTGTCTTGCCCTTGTTATTTCTGGCTTCGTTCGCTTCCCACCATTCTTCATCATTTTCCCCTTTTATAGACTCTCTTCCCCTCTCCCCCTCTCCCCTCCTCTCCCCCTCTCCCCCTCTCCTCTCTCCCTCTCCTCCTCTACCCTCTCCCCCACTCTCGCCCTTTCCCCCTTTCCCCCACTCTTTTGCTACTATGTCTTCCTGTCTCCCCGTTCTATCTCTTCTCCCCCTCCACCTCCCACTTCTCACCCTCCACTCACCTTTTCTTCCCCTCTCCCGCTTCCCCATTCCCCCCCCGTCCCTCCGTTTGGCCTCTCACTCTCCCCTCTCCCCCTTCTCCCCCGCCTCTCCTCTTCTCTTCTCCTCTCCCCTACTCTACTGCCTCCCCCACTCCCCTCCCGTCTCCTCGTTCTACCTCTCTCCTTCTCCTTCCTCTCTCTCCTCTCTCCCTCCTCCTTCTTCTCTTTCTCCTCCTCTCCCAAATCCACCTCACCCTCACATACCTCTCCCTCACCCTCTCTCTCCCTCCCTCCATCTCCCTCTCTCCATCTCTGAATTCACCATTCTTTCCCCTGTTCGTTTCCCCTCTCCCCCCTCTCCCTCCTCTCCCCCTCTCCTTGTCCTTACCCTCCTCTTTCCCTCTCTCCTCTCGCTCTCTCCTTCCTCTCTCTCCTCTCTCTCCTCTTTCCCCCATTTTCTCCTTCTCTTTTCCTTCTCTTCTCCATTCCCTCTCTCTCCTCTCTCTCCTCTTTCCCCCATTTTCTCCTTCTCTTTTCCTTTTCTTCTCTTCTCCATTCCCTCTCTTCTCCTTCCTCCTCTTCTCCTGTCCTTCTCCTCTCCTTCCTCCATCCTCTTCACTTCTCCAACTCTCCCTTCCTCCTTTCCCCCCTCCCCTACCTCCCTCCTTCCTTCCTTCCTTCCTTCCCTCCTTCCTTCCCTCCCTCCTTCTCTCCCTCCCTCCTCTTCCTCCTTCCTTCTCTTCCTCCTTCCCTCCCTCCCTCCCTCCCTCTCTCCTTTCCTCCCTCCTTCCCTCCCTCCCTTCCTCCCTCCATCCCCCCTCTCTTCTTTCCTCCCTCCTTCCCTCCCTCCCTCCTTCACTCCCTCCCTCCACTTCCTCCCTCCTTCCTCCCTCCTCCCTCCCTCCTCCCTCCTTCCTCCCTCCTCCCCCCTTCCCATCCTCTGTCCTTCCCTCTTTCCCTCCTTTCCTCCTTCGCTTTTTCCCTCCTTCCCTCTCTCCTTCACTCCCTCCCTCCCTCCTTTCCCTCTTTCATCCTTCCCATCCTCCCTCCTTCCTTCCTCCCTCCCTCCCTCTCTCCCTCCTTCCCCCCTTCCTTCCCTCCCTCCTTTCCTCCTTCCTTCTCTCCCTCGCTGCCTCTTTCCCTCCTTTCCTCCGTCCTTCTCTCCTTCACTCCTTCTCTCCTTCCGTCCTTCTCTCCTTCACTCCTTCTCTCCTTCCGTCCTTCTCTCCTTCACTCCTTCTCTCCTTCCGTCCTTCTCTCCTTTCGAATCCTCGGATATGCTTCTTCTTCTTCTTCTTCTTCTTCTTCTTCTTCTTCTCTTTCTTGTTCACGTTCTCTGCATTTTCCTTTCTTCTTTCTTTTTGTTTTTTCTTCGCTCGTTCCTTTCGTCTATTTCCCCCCTTTTCTCTTCTCTCTTTCTCTTCAGTTATTTGGTTTTTACGTCATTCTTTTTTTCCATCGTCGGTATTTGCTTTCTCCTTCATCTTATTTATTATTTATTATAATTATTATTATTATTATTATTATTATTATTATTATTATTATTATCATTACATTTGCTATTATGATTATTACTTTTGCTATTATTATTATTATTTTTGCTATTATTATTATTTTATTAGTATTATTATTATTATTATCATTATTATTATTATTATTATTATTATTAGCATTATTATTATTATTATCATGATCATGATCATGGTCATGATCATGATCATGATCATGATCACTATCACTATCACTATCACTATCACTATCACTATTATTATTATTATTATTATTATTATTATTACTATTATTACTATCATTAGCAGTATTATTATTGCTATTAGTATTAATATTTATTATGATTATTATGATTATTATTATCATTATTATTATTAATATTATCATTATTATTATTATTATCATAATCTTTGTCATTATTATTATTATTATCATTATTATTATTAATTCTATAGTATTTGTTTATAATTACGTATTCATTTGTTTTGGTTATTATTTATTTATTGATCAATTCTTATCATATAAATATTTCAGTTATCGATTTCTTCTTCTTCTCCTTCTCCTTCTCCTTCTCCTCCTCCTCCTCCTCCTCCTCCTCCTCCTTCTCCTTCTCCTTCTCCTCCGCCGCCGCCGCCGCCAACAACAGCAACAACTATGGGTATCTACCAGTAATGGTCTAGCGAGATTTACGTCCTATAGAATCATCTCCCAGCGCCCATCAAACCCCACCACCCCAGTTATCTAGAGATGCAACCTAGAGAGGTTGGCATTCGGTCTTTGAACGAACTGCCAGTCAATAAAATATACGAAGTATTGACATCCAGTGACATCTGCTGTCCTCCTTCTCCTTATTCTTGTCCTCCTTATCATCCTCTTCATCTTCCTCCTCCGCCTCCTCCTTCTCCCCTTCTCCTCCTCCTCCTCCTCCTTATCATTCTCTACATCCTTTTCATCTTCATCCTCCTGTTCCTCCTCTTCATCTTCTTCCTCTTCCTCCACGTCTTCCTCCTCTTCCTCCTTATCCTCCTCCTCCTTGTCCTTGTCCTCGTTATCATTATCTTCATCATTTTCATCTTCTTCCTCATCCTCCTCTTCAACCTCTTCCTCCTTGCCCGTGTCCTCCTCTTCATCCTCTTCCTTCTCTTTCTCCTTCCTCCTCTTCCTCCTCCTCCTTGTCCGTGTCCTCGTCTTCATCCTCTTCCTTCTCCTCATCTTCTTTCTCCCCTTCCTCTTCATCTTTTCCTCCTATTCTTCCTCCTCCTTGTCCGTGTCCTCCTCTTCCTCCTTCCTCAGCTTCCTCTTCCTCCTTGTCTGTGTCCTTCTCTTCATCCTCTTACTTCTCTTCATCTTCTTCCTCCTCTTCATCTTTTTCCTCCTGTTCTTTCTCCTTGTCCTTATCCTCCTCTTCCTCTTCCCTCCTCTTCCTCCTCCCTCCTGGTCATCTTCTTCCTTCTCTTCCTCCTCTTCATCTTTCTTTTCCCCCTCCTCCTCCTCCTCCTTCTTGTCATTGTCCTCCTTCATCATAGTCCTCCTTTTCATCCTCTTCCTCCTCTTCCTCCTCTTCCTCCTCTTCATCTTCTTCCTTCTTATCCTTGTTTTTCTTATCATCCTCTTCCTCCCATTCATCTTCTTCCTCTTTCTCATCATCATCATCCTCCTTCTTGTCCTTGTCTTCGTTATCATCTTCCATCTCTTCATCTTCTTCCTTCTTTTCCACTTCATCTTCTTCCTCCCCCTCCTCCTCATTGTCCTTGTCCTCCTTATCTTTGTCTTCTTCATCTTCTTCTTCCTCTTCCTCCTCTCCTTGTCCTTGTCCTCCTTGTCATTGTATTCTTCTTCTTCATCTTCTTACTCCTACTCCTCTTCTTCCTGTTCTTCCTCCTCCCCCCTCTTCTTCCTCCTTGTCCTTGTCCTCCTTATCATCCTCTTCCTCTTCTTCATCTTCTTCGTCCTCTTCCTCTTCTTCCTCATCATCGTCCTCTTCCTCCTTGTCCTTCTCCTCCTCCTCCTCCTCCTCCTCCTCCTCCTCCTCCTCCTCCTCCTTCCTCCTCCTCCTCCTTCCTCCTCCTCCTCTTCCTCCTCCTTCCTCCTTCCTCCTTCCTCCTCCTCTTCCTCTTCATCGTTTCTACTAATGCCAGCCAGTGACACAGAAATACACAGACTTCTGTGAGAGGACCGCAACCGGCTACTGTGGGGCTCCGTATTACCGAGGCAGCAGTTGATAGCCTTTGTCTCAATTATATTCTTTTATTTATTTTATTTTATTTTAATTTGTGCGTGTTTGTGTCTTTCCTTTTGTCACACTCCTGTGTTGGTTCTTCTTGAACTCGTATTTATTTATTCATTTATTTATTATTTATATTTTTTTAATGTAGATGTGCAGGGGAGCTGTCCCCCTTTCTTGGGTTGAATAAAATCACCTGGCGGCAACTAAATAAAAACGTTACCATTATTATTATTCTATTTTCAAATGTTCGTGTATTTTATTTATTTATTTTATTTTTATTTTTATTTTTTTTTCATCGTCCATTTGTCTTTCGTCTCTTCCTTTTTTTAATTGGTTATTTTATTTATTTATTCATTTATTTATTTTTATTTATTTATTTTGGTCTTCGTCCACTTGTCTTTCGTCTCTCTTCCTTTTTGAATTGTTTATTTTATTTTATCTATTTATTTACTTATTTTTATTTATTTATTTTCTTCGTCCATTTGTCTTTCGTCTCTCTTCCTTTCGTGTTTTCCTTTTCGCTCATTCCTTTCCTAATTATGTCTTACTCCTCAAGTCATCATTATTTCTCCCTCGAATTCCCTTTCTCATTTCTTTTCCCTCACTTAGGAGTTCTTTGCCGCCTCTTATCTCAGGACAAGTCTTTAAGGTTTTTCCTTCCCTCAGCTCTTTAGCGCTCTCTATCTCTCTCTCTCTCTCTCTATCTATCTATATATCTCTCTCTCCCTCTCTATCTCTCCCTCCCCCCACTCTCTCTCTCTCTCTCTCTCTCTCTCTCTCGTGTGTGTGTGTATGTGTGTGTTTATGTGTCTGTCTCTGTCTGATTGGCTTACCGTCTAGCAGCCAGTCTGTCTCTGGTATATCGGGTTCTATCTCTCTGTCTTTTCCTGTCTCTCTCACTCTCTCTCCCTCCATCCACCCCAGGCCTCCATTCCCTCCCCTCCATAAAGATGGTGCCCTCCTTATTCTCGATCTTTTCTCTGCCCAAAGATCTTTGCCTTGCGTCCCCCCATCAACCCCTCCTCCCCCCATTTTTTCTCTCTCTCTTTTTCAAGTTTCTATTGTCTTTACCGCATGCCCCCCTCCCCCCTCCTTTCTTCACCTACTCCCCTGTCCTGTCTTTTTCCCCCCTCTCCTCTCCTCCCCTCCCTTCCGCTCTCTTCCCTCCTTCTTTCCTTCACCTCCCCTCCCCTCCCTTCCTCTCTCGTCCCTTCCTTCCCATTCTTCCTCTTCTCTACTCTCCTATTCTCCACTCCCCTATCTCCCCCTCTTTTTTCCTTTAATCCCCTTTCCCTCCCTTCCTCTTCCCTTTCCTCCCCTTTCCCTCCCTTCCTCTTCCCTTTCCTGTACTCCCGCCCCTTCTATCCCTCCCTTACTCCCTGTCTCTCCCCGTAATCCCCCACCCTAATCCCCTCCCTTAATCTCCCTTCCCCCCCCCTTCCACGCGGGACGCCCCCTCTTTCCTCCGCTGGCCCCCTCCTGCTCTTCATTTCCGCCATTTTCCGTCTCCCCTCCTTCCTTAATTCATCTAATTTCTTCGTCTGTCTTCTTATTTCCTTTTAATTGGGTGTGTGCCTGGGGCTGCCGGGGGTTGGGGGGGAAGGGGGATTAGGGGAGGTTCGTGGTGGGGGGGAAGTTCGAACATGGGAGTTGGGGATGTAAAAGCATTTTGGATTTGGGTTGCAGGGA
>NC_134818.1:11839369-11846869 GCF_046742065.1 Oratosquilla oratoria
AAAAAGCAAAAGCAAGTAGCATGCTAGCGAGAAATGCCTAGTGTGCCGCCACCTTAAACGAACACAGAGACGCGAGAGTAATTTGACATTTGAATATTTGAAAAAAAAAAAAAATCGTGACCCAAGTAGTTTTTGCTCAAACGAAGTAGCAAAAGCAAGTAGCATGCTAGCGAGAAATGCCTAGTGTGCTGCCACTTTTAGTCTTCGAATTTGTCCCATAGTGCGCAAGCGCCAGCTCAAAAAAAAAAAAAAAAAAATCCGTTTTTTTGGCGGACGAGGAAGCCGCTTTCTTTTGTATAAAATCTTCGTCTTGAAAAGGAAAATTGAAGAGGATGCTGGACGTCGGTTAGGTTCTTGCCTCTGGAAACAAACCTCTGCCTCCTCCCCACTCCCCTCCCCCTTCCCCCTCCCCTCCCCTCCCCCTTCCCCTCCCCCTTCCCCTCCCTTCCCCCCTCAATTCCTTTTTTGTAAAATATCTCAACGGATTATGAAAGAAATCTTTACAAAAGAAGAAGCGAACCGCGAAAAAAGGTGACTTTCGGGTAGCTAGGCCTACAAATTCTCTCTCTCTCTTTTTCTCTTTCTCTCTCTCTCTCTCTCTCTCTCTCTCTCTCTCTCTCTCTCTCTCTCTCTCTCTCTCTCTCTCTCTCTCTCTCTCTCTCTCTCTCTCTCTTTCTCTCTCTCTTTCTCTTTCTGTGCGTGTGTGTATGTTGTGTGTGTGTTGTGTATGTGTGTGGTTATATACTTGAACGGTAATGGACGTTGCCCATATTTAACTCAGGGTCGGCACAAGAACAGGTCAGTTCACCTCTAAAAGAAAGTAGCACGCAACAAGGAACACACATCACGCAAGTCACGGGTGGGAATGGGTTGGGGGTTGAAGAATGTGGGCGTGGGGAGCTAGTCCCGGGTGTGGGCGTGAATGTGGGTGTGAAAGGGTGAGCGGGCATATCGGTTGTTCTTGTGCCAGTGAGGCGGCTGGAAAGAACCAATGGGTGTGGATTCTCTGGAACGGTGAGAGGGTGGTAGTGGTAGTGGTGGTGGTGATAGATGTGGTGGTGGTGGTGGTGGTGGTGGTGGTGGTGGTGGTGGTGGTGGTGGTGGTGGTGGTGGACGTGGTCTAGGTGATCCTAGTGGCAATATTAATATATATTGGAACCGAGCTGCAATATTAATGGTGGTGATGATGATAATGATTGTCGTGGTGATGGTGATGACGATGGAAAAAATGGTGACGCCAGCATCGGAGACGGCCGTGATAGGCGCGGTGATAGCTTTCCTGGTGTTAGTACGAATGGTGCTGATCACCATTCCTCCCCATGTAGTGTCAAAGAAATGATGGGGTACAGACCGGTGATTGGTCGTATTAGCGAAAGTGAGGAGTCAGAAGAGAGTACTCCGTGATTGGGTCGTCTTTGTCCTGTGGGACATTAATGGGAGGAGGAATAAGAATGAGAAGAAGAAGAAGAGAAAGATTGATACCACGCCTCTCCCGTCCCCCCTCTCCCCCTTCTCTCTCTCTCTCTCTCTCTCTCTCTCTCTCTCTCTCTCTCTCTCTCTCTCTCTCTCTCTCTCTCTCTCTCTCTCTCTCTCTCTCTCTCTCTCTCTCTCTCTCTCTCTCTCTCTCTCTCTCTCTCTCTCTCTCTCTCTCTCTCTCTCTCTCTCTCTCTCTCTCTCTCTCTCTCTCTCTCTCTCTCTCTCTCTCTCTCTCTCTCTCTCTCCATCCCTCTGGCTCTATGTCTGTTTCATTTGAAATGTACACATAAGTAAATACATACATACCTGTACATACATACATACGTACATACAAAAGTGCGTACATACATACACAAATAAATACATACATACCCGGTACATACCTAACCACATACATACATACATACATGCACACATACAAAAACACATACATCTATACATACATACATACATACATACATACATGTGCATACAAACATAAATACGTACATACACATATACATACATAAATACGTACATACACACCCCGACCCCGACTTCATTGCGTTTTCATTGTCTGATTACAGAGTACAGATGTGATTCATAAATTTTTCGGTCCCTCTTGGCGGCCACAGATTCTTTGTTTTTCTTTTCTTTTCTTTTTTCTTTTTTTCTTATCCAAAAATTTCCTTTCCCATGCCTTCCCTTCTCCTTCTTTCGCTCTCCTTCCCTTCCCTTCTCTCTTCTCTCACCTCTTTTCCTTCCCTTCCCTCCTCTTTCTTTTCCTTTTCTCTTCCTCCCCTCCTTTTCCCTCCCCTTCTTTTCTCATCCCATACCATCCACTAGTTTCTCTTTTCTCCTCCTCACTTCCCCTTTCCTTTCCCTCCTCTTGCCTTTCCCTCCTCCTTCATTTCCTTTCTTTTCCCTTTCCTCTATCTCCCCTCCCCTGCCCTCCTTTTCGCTCTCCTCTCCTTCCCTTACCCTTCCCTTCCTCCCCTTCCCTTCCCATCCTACCCCTTCCCATCCCTCCCCATTCACTTACTTTCTGTTCTTTAATCCCCCCTTCCCTCCTCACTCTTTCCCTCCCCTCCTTTTCTCTCTCCCCCTTCCTTCACCCTTCCCTTCCCTCACCCATTCCTTCCCTCACCAATCCTTTTCCTTTCCCTTCCCATCCCTCTTCTTCTCTTCTTTTCCCCCTTTTCCTTTCCATTCCCTTCCCACCCCCTCCCCCTCCCCTCCTTTCCCCTCCTCTCACTTCCCCTCACCCTTCCTTTACCTCACTCATCCCTCCCTTCCCCTTCCCTCTCCCTCTTCCTTTCCCTTCCCTGTCCTCCCTTACCTATCTGCCCTTATCCCTCTCCTCCCCTCCTTTTACCCTTCCCTGCCCTCACCCACCCCTCCACTTCCCTTTCCTTCTCCTCACCTTCCTTACCCATCCGCCCTTGCCCCAGCCCGTATCTCGCCTGAGGCAGTAGAGGAGTTAGTGAGGGGAAAAAAGTTCTTCCTTCCTGCAGTATGGAAGAGGAGAAGAAGAAACCAGACTCTTTGGTTCTTGGGCCGACAGAGAGAGTCTGCAAGACTCTGCGGGTCGCCCGCGCGGAAGAAACTACGACAGCGGCTCTCAGAAGTGTTGATCTCGCTACAGAATTCCACTTCCATGGTACCACCAGGTCCTGTAGTCATCGTGGAATCTTGTTTGTAAAGATAATTTTTAGTAAGACGGTCAGTGTATTGTAATATGTCATGCGTGAAATTTTATTTTATTTTATTGTATTTTATAAGATTAATTTAGTTTGATATTCCAGAACAGGAACAGGGCTTGTGAGGGTGACTGTACACAAAGGAATAAGCATGTTGAACAGGGAATTAGAACATAAGAACATAAGAACATAAGAATGAAGGAGACTGCACGAGACCATAAGGCCTACGCTAGGCAGTTCCATGTCCATTACGATCTCTCATCCCCCATCCATAAAGTTGTCTAACCTTTTCTTAAAACAACCGATAGTCTCAGCGGTCACAATATGGTTACTAAGTCTATGTGTTTAGTGTCCTGTTAACAAATAAATTGATAATTAGAACGTGTTGTTATATGCGTATGAACAGAGTCCAGAATTATGATATAAACCTTTATGTAAAATTGAGATCCTCCATATGTCAATGAGATTAACATTGAACCTAATATGAACTCCGCTAAGGAATATAAATGCGTTGATATTACTCGTATATTATCAAGTATTGTGTTATGTTGTGTTACGTTATGTTATGAGGTCGGTTCTCGCCTTCCTGTTCCCTTGGGAGATGTTAAGGCAACCCCTCTTAAGGGGAGACCTTAAAGATGGATCCAGTGTTGACGTGAGGTAGACCTCTTTCAAATGTGAGCGGATTTTTCTTTCTGCATTGGAAGTGATTTACAAAGATGAATAAAATCGCCTGGCGACAGTTTGAATCAAAGGAAAAGTCCAACCTGGTAAGGAAGGCAACTCCTCGTTATCGAGGTGATGCTTCAGAGTTGAATAAAATCGCCCGGCGGCAGTCAAGAAAAGAAGGAAAGTGTAACCCGGCACGGTAGGGGTGGTGATACTAGATTTGGAAATGTATCGCCCGAGGCGAAGAAGAAGAGAAAGAAGATGAAGAAGGAAGAAGAAGAAGGAGAAAAAAGAAGAACAAGAATAAGATGGAGATGGAGATGAAGAAAAGGAGGAACAGGAGGAACAAGAGGGAAGAAAGAAAGAAGTGTAAGACTTGGGAAGGGCGCCGTGTCCAGAATTGAGCAATGCGAGTCGACCAGAGGAATGTAGTATACGGAGAAATGTTTATGGAAAAAGACAGGGCGTCAAGGCAAAAGGAAGAACATATATATATATATATATATATATATATATATATATATATATATATAATATATATATATATATATATATATATATATATATATATATATATATATATATATATATATATATATATATATATAAATATGCAATAAAAACACTAGGAGCGTGTGTTCACAAATGCGTAAGTAACCACTAGGAAAAGTAAACTAACGAAGCAGAGCGCTTTCGTATAATTACATCTTCAGTGCAGATATCTGCACTGAAGATGTAATTATACGAAAGCGCTCTGCTTCGTTAGTTTACTTTTCCTAGTGGTTACTTACGCATATATATATATATATATATATATATATATGTATACATACACACATTATGTAATAAATATGAATGTTAATTTGTTGTTTATATATGTGTTTTTATTTTGCCTATTTTCTTTGTGTAATTCATTTGTCTTTTTTATTTATTTGTTTTATTCTCTTATTTATTTCCTATTATTTTGTTTCTCGTTTTTCATTCTATCGACCTAATTATCAATTTATTTGTTTATTTATTCGATGGTTTCCGGAAATGGGAAGGCTGTTACTCCGATTGTGTAGACCTAAGCCACTAAGACGATGGTAGCGACCAATCCTCTTGAGTAATATGTGGAGACAACTAGAAGAAACCAGAAAAGGTTGAATCGGATTATCATGTGAAAAAAATGTCTGCAGGATTGTGTAAAAATTTCCACATTTTTGTTGGGGGAAATGACCACTTTTATTTTTTTTTTTTTTTAGAAAAAATGTCCACATTTTTCGGGGGGAAACTGTTCACACTTTGGTGTAAAAATGTCCACATATTTTAGAGAAAATGTTCACATATATGTATAAGAATGTCCATATTTTTCCGGTGGGAAAATGTCCACAGTTTTGAGAGAAAATGACCATAGATTTGTGGTGGGAAATTCCACAGTTTTGTGAGAAAATATCCTCATACTCTTGGGAAAATGTCTACAGATTTATGAACAAAATGTCCACATTTTTGTGGGGAAATGTCCAGTTTCTGCCACAATGGCGCGTGCGGGGTCCATTCCACTGGTGACTGTCACTTGCCTCTGCTGTCCGGGAACATAAAGGTGACTGCTTCGACTGCTGCGGAGGGGGAGGAGGCGATTATCTGTCAGGTGAATAAAATCACCCCGTGGCAGCTAGAGTAGAACTGTCTTAATAGGCAGCTAGAGTAGAATTAACCTGGACGGATTGAACCTCATCGCAACGGATAAAGTTACTCTAAATTGAATAAAATCGCCCGGCGACAGCAATAATAAATATGACAAGATCTCGTGCAGACCCAACATGAGACGAAACCTTCACTGTTCTGTGAGTGGTCCGCACTAGATAGAGTTAGATCCAGAGTCGCCAAAACTGGTGACAATCTGGTTAAATGGGGCCTCAGGACTCTACAGAACAGTCCATCTAGTGAACACTTGAATACCTGACTGTCTGGCGCGATAAGCTATGATGACTCTTCAGCGCCTCCCTCCGACCACCATGGCAGAATGGAATCACTGCCCTAGCCTGTACCTCATAAGGAACTGTCCTTGTGATGATAGTGTCCCATAGAGTTAAACATTACGTTACATTCACCTACGGAAGGGCAGCTATGCCCTGCGAAGACATACGGCGTCAGCTCATTTGTAGGCTTTTGTGTATTCGTTCCTTTCGTGTCGTGTGACACTTTGTCATTGTCTGTCTGTCACCAGGCTCTTTTATTCATCTCCGTGACACTCCTTCTCGTCAGATGAAATAGGCAGCCGGCAGCTTAGATGAAAGGTAAAGTGCAAACCGGTATGGGAGGGGTTGATTGACTAGTTTGTAACCCCATCGCTATTGACACGAACCATCCTAGTATATATGTATAATATATACATATACAAAATAATTTTTCAAAAATATAATTTCCTTAAATAACCAAATTGTGACATTTTTCAATAGACCGGTATTAGTTATTTTACCCGCTCATTGATTATTTCTAGTCTTTCGAAAGACGAGAAGATGAAAAAAGGAAAAAAAATGTTGTTGGTCCCCCATTAATATTGGATAAAGGTCCAAGGCCGAGCCCCTGCAAAGCAGTGACCGGCGCAGCCGGTGGCTCGTGTAGACAAAAAATGAAACAAAATGAAATGAGACGAAACAGAATGAAACAGAATAACCCTCGGCCAGCGTTGCAGTTCGTTTGTGGTGAATTAATTAGGAGCACCAAGGCAAGGAAGATATATGTGTCTGGAAGTGCTTTACCGTCTGAGCTACGAGATTCTGCTACTCCCCTCTACCCCCCCTTTCCCCCCCCTTCTCCCTCCTCCCCCAACCTCCACACACACACACACACACACACACACACACACACACACACACACACACACACACATTATGGAGCTGTAGTGAGATGTGAGGACGGGATAGGGTCCTGTATATGGATGTGTGTTGGGAAATATCTAAATAACAATGGGTCTCTTTTGGCGCCATGCCCGCCAGCCTCGTCACGGAACGGTGAAGACACCCTCCCTCCCACCTCCTCCTCCTCCTTTTCCACTCCTCCTCCTTCTCCTTGTCCTCCTACTCCTCTTCTTCCCCTCCGCCTCCTTCTTTTCCTTCTTCTTTTTCCTCCTTTTTTCTCTCTGTTTTCTTTTCCTCATCTTCATCCTCTTCCTCATCTTCTTCGTTCTTTGTCATCTCCTGTACTCCCTCCTCCTTTCCTCCTCTTCCTTCGCATCCTCTTCACCCTCCGCATCTCCCTCCACTTCTTCCGCGTACTCCTCTTCCTCCCCTCCCTCCTCCCCCATTTCCTCCACTCCTCCCTCTCCCCCCTCCCTCCTCTTCCTCCCTCTTGTCCTCCCTCTTCTCCTCTCTCTTTCCATCCTCCTCCATCTCCTCACTGTCATCTCCGTCTCCACCTCCCTCTTCTCCTCCCTCTTCCCCTCCATTCCTTCCCCTTCCTCCCTTCCTTCTCTTCCCCTTGAGCTCGATGTCCCAGTCCAAGCTGATTAAAACCCAAATTCCCATGACCAGATTTTTTTTATTTTTTTTTATTTATTTATTTATTTATTTATTTATTTTTTTTTTTTGTAAAATCGTATCTCTTGTTATTACCGTCACGCTCTGTAACTTGTGTGTGACTTGTGTAGTCCACGTCAGCTTTCCGCGTTGCTGGGTGACGCCTTGCCGTGCGC